>NW_027271434.1:0-600000 GCF_040938485.1 Diadema antillarum | reverse complement strand
CTATGTGTGCCTGGTTGTATAACCTGTGTTCGTTTTCTTTAACATGCCCTGATTCTGTGTGAAGATTCCCTTGTTTGTGTCCCAGCCGTAATTTAGTGCAGGACAAAGGTAGCTCAGAGGTAAATGAAACCTTAAGGTTGTGAGCATTTAAAAAGCCTGCTTAATTTCCCTGAAATTTTACACAATGAGAATGGTGATAATTATGATTGTGATTAAACTGAATGATGATTCAGGTATCATTATCATGACCAGTGACTGCATCTTGATCAAAAAGATATCACTAAGATATTTTAAAAAATGTAATAAAGACATCACTTAATATCAAAATTTTTATTATATAAACCCATTCCTTCCATTATTCTTGGAGAACCTTAAATGCCCTCAAACAATATTCTTATTATCTGTCTACAAAATACAGACATGTTTATGAGCATTAGCAGTCAAGCAGTATTAAGTGTAATTCCTTTCCACGATCGTCTGCACGTGTCATCTAACAATGCAAAATATCAATCAGGCATGAGATGTAAGATAAAAAATAGAGCCTGCGCGGGGCTCACAAATTCTTTTATTATACACTAGAAGGACACCTGACGTAAGGGCCATTCTCATTGCAGGTGAAAACTCACGATATTAGAAAAATCGCGAAGTTACGGTGAAAGTTGCCTAGCAACTGTCTCTAAACCATCGCCCGAAAAATCGCAAGACGGAGTGCGATTTTTCTAACTTCGAACGAAACTTCGCAAGGAGTTTTGCAATGAGAACGCACGCAGCATAAATATCGCGATAGTACTCACGTGACTTCAGTATCCGCTTGACCCCAAACAAAGGCCGAGCGCACGATTGGAGTAAACTGGGCATGCTCAGTACGTCATGAAAGATTGCGATTGTTGGCACCGGAGCTAACTTCGCGATGTTTACCTGCCAATGTGGACACAAAGGTAAAACATTGCGAGTTTTCATATCGCGATTTTTTGCAATGAGAATTGCCCTATTGGGTCAGGGAAAGTCAAACTTTAGTGAGCTCAGCCTCAATTGCTATATGTACATCTTCATCTGAGTTTTGCAATAAAACAAGCACACTACTATGCTTGAAAAGGTAAATTATGCAAAAATGCATGCAATTCTAAGACTAAAAAAGAACAAATATCGTTAGCAGAAACTACATTCTATCCAACAAAGTCATTTTCTACTCGCTATAATACAAGTAAATATAAATTTAGGCCAGGAATTGAGACACCCTGGTGCGAATTGTGGGAACCTGGCATACCCAGTTCCTGGAAGGAACAGGTTGATATGAGAGGACATCACTTGATGTTAAAATGGAATACTTTTATGTGTAATATCCACACTTCTGATATGTTGAGCAGATTAGAAATGAAGGTATTTCTTGCATATTTTCCTGCCTCTGAGGCTGTCATCAATGGACGTTAGTTGGTTTTGTGTACCAGTATCGAGTCAGCCTGAAGACTAATCAATAATAATTATGATAAATTATCAGCATAAGAAATCCGCTGTTATGGAATGAAGACATCACTTGACATTGAAATTATAGACTGTTATGCATCATATTTCAAGTTCAACTTCTCAGAGGTTTAGCCAGTCTAAAAACGATGGTGTTTCTTGTCTTTTATATTTTCCTTCCTCTTAAAGATATCAGCAGTGAGTTGAGTTTATTCTACTGGTTTCTAGTCAACATGAAGATTGATCAATGATTATGATAAAAGATCAACATAAGAAATCCACTGGTATTGTATGAAGATATCACTCAGTATTGAAATTAGATACTATTATGCATCATATTTCAATTCTTTTCACAGGTGTAGCAGTCTAGAAATAAAAGTATTTCTTGTATATTTTTCTTCCTCTTAAGGTTATCATCAGTATCTATCAGTATCTTGTCAGCATGAGGATTAATCAGTAACTATGAGAAGTGATCAATGTAGGAAATCATCAGATACAGGTATATTGATCCAAGGGAGAAAAAGATCCTTCTCCATTTCCATTTTGTGAGCAATTAATGCATATCAAGTGTCGCGCAATGATTTTGTCGCAGGTTTCTGAAAGGCGTTCTGCAGTTTGCGGAGAACCTGGCGACCCAGACGAGCATCGAGAGAAACCGATGGGATGAGAGCGTGGAGCTGACAAAAGGCTTTCTTCAGAGGATTCATCAGCATTATGGGAGGATGGAGAGGGAGAAGGAAGGCAAAGGTGAGAATAATAGCAGTTTAAAATTGTGTTTGCTGTGGCTGACTCTCAAATTCCTCTTCCCATTTTGAATGCACACATACACACCCACAGAATACAAACAAACACCAACACCCACTCTGACTCTCTGAAAAAGTGGACATTTTCGCATCGTGGAAAATTTTGTGCATTTCGCGCCAGCAGAAACTACTGCGAAAATAAAAGCATCCATTTTTTTTTTGAACGCTCACTGCTATGTAATGTTTCAATTCCGCAGAATTGGAAATGCGCAAAATTCAGCTTGCTAGGTAGAGTATGAAAATTACTTGCAATGTTGGTACTGTGTACAACTGTAGCACCTCTGTTGCCTCCATCGGCATAGCTACCCTGTATAACCAGTAAGGTGGGTCTCACCTCCCTGGTTTAACCTTCCATGTGATACTAACAAACAAACACATCCAAACACTCATTTGTTCTTTTATATCTACATGCGTCATTTCAGATTCTTTGTCTAACATTGTTTTTGATTTTTTAAAAACATATACCAGCTTGGGGGGGGGGGGAGGCAGAGTCATCTCCACCTTGATCTAAGTTTATCTGTTTTGGTTTTGTTGTTAGGAAAGATGCTTTGTTTTGAGTTTTGTGTTTAACGTTATCCCCTCCCTCACCTCATATACTAATCATATGGATGATTGATGACTAATATGGCCATATCTTATAAGTGGATACCTGTTTAAGTTTTGTTTCTAGGGAGGCTATTTTGTTTTGAAGTCCACGATGTAGGCCCTACTTCATCGGCTTTATCATCTTCCTCCATTATGTGCATTATATGCATGTATGTATGTGCAGTATGTAGGCCTATATCACATAAATAGACATAACAATTGCTCCTGCGACAATTGCTCTGGTAGTATGTTGGGACTTTGAGTTAGGGTTAGGGTTGTGATAGTGTTTTCGGTTTAGTGTGCTGCGAGGATTAGGAGTAGGGTTAGGGTTATATTTGTAGGTAGAATTTGTGTTTGGCTTTAGCGTGCAGATATTTCATGAGAGCAATTGTCGCAGGAGCAAATGTCGTAGAACCCACAAATATATCTTGCATTGAGGGGCTCACTTTGAAATTATAGATCCCAAGGTAACAGGAATAGCTCTATTTTTAGAGGAGTGCATCCCCTGAAGAGAAGAGTGGCTCAAAACAGTGCATGATAAATTAGTTTCATATCCCTCCAACGAATCTTTACTAAAATAAAATCATTTACATATTACAGTGCAGACAATCAGTGTACTAACGTGAACGTGATTATTCAGAGTGGTCTGTGAGGCCGACACTGATAGCAATTTGGCACACTATCCAATTTATAAAATAACATTGACCGTTCTCATATCTATTGCCGTGTTTATGCTTCCCCTTTTCGGGCCAGAATCAGCGTTTTGAAACGTGATTAGTGCAAAACGCTGTTGCGTTCATGCTCACTTCGATAGAAATGCTGATTCAAAACGCCAATCCAAAACGCACAAAAATTTGCGTTTACGATCAGCGTTTCTGACTAATCACGTTTGACGGGGAAGCATAAACGCAACAGCGTTTCTAAACGCATTTAGAGTGACGTCATCTAAACGCCTTTCCGGTTCACGTGAAAAAGCGCGCGCCCGGCCAGCCAGCTACCCTTGCCTGTGCAGTTTTCCCATGTACTGTGCATACGCATGTCTTTCCCAGCTGCTCTCCCAGGCCAGACCACCGATCGCAGCACGCGCCCCAATTTGACCTGCCTCTGCTGAGGTCAGCGAAGCAATTGTAAACGCTCTTTCCAAGACTCGAAGAAAGTGAGCATAAACAGTGCTCCCGTGAACGGCGTTTTGAATCAGCGTTTTGAATCAGCGTTTCAAAACGCTGATTCTGCCTTCGCAAATTGAGCATAAACACACCCTATGATGCATTATTCGTGGTATAGTGCACTATACTATAAATGTTGCATCACACTATAGCACATTTATCTCCATCAGCATTTTGTCCTCATCATCAACATCATAGCGATGATATGTTTACTGTAAAACCAGAAATGTTCCGTGTATATTTGAATTTTGCAAATTTCGCAAGAGCCAAGATTTGCGAAATTAGAATGCATGTAAAAGTTCTTGTCTACACTATATGCATTGAATGCCAGTGACAATTCCTGAAAATTTCATGTTGCAAAAAAAAAAAAGGTTGTCAGTTCCAGTTTGCGAAAATTTCATGCGGCAAAAATATCTTGCTTTACAAAAGTCACAAGATGCGATGTAGACCAATCACTGGACAGGGTTTCATTATTGAAGAATAAATATAAGACAGCTATGGCCTTATTGAAAATCTTGGTAGATGCTGTAGTCAATGTTATTGTTATTCTTTCTCAATCTACAACCATTAATACCTTGAATTCCGGTGATCTATAAGAAGCAAATTTTGACTGTCAGCAGTGTGTCGGTAGAAGGTATACGCCTCAGGCGAGATCTGTTGGCACTCAGAATTAGCCAAGGTCAAAGCTGTCCAGCTGCTGACCCTAGGGAAATTGAGGGGGGAGGGTGACAGGGGAATGTGTCTAGATTTATATTGCGCCTCTCCCTGAAGGCGTTTAAAATTAGAACACTTGGAGTTATTTTAGGATATAGTCTCCCTCTCTCCCTCCCTTTCTTTCTCCCTTTCCGTCCTTTTATCATTCTGTTTCTCGATCTTTTTCTCTCTATCTCACTTTGGCAACTGTTGTAAGCCCAGACAAAATGAACGAATAAATGAAATATAAAATAGTGAATAAAACTAATAAATGAATGAATTGATAAATCAATAGAAGGGCATCTGGAAAGAGTTAATAGAATTTGGTTGCTTAATTTGAAATATCACCAAACAAACTTCTGTTGATACTTGGGCAATAGTGTAGAGATAGAACAGGGAGGAGAGAAGAAAATGGATAGAAGTATGGCAGTAATATGTAATTCTGCGGACTATCTTGATACTTCACAGACTTGACTTGATTTGAATCTTGAATCTGCATCTGTTCTCTCTCTTATATTCTCATTCTAGTTCACTTTCTTTCTTGTCATTGTATTTGAATACTGCTATAAAGCAAGATATATTTTTGCGACATGAAATTTTTGTGAATTGGAGCCGACGGCCTTTTTTTGTGACATGAAATTTTTGTGAATTGCCACTGGCATTCAGTGCATAGGGAACAGACAAGAACTTTCCCGTGCATTTGAATTTCGTGAATCTTGGCTCTTGCGAAATTCACTAAATAAGAATGCACATTAACATTTCTGGTTGTACAGTACATTACAGACATGGATTTTTTTTTGCTTTTAATAGTCCCATACTTTGAATTACAGACTATTCTTTTGAAATGCAATTACTTCTGTCTTGCAGCAGTTTTTAGTCCAATTCATGTTGTTTTCTTCTACTTTTGTGCCCTTAATTGTCTATAGTGTTGTTTCCCATGCATTTCCAGTTTCCTGTCACCTGATCTCTCAGTCCCCTTCAAACTTGTTATCGAAGCTCTTTATAGCTCCTTACTGCTGTAAACAATCAACATCACAGTTGGCAGAGGAATTCCTGCTTTGTTCTTTCATTGCTAGCACACTCCCATGTTCCGTTCAAGGGCGACAGAAGGAAGATGAACTGTATGCAGAATCTCCCTATCCATCAGCACTCTGAACTCTCGTGACCGCTAGAAAGAATTTTCACTCTGTGGGTCCTGATTATAGGAGGGTAGGGGGAGAGATTTTGAGGGAAGAATCAACACTCGATACCGACTAATTTCAGGAGTGTTAACGAAAAATATGTTGACCTGGACTGTAAGCATGAGATATATATGGAGTGTGGTCACAGCAGATCAGTTTTGTTATTGAGAGTCACAAAGTCATCTTCACAGAGCTGTAACTGCAGTGACGTGGCTCAAACAGGGCATTCAGACGCAAAAAATTTATACTAGAACGGTACAGCTATACCAAAACGGTATAGCTATACGATGAATTTATACGTCTGAACGCTGACTAACGAAACGACGTATAGCGAAACGACGGTCAGAGCATCGTTTCGAACTAGAACTCGATAACGAATCAGCATTCCATGTCCATCTGAACGTATGGCGACCATAGAACGGTATAACTGGGCGGGGCTTAATGGGAGCGCGCACGAAAGGTGACCCCACAGCTGTCACTCATGACTGTAACAGCATGCGTAGTGGGAAACTGTGCATCTATACGACGTTTCCCAGAACGGTCGAAATTAATGTCTGAACTGTCTGTCGGCTATACGATGATTCTTTATACGTCGTTTCGTTATCGAGTTTTGGTATAAAATGGCATGCGTCTGAAAAGGCTCTAAGATGGGACAAATAGAAAGGACTATTGTTTGTTGCTGTATGTGAATGCAGGAAGATTTCCAATATCTCAACCCAGTCACTAATGCCCACCACATGACATCCGGTTTACATACTCTATGGAGGTTGGGCAGAGTGTCTTTCCTTCAAATATATTTGTATGTTTCCAGAGCCAATTTCTCCTTTCATATCTGTCACATTCCAGCAATTTGCCAGACTGCCTTAGGCAAGGCATAATGAAATGTATAGTTATTTTAAAACCTCTAATCAATCAATCATATCACTTTCTGAAAGTAGTTTTGTATCTCTCATAGCTGTCACTTCATTTCCTGTTATATACTGTATATATATATATATACAACTCCCAGTTGTCTGACAAATTTTGTTCATCTACAGATGCATTTTTCGTCGAGATATGATGTTATTTCATATCCCCCATAGACAGGATTTAAATCCATCAAACAGATATATAATGCTGTGAAAAGTCAGATTTGTTAAGATTTAGACACAAAGCAAAATGGGATCTTCAGAGGAAGTGACGTCGTGGGCACACAATCGTGATGGCATCTTCAAGGCCTCCGTCGGACACCATTCTTCAGATTACCCACGTGTTGGAAGAGAGGAAATACAAGTTTATTGTGACATGAACATAATGCACCAGTCTGCTGCTTTGATTTCACTACCTTTAAGTAACATTCTCCATGATTGAGATCACCGCTCTGATAAGAACATTTAACAGAAAGAGAAATAAACAACATATACATAAAGATAAAACCAAAACAACCAAAACAAACTAAACCCTTTCTGTGTCAGGGACTTCAATTCAATTAACTTCAATAGTTTATTATCTCCATCATCAAAAGAAAAGAAAAAGTTGACATAATCCAAATTGATACAATTTTTTCATTTTTCTTACACTCGTCTGATAAAGGATTTTTTTTTTCAAATACAATATAAAGTATACATGTATGCACGAATGATGTCATAAAAAAGAAAAAAATGCACTTTGCCATGGTAACAAAAACAGTAAATAATCACAATGATGGAAAACAGTGTTCCAACTTCCACTAAAAAAGCCAAGCTTGTAAGACGTGGAACACTGGAACAAGACAACAAGAGCACCAATTTGTTATATCAATAAAACATTCATTTTAAATTCTTCTATATACTATTGTACATTTACTCACTGATATATGATGCTGATACTATGAACAATACTTAATAGGATTTTATAATGCAAACATATTAACTATGTAACGTATCACATTTGTGGCACAGACACTATGGGGCCAGGTATGCCAGGAAAATTGAACGGAAAGGAAGATATGTAATCGGCCACAAAAAACATGACGACAACAACGGCAATAACACAAAACACAGAAATAACAGATATTGAGGAAATGCACTCAGACAGATACTGGACAACGAAGAACGAGGAAAGAGGATAGAGAAGGAAAAGGAGAGGGACTTTGGATAGTGTGTACAATGCTATGAGGTTTCCTTTGCCAATCACCACTCAAAGCAAGCAAAGGGTTAATTCGGTTTGCCAGGAAGACTTCCACTTGTGAAAGTCACCTTGTGATAATCAACAGAACAGGGAAATACAGTTTACGTCAAAATAGGTGACATCAATTTCATAAAGAAAAGGAAGACGGATGTTAAATGCAGACTTATTAAATGCAGTGAGCAGTGAAATTGACCCCTACAAAGTACAATAGCACCCAGGATTGGATGTATATTAATGAAAAAAGACTTGGCCATAGGGTGTGAACACAACAATCATAGCTGTGAAGAAACTGTTTGTCTTGGCATGTAAAGAACTCGTTAGCCTTATTATATTCTCTAGTTTCACTCCTGCTCATCTCTCCCAATCACGTTTTGACCAGGCCATTGTGTGGCTTTATCTCTAAATGACACAATTGAGTTCGCCCTGAACTCTCAGTTTCATGGATTCCTAGCATTGTGTTGGCAATTTCTTTTGTTATATTTTGATGGTTTCTTTGTTATATTTTGATTTTTTTGTCTTCTCACATTCCTCCTTATTCATATATGTATTACACATACATACACACCTACTTATCGATTTTTAAAACTATTTGCTGTATTAAAGATTCAGGTCCTTGTAATTCTAAATATAAAGCACCAGGGGTGGACCCAGGAATTCTGTAAAGGGGAGGTGCCTTTGCAAAATGAAAAGGGTGGGGGTGTTTTTTTTCTCTTTATTTCTGTTGTTTTAACCTAAAATAAAGAGGGGGCCCGCGCCCGGTGCACCTTCCTCTGGATCCGCCACTAAAGCACTGTATATTATATAAGTGCTTATCATATATGCACATTTATGTATATGGAGAGATTCACATTCTGATAAAATTTTTTCTGCATCTTCTGCCTATATGCTAATTATACACAGTGCTGTGACCTGAGTTATAGAATACAGACATTTTTATTTTCTTTTTTGCATTTATGATTATTTTAGGAGGATAGAATTGTTTTGCGTGATTTGTTTACACACATAATAGAATGTCATATCATATGTGTGAACTCCTGCCAAAAAAACTGCAAATTTTGTGAAATACAGACTGTATTTTCATGACAGTGATAATGTCAGGGCTTGTAAAAATATTGTGGAAATAACAAAATAATGAAAATACAAAATCATGCAAATGGGTCAGAGACTCCGAAAGTGGCTGCGTCATCCTCCGAAGTTATCATGTGTCAGTCAGTGATCGTGATATCAATGGGGCATTAAAACTCCTCTATGAATGACAGTGGTATTTGTGATGGAGTGGTTTTTTTTCCCCAGGGTTTCTTCCTGTCAAGCTCATTGCACTGTCGAATGGCAAGGCAGAGTTTAAAAAGCTCGGTTTCGAAAGTTCACTCGGAGAGCAGAGCACAAGTTTCACAAGCTATATACCTCCTTCCCTTGTCCAAACAATGACTCAATCTATTTTTGAATGTTCTTGGCAATTCATTTTAAAGGCTGTGTGAATTTCCTTTTTAAGGACCCACTTCAATCCTTGCTTCGTCTGTAGTGTCAGTAACATCTCTGTCTTCAAAGTATTATGTCCAGGGGCCACACGCAAATCAATCCGCGCTTATGCTATAGCCCCACTGTATTACTCATTGTTGTATTGCTGATACGTTTTGCTGTACATTGTGTAAAGGCGATGAGGAAAAAAGAAATATTTTGTTAACAACTTATATTTATGTATATGTATGGCACAAACAATGTATGTAATTATACATGTACATGTATGTGCAATGATAATGCAGGAACCAATAAATCAAATCAAATCAAAATCAAAGTGAAGGTTTTCAAATCAAATCATGAAGCAAGTGTTACTTAGTACTTTTGTTAGACTTGTTTAAACTAAGCATCCATCCATCCATTGTATCAAGTGTTTTTTTTTTCTTCAATAGATTGACAAATTGCTTGATACATTGATGTAAGTAAGCACCAAATTAATCATTGTTGCAGTAGTGAGTTAGAGCTGAGAGAGAGTTGAACTGAATATATTATCATCAACCACCCCTTTGCTCCCCTCAAATAAAAAGTCTGCTTCTGCAATAAGTCTGATAAACACAGTTTTTGAAATCTGACTGAAGCAATAGAACACCTCAAACTGATATTGAGCTGTATTTTCTTGTGGAAATTCCCAAATGACAGTTTGTATAATATGTGAAGATATAAATTATGTGTTACACAATAGCACATATGTTTGCTGTAGTAGATTGCATTCAGTTTCATGATTTCATATTCTTGGGGCAAACACATTTCACATAGTGAGTGAGATTCAGAATATTGTGTTCAGAGGACAAGTTCACTTTCAAAGCATAATTTACCATTTGCAGATAAAACAAAAACCCAGCATCAGTGCTTTAAAATAGTTCTAAAATGTGACTTAGGTATAGAAACAACTACTGTAAACATTTGAATCCATATTTTAATCGATGTTAAGTAGTGTTAAATACACAAAATGTGAACAATAATTATAATAAAGATGTTTCATGGGTGTATGCAAGGGGGGGTCGGGAGGGTCGTACGACCCCCCCAAATTTTCAGAAGGTCCACTTTTTGTGAAAGATATTTTTGTTTTTTGAGGGCTTTTTACTCTAGGCCCTATAGAAAAAAGTGGCCAGGTGGTCTTCCAGCAAATTGTCAAAAACCTCATAAATTTCGTAACTTAGTTTTAATATGCCATACCTTATTTCCAAACTGCACTGCCATGCTGAAAAAGTCACTATTGTATGCACCAAATGGCCCCATTTTAAGATATACAATTCAAAAACTCTCTACCGTGGGAGGGGGGATACCCCCCTCTCACACCCTTCCCCCACTCGGTCGCTGCCCTCCCTCGCAAAGGTAAAGGTCCAAAAATTTTGATTACGACCCCCCCAGAAAAAATCCTGGATACACCCCTGTGTTTCCAGATTAAATCATCTGTAGTTATGGTTTATTAAGAAAAATACTGATATCTCCTTATGTTTTAGGCTTTATCGCAATATGTTTTGTGATACAACAGACCTACACATATTATGTGATATCTTGAACATTTTGAAATCACTGCTCCCAAAGGTAAACAGGATGTTTAATATATGTGTGGATTTAATGACTGCAGCAGTATTTGTAGAACACATCAGTAAAATCTTGAGGAAAATTTGACAATCCGTTTGAATGTAATGAATTTTTGAAGTTTCAGCGCTTCCGTGACTGGATGAGAACACTACCACAGTTTGTGATGCTACATGTATAGAATGACATTTAAAGGGGAAGGCTAGTAACTGATCAGTGGGAATCAGTGGAAATGCTGGGAGATGATTGTTCCAATCCTTATGGGATTCATTCAAGAGTTCATTGTATATCTATTTTTGTGTGAAAATGATTTGCTTCAGAATGGTCTCATATTCAAGTAATGTGCAGTTTAATGCTTCCAGGTTAGCGTCCCTGGTCAGTGACGGAGCATTAATCTGCACATTACTTGAATATGAGACCGTTCTGAAGCAAATCGTTTTCACACAACAATAGATATACAATGAACTCTTAAATGAATCCCATAAGGATTGGAACAATCATCTCCCAGCATTTCCACTGATTCCCACTGATCAGTTACTAGCCTTCCCCTTTAAAGGAAATATAAAGAGGGTTCAGCATATTTTCACTTTTATCGTATAATAAAAGAGCACTTGAATTTCGATTTTCAGAAGGTGGGGGATAACATTACCCTAGATATGTGTCAGTAACAAGTTGAGGGAATTTTTATAAAAAAAAAAACATTGTGGAATTCTCTTACATTTTGTATGTATTGTTCTGCGCGTGTGACATCACAAACTGTAGTTGTCTACTCATCCAACGATGGCGACACTGAAACTTCAAACTTCATGACTTTGGAACGGATTGTTCGATTTTCCTCAAACTTTCACTGAAGCGTTCTACTGATGTTGCTGCATTCACTCAATCCACGCATACATTTAAAGGTGAACTTGTCCTTTAAATTTCACCCACAGGAAATCTTTGCTGCAGTGTGAGGGATAGGGTTTCCAGAGATATGGCTGCGTGACATTTTGCCAGGGCTGTTTGCATGTGTAGCCCAGAGTCATATGGGCAATTTGTTTTCATCAAAGATATATTCATTGATGAATTGTGGTGTGGTATCTCAGCCATCCACCAATCTATCGTATTTCTGCCTCTCTTCTTGGCCCTTTTTTTTCTATCCATTTCTTTATCTCTCTGTACCAATCGCCCTGTATGTTTCCTACCTGAGTCTCCCAGTTGCTACATGTTTTTCTCTCTTTTCTCTCTTCTTTCTTACTCCTTTCCCTTTTGCAATAAATTTTGATTCTTTTTCTTCTCTTTTTTCTTCTTCTTCTTGTCCTCCTCCTTCTTCTTCTTTCCCTTTTTCTTTTCTCTAACTCTTTCTTTCTTTCTTTCTTTTTCAGTCTATGAGTTTGTCTATATTTTGGCAAGTGTTCTTAATGCAATTATTACCAGATGTAGGATTTCCCATATTCCACTAGCAATATCATTTCTTCTTTTTCTACTTCATCTTTTACTTGTCCTTCTACTCCTATTTTTTTCTCTGACTCTTTCTTGCTTTTTCTTCCAGTCTATGGGTTTTATATCTATTTTGTCCAGCATTCTATTATGAAATGCAGTTAGTACTGGACATACAGCATTAACCGTTATTCATTATCAGTATCATTGATACTTCTTCTTTGTATTCTTCTTTTGTTCTCTCTGACTTTTTTTTTCACTTTCTCTTCCAGTCTATGGTTTTGTGCCTATTTTGTCCAAAATAGTTATAGTATTGCAGTTATTAGGAGATATATGGTATTTACCATATTAGTTATTTGTTTGTTTGTTTCAGATATACTGTAAAAGTGGAAATTTTCGGGGTGTTGAAGTTTTCGTGCATTTCGCGCAACCAGAAACTAGCACGAAAATACAAACGCGCGAATACTTTTGCTTGCCATAATAATCCTATGTTCCTGTGCCAGGGTGGTCCACGAGGGGTTTTAGCATGTCGCTGCAACATGCTAAAATTCTTGTGCAACATCCTAAAAAGCCAGCAACATGCTATGCAACATCCTCAAGAATTTGCAACAAGCTCAAAGTAAAAGTATTCAAAAATGTGCAAAACATGTGCATAACATAAGAAACATCAAACTACCAGGTACTTTAGATATTTGTGTGCAAAACATGAGAGAGAACATTGAATGTAAGCAGCACAAAGAGAGATAAGCAGCAAAATATTGCGTACTATGTACTCATCGTGTGCGCTCTGCGCATATTCAATTTCTGCAATATTCTCAGATTCTGAGCTTGCAACATGCTAAAATTTCAAGTTGTGGACCACCCTGTGTGCGTGATGTCTTGATTCCGCGGAATTAAAAACATGCAAAACCCTTCTTGCCCGGCCAAGCGCGAAAAGTTAATTGTGCGAAAATTTCCATTTTTACAGTAGACAAACATATAATGTGATATAGTATCCACAACTTGAAAGTATTGTGATAAAACATTCCAAACATTCCAAACATGATTTTTCAGAATTGTTGCCACGGGCAACAAAGCTTCATCAGTTGCTGTAATCCTATCAAGCTGTATAGTACTGAGTGGGTTAAATACTCGTTCCTGGCTTAATCTTCCACACATTGCATTTGTGTGGGCTATTAAGAGCTGCCTGACTACAGTGTTCATAGCAGTGAGAGTGATCGTGTTAATTCCCTCTCTTTTCCACAAGTGCGAGTTGTCAATATGAGGCATTTCAGCAGTGTCAGGGGACCAAGTGCTCGTAGTGTAAACACAGCCACAATTGTCATCCGCTGAGTGCATTATGAGTCATTGCTCCGTTCCAAAACCCGGCAGCGCAGAAGAAATCGCACTGATTGGAATTGCATTTTACGGCGCTGAGCGATGCTAAAAATAGACGCTCGCTTCCAGACCAGTCATTCATTCATATTTTTTCCTCATATTCTTTTGTCTGCTATTCATCTTGTTTATCGACTTTCTCGTCATATTTTCCTGGTTTCGCTTCCTATTTTCCTTTTTATTCAAACTCCAAATATTCTCTGTTTTTGTTTCTCTCTTATTTCTTTCAGTGTTTTGATATGTTTGGCATTCATCTCCCCCTCTCTCTACTCTCATCTCTCTTTCTCTCTCTCTCTCTTTCTTTGTCCTTATTTGTATTTTTTTCTGTCATATTTTTTTCCATCTTTCTGTCAGTGTGTTATCCTCTCAGAGTGTCCACAGCTAATATCGATTCTGTGTGTTTCCGTATGACCCCTTCTCTTCTTTGCCTTACCTTGACTTGTCTGCAGCATTTTTTGTTTCTGTGTACGTGTTTTTTTTTTCCATTTGCAATGTTAGCGCACTATCAAGATTGAGGAAGATATTCATCAATGCTTGTTTGATATAAGTTGAAAAGGACCAAATTTCTTGATTCTTTGATTTTCGGGCGAATTTTTTTAATGTTGGTTTGTTTGTTCTTTTTGATTGTTTGTTTGTTTGTTTGTTTGTTTGTTTGTTTGTTGGTTGGTTTGTTTTGTTGTTTGTTATTCTTGGGAGGGGGAACAATTTTCCACATGCAGGTATACTTTATGCTGGACCTGATCCAGTCCCTCTGCTAACTTGTCACTTTGGTTAAGGGTCAGTATTTTGATACCACCATATCATATGGACTGCACCCCAGTGCAAGTAATGGAATGACCCCAACCCCCTTTCAACAATGATATGATTTTGTTTACCATTGCTCGTGAACGCATTTCCATATTCTCGCCTGCATTTCCCATTAGGAGAAATCTGGGACTCGTCTGTGTTTCTATGGCTTTGTGGGTCATGATCAAGCTTTCCCCCGCAAGCTGAATAGCGAGCTTTAGAATTGCGACGCGATAATGTTTATGATACACCTCCTCCAGGGTTGGACAATGGGAAAAGCTGTCTCGCGCATGTGCAGAACAACATTTCTTGCCTAATGAGCACGTCATAGGATTAGCATTGCAGATCTAAAGCGCTCTAATTGCAAAGTGAGTTCAACCACTTCAGATGATTGCTGTACAGGGAGTTGCTAGCATTATAGTTGCACAAGAAATCTTTAACAAGTGTATCATACATTCAGCTACGTAGTTTGTGTGCCTGTCTTGTATTTCAACACAGGGAAACCCTTCAGCTGTTTCTGTTATGAGCCCATGCATGAAACTACAATTATGATAAATGCATAAAGTAAAACGCATAAAGTTACTGAAGTATGAGTATGATTTTAAAAAAAAAGCAAGTTGTATCATATGACTTTAAGTGACATGTACCATACAACTCATTGACTTAAGTAAGTATTGACTTGAGAAAGGATCCATCTCCATTTTAAAAGAGATATGTATCCCTTGGATTTTACTTGTGTGAGTGCATTTAGTGAAGTATTGGGAATTTAGCCTCTAAACGGATGGATAACATGTACTGTAAAAATGGAAATTTTCGCGGTGCTGACATTTTCGCGCATCTCACACAATCGGAAACTAGCGCGAAAATAAAAGCACTCAAATATTTTTGCTTGCCGTATGTTCCTGTAGTTGATGTCTTGATACCATGGAATTAAAAACACGCGAAACTCTTCTTATCTGGCCGAGCGCGAAAAATCAGTCGCGTGAAAATATCTACTTTTACAGCACCAGTGTTTAAATAATGCTGTCACTTTCTGTACTGTTTCATTGGAGTCAGGCAGCACAGAGATTGCATAGTTGTCATTTTGTTTTATATACCTCATTTCTAGAATCCTCTCATCTGATTGGTTAAAAGGGGAGTCATTAAAATAGCTGTGCCCTATTTTTGAGTTACTGTGACCGGGGCCTGGGCACAGTTAGTAAATAGGTTTTAAAAACAGTCGCGACCCCGTACACATAGATCGCTCATATGTACGCACCAATGATACGACCGCCGCGCATTCGATCAGCGTGCTGTAAAAGAGACTAGCGGAGACTGGTTTGGAGACAGTCGGAACTCGCAACCCCGTACGTACATACACTGTGTACACATAGATGATCACTCATGTACGCACCAATGATATGAACGACCGCCGTGCTGTCGATCAGCATTGATTACAACTTACAAGTGCTGTAAAAGAGACTAGAATCTATATTTTCGGTATATAAAACAAATAATGACTGCTTGATATTTGGGGTACAGTTAAAATTATGTAGGCCCTCGGTGATGTGAAAACCTTAACCATGCCCTCAGCTTCGCTTCGGGCATGGTACGGTTTTCACATCACCTCGGGCCCATAATTTTAACTGTGCCCCTCATAGCAGTCATTATTTGTATAATATTAAGTGTAGACCAAGTTGTATTTGTTAGCTTGTTAGTGGCATAGATTTTATTGCAATCAAAGAAATTAAACTGTTCATTGGCAGGCTTTAATGGATGTATTCCAAAAGTTTTCTTTCCACTACTTGTTTCCTTTGAAAGATTTACTTTATGTTTTGTTCATTGTAAATTATATTAATGCCATGAATGTCATCAATTGTGAATTTTTGTGAATTACGTTCACATCGTAAACGTCATCATGAACGTCATAACTGGTATTGACAGAAATTTCATGGTAATTTGTGTGGCTGCAATTACCAGTGATTAAAGTCAGTTGTCAGAACAGAATGATTCCAGCAAGTAGGAACATCAGACTCACCGATCAAGAAAATCTAATTTCCATATGATTCCAACTACATGCACGAAAGCATTACGTCATCAGTAGTAGTACGCAAGAATTCCTTTGTCTAAACGAACAAAACTAATTATCTGTCATGGCTGAGTATTTTGCAGTGAACAAAAATTATTATATTTCTCCCTGTAAAACAGTGAGAAATTGGTCAAAATGATTTCCTAGAGTTCCCTTCTGTCCCTCATGCATTGTCAGATGGACCAAAGATAAAAAAATAAATAAATGTGGATCAGTAGCAGTCATCTTTCTAATTCATTTGCTAAGGCCTCATTCAACAACATTGTTTATTCGAAAAAAGGACAAACACTACTTTTTCTGTATTTTTTATATCTCTCTTTCTTTTCCTTCTCCTCCTCCCCATCTCTTTTTCTGTCTCTGACTTTCATCTGTTTTTTTTTCTCTTTTTCAAATGTTTGTTTTTTCCTTTATTTTTCTGCAATGCAGTTATTATTTTATACATGTTTCAACTGTCTAAATATAGCATTTTTTGGGGTTCTTTTTAGAAAGAGAAATCAGGGAGAAAGAGAGGAAAAAAAAAGTAGGTGGAATAGCAATGAAAGAGCGTGGGAATACTTGGGATTACCATGACGGGAAGAAGCCACATTGCAAGTAGAAAATAGCAACGCTGCACCTGCCTACCATCTTTTCCCCAAGCTCATTCAGATGGTAGATATATAGAGAAGAATATAATTTTATTAGATCCAGAACTGCTGTAAATTTGGAGGAATTATTCTCTGCCTCCACCCCCTCCACCTTCCATTCTTTTCCGGCCATTATAGTGCTATATATGGGTAGCAATCAAGAGAAATTCGTGACGAATGTCGAGGGATATCAATACTGGATGTGAGGTGGATCTATTCAGAGAGGAAAGAGTGATGAACGCAAGTCAAAATGCTAATGAATGAATGACTTGAATATAAGGAAGTAGCCATCACAAGCGAAATTATGTTAAAGCCCTTTTAGCAAAAGAGGACATGTTAGATACATCATAATGTTCTCTTCATTGAGCCGTTGTAGGATACTGTAAGACCAGAAAACTTCATGGCATGAAACTTTTGTGAATAGCCGACCATGTCATAAAATAGGAGCATAATACTACATGTATTAATAGTACAGGGTAATGGTGATCACACACTGCTGATCGATATGAAAGACATAATAAAACTGAGTGCACAGTACTAAACTTGTGCAGTTAAAAGAAAAAAAAAATGAATGGGTACTACTAAACATGCATAGTTAAAAAGGGGAAAAAATGAATGGGTACTTACTACTTGTACATACAGTGGTATACAGCATAGTATTGACATTCAATGCATTGTGTTGAAAAAAAAACAACAACCAAGCGTTCAGGTGCATTTAAAGGAAGCCAAAACTCAAAGAGAAATGTGGATTGAGTAAAAGCAGCAACATTAGTAGAACGCATCACTGAAAGTTCGAGGAAAATTGGACAATCGATGCAAAAGTTATACATTTTTAAAAGTTTTTATGTTGGAACTGCTTGATGAGGAGACTACTAGAGGTTATGACGTATGTGTGGACAACAATATAAAGAATATAATGAAGGGAATTCCACAAAAAAACTAATTTTTCATGAAAATTACACAGTCCATCAACTTGATACTGACATATGTTAAAGGTAGCAATTATTTCCCCTGCTTTCTGAAAGCGGTTAGTCAAATGCGCTTTCATTATGCTAGAAAAGCAAATTTTTTGTGGAATTCCCTTTATATTTTTATGCCTCCGCCATGATGTGTCGGTTGTCTGCCCGTCTGTCTGTCCGTCCGTCCGTAATCAATTTTGTGGACAGTGTAACTTAAGAAACCGTTTGAGGTATCCTAATGAAACTTGGCATGTATATGTATGAGTGGGCAAAGTTGTGCCTATCAACTTGTAGGCACACATGCTCAAGGTCAAAGGTCAAAAGGTCAAGGTCAAATGATAAAAATTTCACTATTTCTCCCATATCTATGCAATGCCTAAAGGTATTTTCTTGAAACTTAGTGTATACATTAGCTACCAAATGAAGATTCTCCAGAGAGAGTTTCAGATTATGAGGTCAAAGGTCAAAGGTCAAGTGAAAATGTTAAAATTTTACTTTTTTCTCCATATCTCACAAATGGTTCAAGTGGTATGTTCATGGAACTTAGTACATATGCATGCACTGACTGGCAGTGATTATCTAGGGAATGTAGGGGTCATGGGTCAAAGGTCATGAGAGTGTCAAAGGTCAAGGTCAACTCCTCAAAATTTCACTCTTTCCCTCTTATTTATGCAATGCCTGCAGGATTTTTCTTGAAACTTAGTGTAATGTATTACCCAATAGAGATTCTCTTGAAAGTTTCTTGCCTTAAGGTCAACAGTCCAGTGAAAGTGCTAAATTTCACTTCTTCCTTAAACTTATGAAAGGGTCAAAAGTCAAGTAAAAATTCTCAAATCCCCAAATATCTGCACTCTTAGACAATATAGCCATTCATCCAATTAAACCTAATTCAAGAAAAGTGAACATTCAACACATTTGCGACAAACCTGTCATTTTAATATTTTGCCAATTATGTGAAACTGTCATCACACATTGTAAAGACATTGTACTATACAACTATTGTGAGAACCATGCATTATGGCGGAGGCATACCTGTCGCCACAGCAACATTTCTAGTCTTTATATTGTTGTCCTACATACGTCATAACCTCTCGTAGTCTCCTCATCCAGCAGTTCCAACACCAAAACTTTAAAAATTCATAACTTTTGCATCGATTGTCAGATTTTCCTCAAACTTTCACTTCTGTGTTTTTCTAATGTTGCTGCCTTCATTCAATCCACATTGCTCTGTGGGTTTTGGTCTACTTTAAGTATTTGTTTTGGATTGCTTGTGTTGCAAAACAGCGATGGCAGAACAGACCAACTACATTCTTTTTTTACCCATTATTTTTCAAAAGAACAAGTCAAAAAGAGATCACTTTCACTATTCCTAATTTCTACCAAATGAAAAGAAAAGGCAATGTTTCAAAGAACATGTCTTGAACCCTCTGATATTGTGGAGTGCTGAACAAGACTTGTTAAATGCAGAAGTTATGACTCTTACTGTGAAGATTTGAAAATATATGCGTGTAGGCTATTCCGACTGACTAAACATGCTCTGAATAAGCATGGCTCAAAGGCATTAAATTTGTATGTGAACAGTTACACATTATGAGGGTTTTTTTCTGTTGTTTTGGGTGGGTTTTTTTTGCTATCTGAAGGTGTTCTCTATGCTTATCTGTCTCTATAGGTTTCACGTAGGCCTGTAGGTGATACCTATACTGGGATGGAATTAATACTAAACTACATCATTGGGATGGACCTTGATAGCAAAATTCATCAGTGGAGCCTTTGTCCTGAGTTGCAGAATGTCATAAGTCAAGCCACTTTCTTTTTTATAATGAGCAACAACAATGTATTTGCAGTTAAAGGGTGTGTACAGTTGTGGTCGAGGTGAAGATTTAGCTTTTAACGTTTTGCGAGATATTCAGAAACCACTCTATGAGATGTCAAAGAGCATGCAATTCTAAGGGGTATCAAAAGTTTATTTGATGAAAATCGGTTTTGAAATAGCTGAGATATCCAAAAACAAAGTATAACAAAGAGATCCTAATAAAGTTGTGGCCTGCCGCCTTTTATTATTTTCACTTTTTTGGATATCTCAGCCATTTGAAAACCAATTTTCATCAAATAAATATTGAATCCTACTTAAAATTACATGCTCTTTCATATTTCATAAGATGTTTCTCATTATCTTACTTAAGAATGTTCAAAACATTAATCCCCACCTCAACCAGGACTGTGCAGTCCCTTTAACAGATCTTACTACACGTCTTTTCTTCCTTATCATAGTTAATCAGACTAGACAGCAAATATGTCTTTACACTGAGCATTATTTTCACCCATAAAATGTAAATGAAGGTGCCACAGAGGACACAAATATAAAACACTATAAGGCTGACTGATAACTTGTCATTTCCTTACATTTTAAGTTATCAATTTTTTTTTCTTGCATATTTCCTGGAAGCAAAGATTTGCCAGACTCGTCTTAATTCCATTTGACATTAACATGGATTCTTTATCCAAATTCATATGAATTTCTTTTTTAACTTTGTTTTTATTTTTTTCCGCCATCACACCATCAGAAGAGGAGAGAGAGAGAGAGAAAGAGAAGGAGAGAGAAAGTTTAAGGTGACAGAAGCTTGCTTATATAACACAATTTTTGCTGTTATGAAATTCATACCTGCCAAGTGCAGAAGACCTTCAAGGTGACTGAGAAGTGCACATTGCAGTCAAGGGCAGATTTGCAGCTGCATCTATCAGCTCTGATCAATTACCGATCATTTTCTCTTGGCTCCCCTTACTCCTCCTCTTTTTATCTCTCTCCCCTCCCTCTCTCTCTTCTCCCCCTGTTCAGACGCAAGCCAGTTTATACCAAAACTCGATAAAGAAACAACGTATAAAGAATCACTGCATAGCCGACAGACCGTTCAGACGCTAATCTCGAATGTTCTGGAAAACGTCGTATAGATGTGCAGTTTCCCACTGCGCATGCTGTTATGGTCATGAGTGACAGCTATGGGGTCACCTTTCGTGTGCGCTCCCATTAAGCCCTGCCCAGTTATACTGTTCTATGGTCGCCATACATTCAGATGCACAATGGACACGATGGAATGCTGATTCGTTATCGAGTTCTATTTTGAAACGATGCTCTGACCGTTGTTTCATTAGTCAGTGTTCAGACGTAGAAATTCATCATATAGCTATAGCTATAGCTATAGTTTTGGCATAGCTATACCGCTCTAGTATAATTCTTTTGCGTCTGAACACCCTGTCTGTCTCTCTTTCACCTGTGGTGATATCACGCACATTATATAAATCATTTTGATTACGTACCTGTGGGAGAACAAGGAATGAAGTCGGAAAGCGGTGCCTTTGTGAAAGCCCGCACGTCAAGGTGGAGAGTCTAGACCTCCTCCCGTGTTGTTGTTGTTGTTTTGTTTTTTTTGCATATTTAAGACGGTCCTATGGGAAGCCGTGTTTGCCATATTGTAGGTCATTTTGCACACATGTTTTTTTTTTTTTTATAGAAAATGCTAAGTGAGAAAATTAAAGAGTGCTTTGTATAACAAGTATACTCACAGACAGATGGAAATAGATAGGGGGCTACTCCTCAAAAGAGAGGTGTATTTTCGTGGCAAGGGTGATGGGGAAAATGCTTCAAGGTTTTGTACTCAAAAGAGGAAGAAAATGATATACAGTGAGAATGGTCTGTAATTCTTACAAGGTACAGAGTGATCTTGGCCTCATTTCATAGAATTGATTTAGCAAATGTCACTTTTACAGTATACAGGTATGTAGTTTCTGTGACACCAGACATGCAAGACCCACCAGCCTAAATCACTTTTAACACTGCAGTAGTTACAATGATTGCAACTTATACTAATTGCCCATCTTTTTATGAGATTTATATTTCAAAGATCAAGATGTGTTTCTTCTGGTTAAAAAAAAAACATGCCTTTCTTGTGAGTCAAATGGAACTTTCCCTTGTTTCTATTCGCCAATATTTTTGTTTTCTTTTTTTTTGTCTATAAAGACAGGTTTAGCCAGCTGAAATGATAATGAAGATAGTAATATGATATCCATGATTTCATGTTATCATCACGCCATTCCCTTTTTGTGTTTCATTCCAAATTTATTATTATTTTTTTTTAAATATTTCACTTTCCTATATGTTTATATTTGTGTATGAACATATGCATGGTATCATGATTTTCATCATTTTTGTTGTTTTATTACTCATCTTCTCTCTTGCATATTCCATTCAGTTGGGAAACCCTACATTAATCTTGACTGAGAATAAGATTGTAATTGATGTGTTATCTAATTGGCAGGATCAATGCACCAGTTATTATATCACAACCAAAGAAAGAAACAAATCAGCCCAAGCAGGCCCACCTCTTCATCACACAGAATGTAGGATGCTCAGAGGTCTGTCTAGGGCTTAAATCACCCTGTTCCCTCTCTTCTGTTTTATCCCCACAACAACCACCCTCTAATTGGAAACAACCTTACCTCAGAGAAGTTAAAAAAAGAAACAATCCCAGTAAAAATAAATGCAGTAAAATCCAATGTACTCCAACTTTGCATACTATTCCTGTCACCATGACGACATTCAGGGATTTATGAGGCTCTGAATTTGGAAACTATGTGGATGGGGGAAATGTGGTCATTGCCATTCACAGCGAGGGAAGTTGACTTTGTGTGCTATATTTGGCCTCCTTTTGCTGCTTTATGCATGGATAGTACATTAAAGTTCCCATTTTACCGCAATAGCGAGCTTTAGAGCTGCAACGCTATTAAAATGTTCACGACATGCCTCCTTCCAGGTACGACAATGTAAACCAACTGTCTCGCCCATGTGCAGAACAACATTTTTAGCTTAAGATGCATCGCAGGTTTAGTGTCATCATTGATGAAACAGTATGTCATTGCTAAGCTTTAAATTGACTACTAGTATTCCAAACACTAAAACAGTTCAATATGGACAGGAGCATTTGGTATACAGTAATGTTTAAAGAGGAAATCAGCTGTTTGGAAATGACACAACACTTAGGATTGCAGCGATCAGTTGAGACCAAGAGGGTTTTGAAAAGGAGATGAAAGTCAAATTGTAAATTAATAGTATTGATGTGTCATATCTGAACAATAAAGACACAGTTCAACATTGTGAAGAAATGGTCAATTTCTGGTGACTAAGCTTCATCATGATATTCCAAATGCATGCAGAGACACTCCAGGATAAAAAAAAAAAATCACCATGCCAATTGATGTTTACTGAATGGTTTATTCTAACATACTACTGTTTAAGGGGAAAATTGAGTACGGCAAATCTGGTCTCTTGCAAATGCTACATTTTTTGACAGATTCAGGTCCATTTTTCACAGCTATATATCTTCACAGTGTAAGAGGTTTTGGTAGTATGTATGAAGGATCATGCAGCTCAAAATCTTTTTAAACTGAAAATATCATTGCCTTTAAGACTTTTATGAAAGGATACAGAGGATAAATAAAGGTATCTTCAAGCAAGCCTGTTTTTCTGTAGTAGCATCGTCGATGGCAATAAACAAGGACTGTAATTGAAAAACTAAAGGAGAGAAGCCTGCAAACACAGCTCCGTGGAGCGGCCGACTGCATTACCTGTAATCGATGCAGAATAGAGAAAAGTCAACCCACATAGAGCTCGGATGAGCCCCTCAACTCCCCCCCCCCCCCCCCCAAGGCGTCGCTAAAAATAGACCTCCCTGTTGCATATAGTAATATGGGGAACCATTGATGGAGAATTCAAATACAAAGCGCTCAACTCCCGGGCACTTTAATTCCCTTCTCTCATGGCCCAATTTAGTGCAGACTCCCAGATTACGGGACATTAGCCAAACAGACACTGGACAAATCTTGCGTGATGCAGCTAGAGGACGATTGTTGGTTGGGGGGGGGGGGGGAGGAGGAAGGAGATTGCCGTTGTCGCATGCAAAGGCAGAAATATACATAGCAGGCATGTCATAGCGTGATGGGATGCTGTCCATTCTTTCACGAAAGCCGTGCTTATTTTTGTCCGTTGTCATGGGGACGAATTAGAATGGAAAGTTTGCTGATGTAATTGAGAGACCCAGAAGGGCTAGTGGGACGTGGGATGGGGGGGGGGGGGGGTTGGTGCAAAGAGGGGGAGATGTGATAAGCCCTGTGTAATTTGGCGCTCTGGAGCAAAATGATTTGATTTCAGAGAGGGAAGGAATATTGACAGACCATCGTTCTCTCCCCTCGCCCTTGCAAGGGAAGGAAAGTTTACTCCACAGAGAACATTTGTTATTTCGTGTTTTCTTCTAGTAGTCAGAGAATACGAAAGTGATGAATCAGTGAAAGCGTGTGTCAAATTTGACAAATAATGTCAGGACCGTGACTGTTGTTCACAAATTTTCTGAAATGCAGGCTTTTTTTTTGTTCTTTCACATCTTGCGTCAAACAATGTGCAAAACGTTAGGTCATTGTTTGAAAGGCAGAAAGAAGACACTGACTCAGCTTACACTTCCAGGAAGGGGTTTATAACATTATTCATGTGACCTTGAAAAACACAGTCTGCTCTTAATGATGACGTTACTTCTGAAGTAATGTGCTTTTTTTATCTCCTCCTGTCATCAAGACCAGGGATGCTAACAGGTTGATTGTTTTTATCTGAAAGCGCTGCCAGTTTGAAAGATATGGTTGGAATGTTATGTACTCAGTGTCAATTGCTGACAATGATAAGCGCCAAAGGGGCACTGCTCATACGTTCCAATGGAGTGAAAGGCTCAATGCCTGGTTGACGAAGAGTTGTATCTTTCTTTCAGTGCTCTTCCGTTTGTTTCTCATTCGACGCTAGAACTACTCTTCACAAGTTAAACTCAGGATAACTCATTTGCAAGTTTGTTTGTTTGTTTGTCATTTTTTGTGTTTGTTTTTCTATTCATAGAGCACTAGAAAGCCAGCCAGTCAGCCAGAATTGGGGGAAGGGGGGGGGGGTGGGGGGGAGGGAGGGGGAGCGGAGTTGGAGGGTGGGGGGGAGGGGGAGTAGGAGTGATTGCGATTCCTCAGGATAGCTAGTAGAGGTGCAGTCACCACCACTAATAATCAGGATACCCCAGGAGTTAAACTATGTGATGGCTGCATTGCTACTGCTGAATACCCCTTCATAAATGTAGTTTCCATGACCGTTAAACTTTATTTTAATGTCTCATTAAGTAGATAATGAAACAGTGAAAGAGACTCTGACAAGAATCCTAATCATACTGTGGTCTGGTGTCATGAGAATGAAAAGATTGTCGAGTTGCTCACTCTGTTGGCGAGTCGGGATCACTTCCTGACAGTTTTATGAGTGTTTAAATTTCTGGTCTTGGAGTACGGTAAAGAACAGAGAAATGTACTCTTACATGTTACATTCCTGTCAGAATCAGGGTCAATACTTCATGGGTTGTTAAATTTGCAAATGGCACCGACTCATGTTATTCATGATAATTAACTCTTTGTGTGCCACGTTCGCACGTCCGACTCAGTCGACGGCGTGCCAACTTTGCATATTCTGCTCAAACCCACAAACCCGCCCAAACCGATTGATAAATCGCCAAATGCCGCAGTTCAATGGAATCGTTTCTCGAGATTCTATTCCTGTCACACATGTGGCATGCATTTTATGTGATGACTGGCTATCAAGTGGTGTTCCCAACTGGATTTGCGGGTAAATTCTAATTTCAAGGCACTGTTTTGTGTGCAAAAGTCATCCCTTTACAATAATGTAGCTACTGATCATTTAAAAGAAGAACGAGAATTAATTTGTCATACAATTTACACCAAAGGAAAGTTTGGTATTTTCTCTACGCCTTTGCTCATTAGGCCAAAAAAAAAAAATTGTTGCATTGGCGTAACATGAGATTTTCAAATAGGGTCGGTCGGGCGGATTTTTTTTATTTTTTTTATTTTTTTTTTGCTACCTGCATTTTACGTGTAAAACTCGTGCTCAGCTCAGTAAACAGTTACAACTGCTGCACCGAATGTGCTGTGTTCATCTATTCTACAAATCATTTATGAGGCCGATATTACTGGAATTATACCCCTTCACAGAATTTAAAGATGTTGAAATCCCTATCCTGAATGTTTTCACTTCATATTTTACTATTTTGACTTAGATAAGATAGATGCAAATTGACCCATATGTACGATCTTTTCATCACACACGGCGATCTCTATTACAGTCCCACATATACAGATTCGTGTAAGTTCTCCACACAAGAAACCTATGGCAAAACTGTGCACAATACATCGCAGTCTGAATGCTACGTATACACTGAATAAATCTTGTTAGAGTACGTGTCCGTGTTGGAAACAGATGACGTACTGATCAAGGAAGGCTTATGCGAGGCACTAGATCTCTCCCTCGTACATCCGATATCCCCAGAGCCGTTTCCACTTCCGGGTTTGTGCGATCGCGATCGCAATCAACAAGATATTTGATATCGATAGCAAAAAAAAATAATAAAAAAACATGGGGTCGGCGGAATTTTTAGGGTCGGGCGGGTTACGCCAATGCAACAATTTTTTTTTTTTTGGCCTTACGTGACCAGGGTAACTGAAATCTATTGAATTTACTTAGAGTTGAAAAGTAGCCTGTTTCCCCAAAGCATGACTACGTTGCTATCTCAGAGTAGTGTGGCACACAGGGGGTTTACACCATGGCACATTAAAGGGGAAGTCCGGACGATTATCAGCCGTTTCGTGTGTAAAGAACAATATTTCATGAACCTATTACCCTTTTCCCGACGAGAAAAGACCATCAGATACATTTACTATGATTTTTTTTAAAATAAGGTAATTCTTCATGTTCGAATCCGTCGCGAGCTGCCCTTCGTACTATCTGTCCCAGGATGCATTGCGCGTGACGTATCGGGCGCAGTTTCCTCAGCTGAGAGCACCGCGAGCGAAGCCCAGCTACGCATCGATCTCCCATTGCACTGCTGACTGCGGGCGGTATCTGCATGCCTGCATAGGTGTGCCTTGTCGGCGCTACTGCAGGAGACCGTACACCGATTTAGGAGTGCTGTTGCCAAACGCTGTATTCCTTTATTCAAATAATCTTCGTTGTATATCTATATAAAATCTTCAAAGATTAATGTAAAATAGTTGCAATGCTATAACATTTTCGTTTAAATTGAAATATGTATGTATTATAATACTGCCGTACTTATTAGTGTCCACCCCATCACTTACAATGCATTAGCTGTTGTCGGGCTGTGCAGGCATACATTTACGTCTGCTGCTGCCAAGTGCTATCACAATCCGCGATCGTTTTTTCGACTTCTGAGTGTGAACAATCTGAAATCAGTCTGTCAATGTCAGAATTATTGCCTCTTTTGTTGTCCGAGACTGTTGAAAAGTGTGTCTGACGGTGATAAAATACGACAGTATACATGTAACTTGAACCGCGGAAGAAACGCCAGCGCCAGCTTGGTACCGCCGCCGCGCCGCGCCGGTAACTACGACCAGCAGCCCAATACACACAGCGTAATCGGGCTGCGTGTTGTAGCATTCAGGATCATGTAAAGGTAGTATCGTGGATAGATATCAATTTAAAATCGAAATATTTCTTCAATTTGAAGACTTACTAGTAAAGTTGAAGTATTGACAACACCCTAACACTTGACACATCAGCATTTTTTTAATGAAGCAATAGATCATGCCGCGTGCATCCGCTGTGTGGTCAGAGACTGTTGAGCGGTACGCTACTACCGCTTGCTTGGCCCGTATCACCGTTGCTCAAGCAGGGCTCCCCCGAGCCAGCTGACGCTCCAAGCAAAAAGCAATGTGAGGATGAAACGTCACGCTGTCACGTGATCTTTCTCGCCGGCGTACAGAAATCGAACGGTTACGATTCAAAATTAGTGATGCTAAAAAATCGATTGTGGCGAGTTGGGAGGGTCTTTTTCAATGAAACTTAGTCATTATGGTCCTTTATTTATGTAGATTTTGGTTAATTTTTTTCAAAATCGTCCGGACTTCTCCTTTAAGAGTTAAAAAAAACCCAGCAAAATATATGGTGTATACAGTAGACTAAAAAGGAGAAACAAATCATTCAATATTCATACATATCAATATTTAAATAATTTGCTTCTGGTATGCTTGGATATGATGCTCTGGTTAAGGCAGTCCTTACCTGTCATTAAATATCTACAGCAGAACACGAAAGAAATGTGTCCATCCACGACAGATACTATTAGTTACCCCCTGCTTGTTCACGAAATACGGGCAAATATCTACGGTCTGGTGCCATATTCCATGAGGCCGAAGGCCGAATGGAATATGGCACCAGACCGTAGATATTTCCCGTATTTCGTAAGAACAAGCAGGGGGTAACGATTTTATCTTTTAGCGTAGGCCCTAAATCTGTAATTCTGTAGATTATTCTAGTGTAATCTCATTGGTAAAGTTACACAGGCAATCGTGGAACCCGATTTTACTTCTGTTCCCGTTAATTTTTTTTTTTTTTCAGCGAGTGAAGTTGAAATTGTCGCCTGCCCCGAATGCATGAGCTAGCGCGCTGATTATGGTGCGCGCTGCAGCTGTGCGTAACGTTCACCCAGTCACGGAATACGGGTGCCATAGAGCTGTACATGAATTCTCTCGTTTTGCGGAATACATGTATTCACATGCGCACAAATATCAACAAAAAAATAATTGAATGGAGAATGAACGATATTTACTCACCACTTGTGCTTTTCTTGTCCCCAGTTTCTCCTACATTCATCAGGAATAGACTCTACATGTCTCATCAGCAGTCTCTAATTAAGTCATTTGTTGTACATAACTCCCGTTTCTCGCTTGAAAATGTGAACACTGACAAAATATTCGAACTTCGCTGAGTTCAAGTTCAAGACGTCAAAGTCAACGTTAAAATGCCAAAACCAAATTCCAAAACACGAAAAGTTGATTTTCAAACTGTTCAAACGTGTGTACAATTACAGGTTTGGCAACAATCTTTAACTATTTTTGTGGTGGATACACATTCACAACCAGATTGTGAATTGTACAACCACTGAATGAAGGCATTGCAGATCTCTGTCGTGGTGATCTCAGGCTAGTTACATGCTGAGCCGTTGTTAATATTTGATTGCCATGCTCTCTCACGTGAATTTCTTGGGTTTGTTGTTGAAAGAACGAGTCTTCGTCTAATTCTGTCAAAAATGGGCCCAAGTCAAAATTGGGCATAAGTTGGTCTTGGTTTTGGCTTGATAGAGATCGAGGTTCTTGTGGAACAGATACAGTTGTGCTAGTGTGAGGCGGTGTCGTACTACAACTACTCGTACTATGAGTCGTAGTAACGCTAGTAGATCTAACGTTAGGCTGTGAACGTGAGGCGCCTAGGGTTACTGTCGAACTAGGCCCAGGCCTAGACCGACTATCGCTTGGATCTGACGTGCTTGACTGGACTTGATCCAGGAGATTCTCACTAAGACTTCTTCCCATGTCCATTTTTTCTCGGTGTGATACGCGTTGATACACAGCAAGGGAACTGACTGACTTGTGTCCAGTCACAGCTTGAATCTGTGACGCAGCATACTTTTTCCTCGATAGGATCGTAGCACCAGTAACACGCACAGAATGGTTGGTGTATGTTTGAGACAACTCATATTTCTGACTAATCTTCTTCATGAAAGACTGGAGTGTGTCAATGCCAAGACATTTGTTATAGTACCAAATCTGACTGTTCTTCACATGAAGTTTGTCCCTCGGTCGCTGCCACAGGCTGTCACAGTCGGGACTCAGGTGCTGAAGGTAGGTTTCAAATGATGTAACTGGGCACCGCGGATTACCTGGTAACTCCGGCATCACTGCTGTGTAGCTCTCTCTATCCAACTCATTGTGGTTCTTGTTCAATTCGTCGATAGCTTTGCATACAAATCTTTTTCCGGTATTCACATCAGTCTTGATGACGAACGTGGATTTGGTCATTCCATGCATATTTTCAGCTCCTCGCCGAAAAAAATAAAATCTTATGTCAAACTGAACTTTTTCCTGGAGCACAACTGGATCTTGCATGGAATTGAAATTGCGGTAGAGCTGCTGCAAATCAGTCTCGGCTATTTCAGGGTGATGTGAAACGTCTCCTTTACCCATATCTTTCAATTCACGGAGCGCGGCTTTGAATGACTCATTAGCGGCGTTAAATTCCCTGTCTTTGATGATATCAAAGCTGCTGTCATTCGGCGGAGCCTTTAGATAGCGATTCAAACCATGACGAAGATTTTCAAGAGTTGATGCTTTGTAGAACTCCCCACCAGCAACGTTAGATTTAACGTTAGGCCTACTCGACGCACAGCTATTTCCAACGTCAGCAGAATTCTTCTGTTTACGAGCGGCCAACCAAAATCCTTCCAACACTTCGTTAAGCTTTGCTGCCGGAAAACTTTCAAAGTTAACGTCGTCATATTCATCACTTTCTTCCAAGTACGCCCTGAGGGCCCGGGCTGCTTTTGCGTTGGCCTTTGCTGTGTTTTTAGGAGTTGTAGTAACCTTCTTTTCGCTTATTTCTTCTTTCGAATGATGTTTAAATCGCCGTGTTGCCATGTTGACTTACAATGTAACGTACATGTACGTCTATACAGTATAACTCGCGAGCTGATTATGCGCGCATTACATGCATCCATCCCATAAATCACGTACTGAGTACGCGCATGTAGCGTAGCTAGCTGTGTAATATCATGACGTCATTATCACGGAATACGGAATATATTCAGTGGTGGATTTAGCGCATGCGCACAATATGACCTTATCACGGAATACAGGATATATTCAGTGGTTGATTGACCAATGAGATTACAGAATTCACCATCACTAAAAGATAAATCAATGTACGCTCTCCTGTGAGCTTGTTGCTGTTGTTGCAACAAGTAGGAATTTTTTGCTGCATTTGTTACTCCCATGATTTGATTGTGTCAAGTTTTGTAGTTTGTTTTTTTACTCATTTTGAGGAAAAGGAAGCGGCAAACATGTATGAAATCCACTTTACTCCTTCAGCTTCTCCCTCCTGGATTCCGACAATCATTATGTTGTAAAACAAACTGCAATTGGGCCAATGCCATATGAAATGTTGACAGAAAACAGGAAGCAGTATAGATATTTTACAAATATATACATACATATGTACGTACATACACATAAAAAAGGGCAGTTGGCATTGAGCGTTGTTTGTTTGTTTTTTCCATTACATTTTTATCCCAATGCTTAGAGTTTCGTACGTACATACACATATGTACATACACATAAAAAAGGGCAGTTGGCATTGAGCGGTGTTTGTTTGTTTGTTTTTTTTTTCTTTACATTTTCATCCCAATGCTTACAGGAAATGAAAGGAAAAATATTGGAAGATTTAGGGAATTGTTGTTAGTATTTGTTTGCTTTTCCTTTATATTTTTATCACAATGTTTACAGGAAATGAAACAAATCTTTGAAAATATAAGGAATTGTTATCACAGTTGGTGCTGTCCAAGTTATTTCAATGACGTGCCAGGCATTCACTCATTAACCGAAGTTGATAAACAGCCTACCCAGAAATCTATACATGTATTCTCATCACTGCTTCGATTTACATGAGGGCGTAAGGACCACTCCCTAATCACAAACCCCATCTGTCTGACTGTGTTCTTGGATGCTTGATTATGCCATTTTTTGTATATATATATGTATTCATAATGAAGGACTCATTTTGCTCCACCCAGCTGAGCTCATTCTACTTTTGCCAAAGCCTTTAGCTAGATCTTGTGAAATAGTCTGTGTTTCTGCGTCTCAGGTAACTCAGCTAGCTAATTAAGAAGCTGTTTTAGCACTGTTGGTTAGTTTGCGATTATGCCAGATATCCAGCAGTGTTTCAGTTTGTGGACAAGTAAAAATAATAATAATAATAATGACGATCACTTCACATTATTATCTGGAATGATAACCATTTAGAGATAATTTTCCAAAAGGAAGATGAATTTAATGAGAGTATGGCAGTGAAATTTCACCAAAGATTCCTTTGTTGGTTTTGAAGTGTTCTCCTCCAGCTAGAAAATTTCCTGCAACGTGCAAAACATGCGATGTGCAGCAATTCATTGAATAACTGTCCCTTCTGGATGGCGTACTTCAGTGGCCATTTCCAGACATAGACCTCGACATGCACCCTTTGTTGCGGGCCTTCTCGAGTGGATAGGTGCTGTGGCATTTTTCCCGTTTTGGTGGACTTTGACCCAGAACACGACAGTTTTTAGCAGCTTCAATTTTTTTTCTTAGTGAAGAAAGGGTACAGAGTAGATGCTTGAAGGAAAATTTCTGCATCAATCCTCCCGAAAATGCACTTCCCACAGATGCAGAGTCTGGAGCACTCTTCGGCATTCCTCCCCATTTCCAGCATTTGCGTATACTTTTAGATATTTTTGCAAGCTTATTCCTTTCCTTTATTATACATGGTGATGTAATTTATGCATTCAACTTTTGTTAAATTTCTGTTGATTATATTTCTGCTGGCAATGGAAAAATAAATGAATGAAACTGTATACTCATGATTTACACAATCTGGACTTGTGAATTGGTCTCTTGTTTTTTTAATTGTATCTTCAAAATGATTTCTCTAGATATTAGATAGACCATTTTTCCCCCCATTTAGTTGGAGCGCTGTGGTATGATTTGATAAGACTGTGGATTTATAAACAGAATGTCTGGGATTTGAATCCTGTCTGATGCATTCATCCATAGATGAAACATTTTGCCCACAATGTCCCTCTTGACCCAGGTGTATAAATCGTTACCTGGCAATGATTGCATAATGATAATGGTGTTCCCTCTGGGAGAGCAGTGGGAACACTGAACTAGAGATTGTAATTTGTCATTACTGACAAATTAAGGTGATCCGATTTTTTTTTAATCAATGATTCGAGGTCTGATCGCAATAGGCATGACCATACAGGTTTCATCTGTGTTTAGAGACATTGGCCGTGTGATGTTTGGATTCTCATTTACAAAAGGGAGTCATATCTGTCATCTTTGGTACCAAATTCTGTATACACTAGATAACGAAGATTCAGCAACAAATACATAATTTAGGCATGACCATACAGGTTTCATGTGTGTTTAGGGACATTCGCCGTGTGATATTTGGAATCTCATTTACAAAAGCGAGTCAGACCTGTCATCTTTGGTACCAAATTCCATATACACTGTAACGAAGATACAGAATGAAGTATATTTGACCATTGACCCCACTTTGCACAGCCAGGATGGCATCTAAGCAAAAAGTGGTTATTTCGTAAAATGATTCTTGTAACATGGTCTTTGCGTGTGCAAAATATGGAAGAGATAGGACATGTATTCACTAAGATACAGAATGAAACATTTATGACCTTTGACCCTAATTTACATACCCAAGATGGTGTCTGACTAAGAAGTTGTTATTTTATGAAATAATGTACGTGACATGAACTAAACATGTGCAAACTTTGAGGGTGATAGACGCTGTTTTTCTTGAGTTATTGCAAAGAAAGTTGCAGAAAGAAAGACATATCTCAATACATTGAAGATAAGCTTTAATTTCAACCAAGTTTTTTAACGTGATCCCGACATCGCATGAAAAAACGAAGGGTAAAATACGATAGCCCAAAGTCTCAGCTACAACATATTAAGATCTGGGAGCAATTCACCGAAGCATAAGTGAGCTAGTGCTCGAAAAAGATAGTCATGTCAAATTTCATTTGCAGAAAAACTGCACTCCCATAGAGATAACACGTCATAATGAAGATACAGAAAGAAGAATATATGACCTTTGACCCCACTTTGCACAGACATGATGGCATCTGAGCAAAAAGTCGTTATTTTGTGAAATGATTCTTGTAACATGGTCTTTGCGTGTGCAAAATATGGGAGAGATAGGACATGTATTCACCAAGATACAGGATGGAACATTTATGACCTTTGACCCTAATTTACATACCCAAGATGGTGTCCGATCAAGTAATTGTTATTTTATGAAATAATATACGTGACATGAACAAAACATGTGCAAAATATGGGATTAATAGCCATTGTTATTGTTCATCTATTGCACAGAAAGTAGTAGAAAGAAAGAAAAATAAAGAAAAAATTATGTTATTTTTATAGAAATTTGAAGGAGAAGCATGAAAAAATCAGAAAAAGATAAAGTTAGGAAAGGAGATCCAGACTAACTAAAGAAAAAGAAGAAAAAAAAGTGTTTAAAAAAATTTAAAAAAAAACTGGCAGGGGTGAGCATCGAACCAGGGACCTTAGGATTACGAGTCGGATGCGCTATGCAATGACCTATTTCATGCTCCAAAGGCCCTGTGTATTAAGCAAAATGACGCTGCATCGAAGCCACATGCAATTTTTCAACCAAGTTTTTCGACGTGATGCCGACGTCGTATGAAAAAATGGAGGGCACACTTACGATAGCTCAAAGTCTCAGCTACAACATACTAAAATCTGGGAAAAATTCACCGAAGCATAAGTGAGCTAGTGCTCGAAAAGGATAGTCATGTCAATTTTCTCTGCCAGAAAAACTGCTCTCCCATAGAGATAACACGTAAACTGGTCAAATTTTACAAGGATACTTTCAATCCATTTTTACGAGGTGATGACGTTATCCAATCAAAATGTTGTTTTAATATTAATGAAAGAACATTTCATAAGCTACAACATACTGAAATCTGGGTGAAAATTGGCGAAATTTAAGTGAGATACGCTCGAGTGAATTTGAAATTTGATGACGTCATTTTGAAAATTTACTTTGTTTACTTTATTAAGAAATTTGATATCTTGTAATCATTTTTTCAGTATCGCCAACCTATGAAATGACATGTACAACTCATCAGCTTTTAGAATATATCAAGAAAATGGGGGGTCACCGTCCATCCTGACGAGTAAAATCCGATTTAAATTTGGCAGTTTTTTGGCATAGTTGCACTGTGTATCCCCATTGACGCACGCGCGGAATTTTCAATTTGACGGGCCCGTATGACGTCATATCGAGTCGGATCGACTTGAAACTTGATAGAAATATTCCTTGACATTTCGGACATCCGATCCGTGTGAAAAAACTGAAAATTTCTATTGCATATGAGCTGTGCGTGCGTATATGTGCGCGCGCGTACGCGTCCGTCCGATTTTATCAATTTTTCAAAAAATGCTCCAAATGGTCTGAAACGTATGCAAAAAAAATTTGAGCTCGATTTGAGCATACAAATATTTCAACGCGCGCGTACGCCCACGTATCAAGAGAAAATGTGAATTTTGAGAATATGAGTAGAATGCGCATAACTTGAAATAAATGTGACGTGAATTTCATTGAAAAACTTCATTCCATTAATGAGATATGATTGAGAATGTGTTTTCATATAATGACATCATAGTGACGTCAAGGTCGACTGATCACTTTGATTTTAGTTTGATTGCCGTCTTTGGGACACGATACATACATGGTATAAGTTTGAACTTGATAGGCATAGCACTTTCTGAGCTAACCTCTGCACAACTTTTGGGGAGAAATAAAGAAAGAAGAAGAAGAAGAAGAAGAAGAAGAAAGAATCCGTACAGATACAGAAGGTGATCCGAGAGGATACTCGGATCACCTAATTAAGAGGCTACCCCTGTTTAATAAGACCGTGTTAGATAAGACAGATTTCATGAGAGGTTATTAAATAAGACATGTCTCATGAGACCTTATTGCGTGAAACCATTTCTAAAGGGCTGCAGTAACATCTCAAAGCCCAGTCAATTATATTAGCAGGAAAGGACTTAAATCTTTATAACTTAACCTGTTGAAGACGAGTCTTGAGAATACTTGGGCAGGTGTTTATGGGAAATGCATGTTATAGCAAAATCAGTCCATCCTCAACAGGTTGATGTTGAATAGCGATTCATCAAAAAGAAATGACGTTAAACAGTCCTCAGTCAATAAATGTCATCTAATGATCACCTGTAATCAAAAGAAAATGATGTCTGAATGACCATGAAATCCCCCCCCCCCAAAAAAAAGTCCTCTTTAGTGTTAGTTGTTCCTTGTTCAACTACATGGTCAGCTTTGTAGCAAAATCACATGATATCATACATTTTGTGCTGTATGATCCAAGACAGATATTCTTGTCAAGCAAGCAATCTGAGAAGCCTGCAATTTATCTCGTATTCCTCTTAATATCTGTTTTTCATCAGGAATAGCTCGTCCAGAAAATGCATCCTCTCTCATTCTTTGGATTTTCTGTTCTTTGTCAAATTCTAATAGAGTACTGATGAGCTATCACGATCGTCATATTAGCGCTTAAATGCAACAATTTTATACATACTTTATGTCAATTTGTAAAATATGGCTTCTTCTCAAGATTTTGATTGATGGGAAACAGAGCGGCCGTGGTAGCTCAGAAACTTAGTTCGTAATGATGACTAATCACTATCTACTTGTTTACTTATCAGAGTTTGACATGCCGTTACATTATTTGGCATCTATCAGAGAGATAGAATGAGATTTAATGATTAAAGAAGCTGTGCATGTATATAGAATGAAGATATGCATATATTTTAACGTGGATTTATGGCAAATCGTCAGTTTAAAGGAAATAGTAGGTATGTGATATGACAGTTGATTTATCTGTGATGAAATAAGTAACAACCTGGGGCCCGTTTCATAAAACTTGTCATCAGTGACAGCTGCCACATTTCTCTGACAAATTTGCTCTCAGCCAATCAGCTGCAGGGATTTCAGTAGCTTGTCACATCTATGACAACTTGTCACTGATGACAAGTTTTATGAAACAGGCCCCTGGTTTATGAAAAGAAAGAAAAAGGACAGTGCTAATATGATAAAGAGAATGAAAGACTGAAATAGCCACAGAACAAAGACAACATGATTGTGGAATATATATTTCTTCCTCTTTCATTGTAGCTGTCATCTCTTTTTCTCTTTCTCTCTCCCTCTACTTCATGTGCATACCCCCCCCCCCCCCAACTCTTTACATCACCATCCCTTGCATTTGCTCTCTCTTTCTCCCTCTGTTGTATGTATGATCTCACAATGTGCTTCAGAGCTTTGCAAACATGTCAAAGTGAATACCCCCCCCCCCCCAGTGTGGCTGTGAAAAGTGAGCGCCTGCATTCATGCGGCAACGCGACTTCCAGAGTTCCGACACATCGCTGAGATTTATTACCTACCTCTGACCTGATAAAACTTCTTCTTCTGTCACTGTACATACATCAGAGACTGCTGTAGAGTTTGTATGGGTTAATCGGAGACAAATGAGCCCAATTCAGATGGTCTTTTGGTGTGGAAATGATAAATACGACTGAAATAAAATTTTGGAAAATCGTGCGTCATCAGAAAAGTTGTGGCCATTTAGATATTAGAAAATTATTTGACTTGGGTCAAATGAACATTTTGTGATAGAGGTGTATTGTTCTAATGACTACCGTAGTGTTGTGATGATTTGTCACACATAAAAGAGATTTAAAGGAAAATTGTAAATCATCAACAAATTGTGGGTGGGGGGAGAGAATTGTAGCTCTAAAATGAAATGAGATGAAGTCAAAATAATGCTGGTTGATAAAACAGATAGAGAGAGATGAAGAGCTAAAGAGGGGGGGGGGGGGATGGTCTGACACATCAAATAAAAAAAATCACTTTTAGAAACAAATGAAGCCTTCATGAGCACTTCTTATATCTTAGTGTTCATTGAGCACATCCACCATGTACAATGAAAAGCTGACATTTCCCCCAGGTGTAAGATATGTTCCCCCTCTGCCACTAATGAAAGATTCACCAAATGTACTTTGTGAAAAATCATACTTTGAGAAAATATTGCAAAACTTCAGAATTTGATTCTAATGAATTTAACTAATTTTAATTAATTTCGACTTAATTTTAGCAGAAGATCTGTGTGCAATCAAAGAGTGCAGATGGATATCTTGTCTGTTTTTTTTTTCTCTCTCTGTGTCTGCATTTCTTCTTTCTTTTAGTATTTTTCTGCCTTTTTTGTGTGTATGGAGATATATGGATTCCTCCCCACTTCAAATCATGGTATTGAAATTCTCATTGTGTATTTACATTGTACAGATATATTGTTTAATTCACTCTTTAGTTATATCGAATAACTTGATATTTGCAATTCATGACACATAGTTTATATTTCATGTATTTCTATAATGTATAAATCCATGTAAAATTGCAGGGCACCTTTGGAAAGCAGTCTTGTGCAACTGAATAGGCCAAGATTGTCCCACTAAATAGGCCAAGTTTGCAGGATAAGATAAAGAAAACGAATAAATGAATAAAATAAAATCCATGTCTGTATTAGATCCTGCTGTCTCCTATAGCATGATTAATGTCTCAGAATCAACCCACAACCCTTTGCTGATGTTGTTGTTCATCATCCTTGTATAATAAAACTTTTTTTTTCTTTTCTGCTTACATATGGCGCCAAGGTTTCTGTGTTCATTTGCAATTCATTGTGGGTTGATCTGAGCAGTAATGGGGCTCATTTCCCTCAGATATCTTATTTTATGTGGGAGGCATTTTAACATTTCAAATCCACACTGCAGGTGTCATATTCATCTCATAGACAGACTCTTCCAACCTTGGAAAGACCATTATAGACTGTTTAACTAGATATTCAGAGGCCTAATTTATGTATTAGATCTGGGAATACTTTTCATATTGAGCAACATAATGTATTTATAGTTTTAAAAAAATAGAGCTGAAGTTTGACCAATGTTATTTCTGGTAACAACCCTGCTTTCAAATTAACTCAGTGGGAAATTGGGAGGACAGGCAAAGATAGATAACTATTGCAAAACATGAGGCTACCAGTGCAGCCAAACTAATTTGATCAGTTTCTATTTTTGGCTCACAGTACTCGAGTGGTCACTAAGGCTCTTCATTGTCCCTTAGGTGTGATCTATATAAGATGTCGATGTAGGATTACTGCCAAGTTGTCATCGGACAGAGAGAAAGTCCGTGAAGTTCCAAATATGTTCAATGGCTGGTTCAATTTCTTGATATTATTGTGTGATTGAGAGGCCTTATGCCATGGATTTGTAGGGCCATAAAAGGTGATGAAAATTCACATTCTAAATATATGGCATCAAGCGTCATCATCAGTTCTATACCCAAATATAATCATATATGTATAAACAAGGCTTGATGCTAACCTTTCTTTTTTTGTTGGCACATTCCAGCCACCAAAATCATGAAATTTTTTTTTTCTTTTTTGTGGCCAGACAATACAATTTGGCAACCTGAAAAATGAAGAAAAACATTACTTGGTATATAGAAAATAATTTAATATCAAAATGATACAATAAATCATGATTATCATGTGAGAGCTGGCAGAGGGCTTCACATGCCATGTACTGTAACTGAGTTCATTTATTCCAACATGTTCATCATTGAATTGAGGCATACAGATCATTTTCCATGACAAAGCTGTGAGTTATTTTCCCCTTTACTGGAATATGAGCACTGACAAATTTGGCCACTGAAGAAGCATATCATTTCTTAAATTGTGGTGGCCCAACATATATTTTTTGGCTACCAGGATATCGCCTATGACAAGCCTTTATATTTTAAATGTCCAAAGTATTGACCCTCAGTTTCAATGAGACCTTATTTGCTGTGAATATAAAGCTACCTTGTATGATCATCTTTGTTTTTATAACTTCCTATTCACAACTGAAGCAGTGGACCAGTTATCACTGAAACCGCTTCCAAAAATAGCTGCATTATCAGTGTTATTCACAAAATACACTTCCCTGCAAGCTCCCTCATTTCACATCATTGTGTTTGTGTATGTATGTATGTATGTATGTATGTGTGTGTGTGTGTGTGTGTGTGTGTGTGTGTGTGTGCATGCATGTGTGTGTTTGTTTGTGTGTATGGGGGGGGGGTGATTTACTGTGATCTCCAGCATAAAGCATAGTGACTTCTGAATGTGGAGGGATCAGGCCTGTTTAGTTTCAAAGATTACAGTGATTCATTGTGACAATGAAAGTCAACTGCCATTTCCAAGAAAAAAAAATTGAAGATAAAATGAAACCCCACAATGGACCTACAACAAGGTTGGGTTTTTTTTCCCCTCCACAAGTCGGGTAATGAGGACATCAAAAAACAAGACCGGTTTGTTTGTTATCGGTAGGTGTAAAGCTCCCAGCAGACGGAAGCCGTATTTGAAACTGTATCCAGGGCGTGCGATATCATGGTCCAATATAAATAGAAGCAGCATGAAATTGATCGGCGCTAAGACTGGTAAGTAGAGCTGTTAATTTGCCTGCGGGAATGAAAGATAGGTGAACAAGAAAGGACAGAGAGAGATAGAGAGAGAGAGATAAGCAACGTGAATATATATATATATATATATATATATATATATATATATATATATATATATATATATATATGTATATGTGTATATACATGTATATATATATATGTATATTACAGTATTTATACAGTATATACATATTGCAGCAGAGAAGTTTTGTTGATTAAGATACAAAAAGATATATATATATATATATGAAATATATATGTATATATGACGGAACAGGCTCTCTATATATATATATATATATATAGAGAGAGAGAGAGAGAGAGAGAGAGAGAGAGAGAGAGAGAGAATATAGAATGCAGGGTAAAATGTTCACAGTTTCAGCATATTTTCTTTCTCTCTACTGTTATCTCAATTTTTGTCTTTGATATTCATTAAAGATATGAGCCAAGATCAGGGTTTAGACAAGATAGATAGATGCAAGGAAATATCTCAGAAAGCATGTCAGGGTGACTATTTAAAAAGTGACGTACAAAACGATAGGTAGATGGACAGTAAAGACTCAGAACGGAAAAGTTTTGACGGCGAGAGAGGATTGAGGTTTAGAATTTGGGATGAATGTGGAGAAGTTGTGATGGAACAGGCTCAGGGATGGCAGAGAGGATTTTAGCGAGAGATTAACCACTGCTGTATTGACTGATCTATATAAAGCACCCCCTAACAGGGATAATGGTTTTTCAATTGACTGCGCAAGCGGTTAAATTTGTTTCGTCCCCTTCCCCCCCCCCCAACACACACACACACACACACACACACACACTACCCTGATCCAGTGAAAGCCAGATGAGAAAAAAAAACCCAGTTGGATGAGTTAGGAGGGATCGTGAATGTCTGATACTTTAGGGAGACATTATTGAACGGCGAGTGTCCATGCCGTGAATACCTGGCGGCAGGTTAACGGGTTAACTCTTTGAGTACCACGTTTGCATGCCCGACACAGTCGACGGCTTGCCAACTTTGCATATTTAGCTCAGCTGCGCAACCATGCGAAAACCAAGTTATTTTGAATGCTGGCTATTTGCAAGAAAGATAATCGTGTTCTCATGATAAAATTTGCATCACAACAAAGCTTGTAAATTTTTATTTAGCTGTAATTCAAATTTCTAGCATATATATTCAACTTTCAGCTCTTAACAGCACATGAAGAACTTGTGTCATACTGCTGCTTTTGGTATTTGTAAAATTGGTAAAATCCACGTGTTATTGGATCAGTGTTCCGCTGAACGTGTAATTCATGCATCTGTATCTTCTGATCTTGATACTGTATTTCCCTTCTCGTTGGCCTCCATGCTTGTAATATTGCACCACTACAAAGAATTGAAATACAGCTGCTAGGCTTGTGACCCTTACAAAAAGATCTGACCACATTAGTTCAGTTTTCCAATACCTCCATTGGCTCCCCATGCATCAACGTATCACCTTTGAAATCCTTCTCAGTGTTATAAGATATGTAGCAATGTTGCCCCATCTTATCTCAAAGACTTGATTTCTCTCCGCTCCTCCACTTCTACCCGTTCTCTCCGTTCTTCCTCAACTCTTCAATTATCATATGGTCCTCATACTTGTTTCCGTTTCTCTGGTGATGGGGCATTTTTTGCCTTGTTCCATCTCTTTTGAACAAACTCCCATTTCACATGAAAATGCTGAAAGAGTAGACAAGCTAAAATCATGGCTGTAAACTGCAGACTTAGACTTAGACTTGAGACTCATTTAATCAAATGTATTTCTTTCATACATTCATCGCAACATTGGTAATTTCATGCTGTATTTTAAGTCAATTTCTTTGTTTCATATTACTGCGCTTAAAAACGCCAATATCAAGCACTATGTATGTGTTATTTTTTATCATTATTTTCATATATGCTTGTATTTAAAAAAATAACATGGCGTTGAAAAAGAATGTTTTCCAAAAGCAATCATGCATTGTGGTCTCAGGATAATGTGGCACAAAGACAGTGATGGGGAGATCTATGTTGCGTCACCAGCTGACTGCTGTCCAAGAAACTGATTTCTTTGTGGTAAAAAGTCGGTATAGTTAGCTGTCCCAGATCCACATATCCCCAAGGGCAAATGACCAAAGGGAGTCCCTCAGCTTATAGGGAATGAATCCAGGTACTAGCAGGATCTTAACTTAACGCTTGTCTTCATATATGCACTGACATCCAACAGAGTTTCTCACAGTGTCATCATTTGATGCCATATAAGGGAAGTTACTAATTCCCCACCAAATAACTCAATCAGAAGTGGGTAGATTTGTGAGCATTGCTCCAAATATAGGACAAAGTGGCGCTCAACATTTTACTGTAAATGAAAATAACTTTAAATTTGCACAATAATGTAGAAGAGAAAGAACTCTATTATGCAATACCAATAACTCAATACCCTTCCCCCCCCCCCCCAAAAAAAAAAAAAAAAATGCTATAAAGCCCTTTGGTTCTAATCTGACGAATTTAGAATTGATCCTTAAATTGGTAGCACATGTTAGAAGATTGAAGTTTATGTTTCTGTCTCAAAATCATGTCATTTGTATCTTTCTCATGACTTTGTGCAGGTGCAATCTACTTAACCAATTCCATTTAATCTTTCTCCCACAGTCTGTAGGATGCATAATAAAATTCAGGGTACCAATTTGCTGTGGGCTGTTGGGGGATGGTGATTTCCAATGCCTCATTGTCTCAGTACAGGATGGGTTAGTTTGTAAGCAGAATCCGGTGCAATGACCAGGAGGTTGAGATAGAATGAAAACAGACAATTAATCAATGGCGCCTACGCACCACGAGATGGGTGAATGAATGTGGAGAATGGAGAATCAAAGCAACAACAATAACAACACTTCCCAGGGAGGCAGAAGTTGCGCTGAATGTAGATGAACTTGGCTGCCCTGGTTAGAGTATGAATAGGCATTAATGTGTCAGCTTCATCTTGGCTCTCATTAGAGGGATGGTGATTGTCTGGCTTGGAGCTGTGTGATCTCCACAAGAGATCATCTTGAAATGATTCTTTAAGACTTTAAGACCCCCATTGTTCTAGGAAGCATCGTCCAACTCCAGAAGAGTGTGGCAGCTTCTTTTCAGACCTTAACATAATGAGACAAGGGGGTCGTGGATAGAGTCATAAGTTCAAATGAGTTGGGAGGTTTTTGTCCCTTTGGTGGATAGGCTACACTTTGCTGCCATGTTGTTGATGGACTTTACTTTTCTGTTTGTTTGTTTGTTTGTTTGTTTGTTTGTTTGTTTGTTTGTTTGTTTGTTTGTTTTTTGAGGATCTTTCATTCGGGTAGTGATGGACAAATGGTTTTACTTTTTTATATCTTGAGCTGTGTAACTTAGTACAGTTCAGCATCTTAACAAAAGTTTTTTTTTTTTCTGTCACAAACGAAAACTAAGCTGTTAAAGTAGTTTTACATCTATACATGACCCTTAGCTAGTGAACATAATAAAAAAAGGTATGTATGGGTAGATATCAAAACTAGATTGTAGCTTCATGTCATATTGTAACAAAAAAAAATATTGCCTTGTTCTGTTTCTCCCATGTTACGTGTAGATGATGTACATACTCTGCTGATGTAGTGGTCTGTATTATACTATTAATTCTTTGAAGACGGACTGATTTTGCTACAACATGCATGTCCCATAGACATCTGCCTGAGTATACTCGGGACTCATCTTCCACTTCCAGTTCCACCATTTGCCACTGAAGTGTGGTTTATTTGAACCTTTCTTATCGATTTCAAAGTGTGGAGAAAGTAGAGAGAACCAGCGTGTGTTGATGGAGGAATATGCAGTGCCGTACATTAGCACATCTGCTGTGGAACTGTGGTTTGTGTAAACCTTTTTGTCGATTTCGAAGTCTCGGGGAGAAAAAAATGGAGAGAGTCAACGTGTGTACAGTCAGTAGGAGCACGATAAAGACTATTTCCATCAAACACTTGCACTTCTTGGTGTTTGCTTTGTACGAACCACACAGAAGTGAACCTGATGTTCCTTTTGTTGACAATGATCGTTGAGTACACTCTGGTTTCTATTTATAGTTTATGCAGAGGGCACCATGTAGATGCCTACTTTTGGTATTAAAAAAAGCCCTGAAGCACTGCATTTTTTAATGTTATTTCAGATTCGTGTCCGTGGGTGTACTTATTTGTTCTGACGGATGTATCTTTGCAGCTTTTTGAAGGCAGCTTTATTTTTGGCTCATTGAGCCATCTTTTTATTTACTTATGGTCTCTCTTATTTTGTTTTTTTCTCTTGCAAGTGTTTTTTGATGCTTGATACTTTTTGTACAGTTTTGTTTATTATCCTAGTTTGGTATCTGGCACCGATTTGGCTAACCTCACTTTGCAACTCGGAAATGAAAACCCAGTACATTGTGTCTTACATACAAAGGCTCATTCTATCTTTGAATGTTAATTACCGTGACTATCAAGAAACGTCCTGTTGTAGATACACCATCAAATTAAGCGGGGGAGGTGCTGGAATAAATACCAGACCCACGGCATCTGTTGCCGCCTCATTTATTGCCGGAAGATGGTATCATGGAGCTCATTTGTTGGAGCATTGTCTGTGCCTTTATATGTCGGGCACCCCCGCAGTCATAAACTCTATGTCTGTTCTGGCCTAGCTGTAAATGAGGCAATTAGTAGCTTGCTACCAGCCACAGCCTAGGTTGGTCCATGGAACTTGTTGTAGCTCTATGGTTATAGTCCAAGGACCACTCTGGCTATACTTAACCCAGGTGTCTATTTTTAGCTCAGGTAGGCAGATTTAATTGACTATTTTGAGATTCCGCTTTTTGTGGTTACTGAGAACAGTCATGGAAAACACACACATGCACACTTCACAAAAACAAAAAACCCTCTTCAGTAGTTGATTTGGAAAGCCATGTAGACTGTAAAAAAAGATCAAGCTTTAAAAGCTCCTAAAGAGTTAAGCACATTTGAATAGCAAGTTCAGAGACAATACCTGGATTAGTCACAATGGCATGAGCATTTGTTAGAGGCCATTGACTTTGAGTACAGTGGATTAACCATGAATGGGGAGGGTTTCCTTGAATCTGTGAAGTGAAAGTGAAGTTGACCTTGTTTGTTTCCAGTACACCAGAAGCTGATAGCTATAATCCACAACCTATTCACATAGTTGGGCCATGTGCAACAACATAGCCATGAAAAGAGCTTAGGGCGAGCTTAACTCGGTGGATTGTTCCACGGGTTGGGCATTGATAGCACTGTGAAAAGCAACCAGGATGTGACCATCAGGAGCTATTCCCACCAAGGGTTCTGCAACCTTTTTTCCCTTATTGTTTTAATATCCCCCTCGCCTCTGCAAAATCAGCCAATGAAAAAAGGGCATCTGAAAATGATCACCTGAAGCAGATAATGGAACTAAGAAGGGTAAAACATCTTTACCAGTGTTGGCCTAATTAGTGGAGTAGTTCAAGCAGTTATAAGAGTAACCACAGACTCTGAGAGCAGGGCATATTGTAGAGTGGTAGTTGAGGTGGTCATACCTGTATCAGTGTTTGACATTCATGAATTTCCCCAGCTAGTTACATAATTAGTACAGACCATCAGCAAGAAAAAGACATAGAGGCAGATTTACTGGTTGCTTCTCTGCCCAGCCAGTATTGCAGTCTTTTCGTGTGAGGGAGACCAACAGAATTAGCCATCAAAACTAGATTGGTAAGTAAAAGCCATACCTTTTATCATATTATTGAACATGACATCAGTTAACATATTTGCTTTGCAATATCTCCATGGAAGGGATAACCTTCAACCATCAGATACCTTTCAATTATTACCCACTTTAATCCTTCAAGCTTTCAATAAGTATATCTGCCACATGTGATCCGTAGTGTTACACCTGTACCAAGTATAAAAGGTCAAAGAGACAAGTTTGTCATATGGCTAGCAAGTGATGTCAATAAAATCATGGTTAGTTTACTGAGAATGATTTTTGTAGCCATGTAGCTGCCACATTACATTGCATCTATGTGTAGGTGAAGCCACAATCATTTGAGTAAAGTACATAATATATATATCTGCTCTACAGTGCAGGAGCTTTATGAGAATCATCACCAATATGTGCAATTAATGCATAAAATGTTTGGTGAGAATGATAAGGGCATTAAGTTCCCACTAAACCCATAGTGTTCGAGACAACTTAATGCCCTTCTCATTCTCAGCCGATGAAATTTGTAGCGATGATACGATGCTGGATGACCTATGAAAAATGACTGGCCCTCCAGTAGGTGGAAATCTGTAAGGTTATAAACAGCATTTGTAACCTTGGCAAATCAAATGAAAGTGTAACAGTAACTCCTTGACATGATGTACATATGCAGGGTGTAGTGCTTGTCAACTGAGCAGTACGACTGTGTGCGGCCGACAGGTCTGGGGCATGGTTATGAATATTGAGTGGTGGTTAAAGCATCTCCATGTGACAAGATGCACATGGTGCTTTCTAAGGCATGATGGTAACATGGACATTTACATCTAAAAGTTTGAGCTGTTTGCGGGGCAGCAAGGCACTGTATGTAGTTCTCTTCTGTATTGTTAATTTAACCCTTTCGCTGCCGTGGATTTAGGGCAGTGTATACAGTGCTATGGCTGGAATTCATGAAGGTGGTACAATTGAAACCATGGTTCAAACCATGGACAATGAGTGCAGTTTTGTATGGGGCGCCAAGCGTTGCATGGCCTATTTCGTTACGAAATCAGTCATTTCGTCAACGAAATGTTCATTTCGTTACGACATATTAACATGTTGTTGACGAAATGATCATTTTGTTAACGAAATAGGCAATGCGACACTTGGCACCCCATACAAAACTACAGTCTTTGTCCATGTTTTAAACCATGGTTTCAATTGTACCACCTTCGTAAATATGGGCCTATGGGTTTTCTGTACCAGTTAAACAGCACTCTAAGCATACAAAGGATAAACAGCCATGATGCTCTCATAGATATAACAGGAGTCATAACACCGTTTAACACGTAACACATAACACCGCATTGTTAAAAACAACTGTTTTTGTCTTTAGCTGTTTTTTTTTTCAATATTATACTTTGTTGCTGTTCTTTTGAGATTTTTTAAAATCAGTGCAGTTTTGGCCAAAAAAAAAAGCCAACTGTGTGTAATTGCATTCCTGCTTGCAGGCTTGTTCTCGCATTTTTGGGGTGCCTTAACCCGTTGGGCGAGTCCCAAGTATATACTCGGGCAGGTGTCCGTGGGAAATGCATGTCGTAGCAAAATCAGCCCATCCTCAATGGGTTAAAGATACATTTGTAACACGTTCTTGTTATGAGCCCGATGCCAGTCACCCTTTCTTCAGCCCTTCCACCTGTGACCACAACCTTTTGAGCTGTCCTTACCTCACTTTTACAATGTGAGTCACCATGTGAGTGATGACCCTTACACGGACAGAGAGACAATTCCACATCTCAAGTCTCTGTCCAGCTGAGAAGTCAAATGCGGCCACTTTCCCCCAGTGGGCATCGAAATCAGTCATACCCTGTGACCTCATCAAGGGTGGAATTCAGAGGGCAAGCTAGCCCGCTTAAAGCCATTATCTACCATTTGCAGATGAAACAAAAACCCAGCTTTAGTGCTTTGAAGTAGTTTTAACATGTGAGTCAGGGATGGAACAATCAATGTAAAAATGTTAAGCACTACAGGGTACAATCAATGTTAAGTATTGTTAATATGCAAAATGTGAACAATAGTTTTACAATTAAGCCTATATTATTTCTAGAATAAACCATATTGGTTGATGAAAAAAATAGTGCAGTCTCCTTATATTTTAGGCTTTATTGCAACATTTTTTTATGGTAGGATGTTTTGTGATATAACTTGCCTACTCATATGCACCGAAGGGATAGCTCAAATAAACCAATGGTAAACAGTACCTTTAAAGGCTGACTTTTCCTGTTTTTCCCCCTAACCTGTGTTTCTATTACTTTCCAACACTTGTAGAACTATTGAGGTAGATTTTATAAATTTGTATCAAAATGAATATCCATGTATCACATAGAAAAGTAAAAACAAAACCAAAACCAAAAAGTGACTTTTGTGTGAGATATACACTATACTACCATGTGAAGTTTCAAGTAATACAGATTTTTAGAAAGATTTTGGACTCTCAAAGTTGTTTGTTTGTTTGTTTGTTTTTTCCATCACCAATGTCGGGAAATGGCTTATCCGGCATTTAGGCTTCATCGCCAGCAAATACAGCACTGATTGGCTCAGAAAACCCATAGCCTTATACACACTTTTCAAAGTCCCTAGCATAGAAAGGGTTAATCACCTATTCATTATCACAGCTAGCTATGACATAATACTGTATAAGCTGTGGTTTGCAATGGTTTAATTTTCATGAATTTTGCAAATCGGACCGCAAATTTAACTACACATGAAAATGTCACCATACGCTAAGGTAGCAGTGCGCTAATGAAGGTCTCTGTGACAGTTCGAGAAAGCAACATCTTGCGAAAATATCCGTGACCTCCTCATTCGCAAAAAAAACTATACGCGAAAATAACAGCGTATACAGTACATGTGCATAGGCCTAGATGTCTGTACAGTAAGAAGCGAAGCCGTAACATTCTGTTAAGGACACTTGAGTAAATGTATTGTACTTTATGTATTCCTTCATTGAAAAAAAAAATAAGTACAGCTGTGCTGTAAAATTAATAAAACCAAAAGTAGTTTCAGAACTGTAAGATACTCGTAGTGTAATATTTTTACACTCGAGTATGAATTCCAAGAAAAGGTGAATTTTTCTTTGAGAACGAAATTGGAATTAGTCAGTTAACCCGTTGAGGACGAGTCCCCGAGTATACTCAGGCAGGTGTCTATGGGAAATGCGTGTTGTAGCAAATTCAAAGCGTCCTCACCGGGTTAATACAAGTAGCTGTTTTGCTTATCTATCATACTGGTAGCTATTGCAGGAATTACACCTTCTTTGTTTCTGGTTTGTGCCATTCCATTTTCATAGACATCTCTGAACTGATGTTATAACCAAGGTTAAACAGAAACCATAATTGCACAAAACTGCAATAAAGATGAAGTAATAAGATATTCTTTGAAAAGTCTGTAACTCTTCAGGTAGTCCCATTATTGTATCACCAAATTGGGCAACTATCCAATGATTATAATACAAAATGCCTGGCATGTATTAAATTATATGTCGAGTGTCCTCACAACTTTCGAAGAAATTTAAATCCTCTCAATGGAATCATATCTAGCCAAGTGTAAAAAAAAAAAAAAATAAAGCTTATATGCGGGTATGCATGATATATTCCCGTTTTAGTACTTTTTTACATTCATATCTTTCACTTTCATTGTAGTGAACATCAACCTGTAATCGAGGCCTATCACTGTAATGACCTCTGAAAAATCTTGACACAAAATGCTTTTACCTTGAGGTGCTAGGGTTAGGGTCAATTTGCAAAGGCAGAATCAGCATTCTTGAAAGTCCAGTTCACGGGAGCACTGTTTATACTCACATTTTTCGAGCTTGGGAAAGAGCGTTAGTGATTGTTTCATTGACCTTAAGCAGAGGCCGGTCAAATTGGAGGGCATGCTTTCTCAGAAGTTCTGGACTTGAGTGAGTTCATTGTTCATGTTTCAACTGGCTACATATTTAGCTTTTCTAATATAGTATAACATCGAAAGAAATAAAGTTGATCGTTTGTCCCACGAAGCGAGGTAAACACGAAGGTAGGAATACGACGTTTTGGCAGGGTAATCTGCTGGCCTTCGTCTGGCAAAGTAGACCAAGTGCTGCAGTGCATGCCTATTTATGGCTAGTGGAAGGGAGCATTGTGCTCAAGGGTATGCCATTGTTCTGCTTCGCTGGAGCGTAAGGTGCGCTATTATTGGACGATGCGATAACGGTCAGCCAATCAAGGTGCTTCCCGCGGCTGGTGCTCGTCTTTTGTCACATGTTAAGTTGTGGCGGGAATTACCAATTGCGGACGTCGTAGCTAGGAAACAAAGGCTGAGTAAACAACGGCGTACGATGCGGTGATGCGTAAGCACTGAACTCAGCCTGTATGGGGGCTGAGCGGGCTGCCATCCCATCCCCGTCGGCTGATTTTCGTGAAACCCAAATGCATGTGAAAGTTCTTGTCTACACTTTGTGCATTGAATGCCAGTGGCAATTCGTGAAGATTTCATGCCATGAAAAAAGGTTGTCGGCTCCAATTCGTACAAACTTCATGCTGCAAAAATATCCTGCTTACAGTAGCTAATCACTTCCATCTCTAGATCAGATGATTCTACTCCTAGCTGGGTCAGAAATTCATCTTATTCTTTTCCGTTCAGATCGTGCAATATCATTACTTGTTTGGTGATTCACTCATGGAGTACACCGTAGTATTTGCACGTGGGATAAAACCTCACTCAAGTCACGACATGAGTCTGCACATTTCACTCATAATTCTCTGCGATTTCTAGCATTTTAGCGCGCACAACTGGGAAATGGTCATCCTGGCAAATCAATTATTTGAAAGCATTATTAATTGATACAGAATGTGCATTGATATCAGGTGCTGCATTTGTATCATTGTCTACACTCAAGAAAAACAGCACTGTCAGTACAGCACAGTTTGGACAGGCACTGATATGGGAGGTGGACAGACTCTGATATGGGAGGTAGACAGTCAAGACATATAATACCTGAAATATGTGAATATATGAATAAGGATTGTTTATATGCACTATTTTCTTCGAGTGTTTTCTGAAGTGTTTTCTTCAGATGCATAGAATGCCAGTAACATTCATAGGTTAGCTGTTTGAATCGAAGAAATACTGTTATTGTAGTACTGCAGTATTTCAGATTCTGTATGTACCATATCATGCCTGGGGTCACAAGACTCTGTATCTCAATTGACATATATTCAAATACCTCATTATTCAGTTTGAATATCAACAGTTCTGATATAATTTAAAAAAAAAACAGTACAATTATTTATGTAATACAAAACAATGCTTCTACATCATTTGATGTCAAGATTTATGTTATTTTGTGAATGTTGCAATAATGAATAAGTTTTTATTTCTCCTGAAAATTCATGAATTTTGAGATACACTGTATGAAGTCTTGTCACCCCAGGGACAATATTCTGATCATTCATCATACAGATTCTACTAAGTTTAAACCAAAGTCAAATATGGTAAACAGATATAATCATTGGGCAGGCACAAGATGTTTATTCAGTAGGGAAATAATTCCACAGCTTTCTCAAGCCGTAGATTCCAGTCAGCTTTCAAGTTTTTTTTAATAGATATTTCTTGGAAGGGGGATAGATACAAAAAGGTCCTTGAAGCACAGAATGTGTTTGAATGATCCATGGTCATTTGTGCGCAGTATGCATGGATATTGCTGCCTTATAGATAATGATGATGCTTTTATGCCATCTTTGCATTATATTTGCATGGAATTTTATGTTCTCATGTGTGATGCTTCTTAGGTCAGGGACAGCTTTCCAGAAACATAGAGATACCACAGGTGTGAGAATAGTACAGCTGTTATTTTCATGAGGGTTTAATTTTTCACAAATTCTGCTATTCACAGGTGGACCACGAATTTAACAACACGCGAAAATGTCACCATGCACTAAAGGTAATAGTGCGCTTGTGAAGGCCTCTGTGTCAAGTCGCGAAAACAAGATCTCACGAAAATGTCCGTGACCTCCTCATTTGCAAAATATCCGTACGCAAAAATAACAGCGTATACAGTAGTCAAGAGAGATTAGTCTCATGCAATGCTGTAATAACAATTTTATTAACATACAGTATATGTTCCTTTTTTGGGGGGGGGGGGGAGGGGGGAGGGAGATTGATCTGCATTGGTAGTCAGGGCCTATGACACATGCTTCTGTGATCACTTCTGTTTGAAGTGTGTGCATGATAGACGGGGACGCGCTCGAGTGAGTGTCTCATCCAACAGAACCTAATCCATGTCTCCCTGTATATGTCTTCGATCATCATACACAAGGGGGTCAGGTGTGACTCTCTTGAAGTCGATCATTAACTGACCAGATGACAAGGGTCAACAAGTGTCAAGGGGACTCCTCCTCAATAAATATAATTCTTATGTATATGTATATCAGGGCTCGAAACTAACTTTTTTTTTTTCTGGTGGCCTGTATGGGCTACTAATATCTTACAATGTCATATTTTGGTGGCAAGGAAAAAAGAAGAAAAAAAGAAGTGTATTTGCCCAAAATAAAAGAAGTAATGATCCATTTTTAATCTTGTAATTGCCTTATCAGGATACCCCAAAATGACCGTTTGGAAATTTGGTGGCCCAGCATTAATTCTTTGTGTCCTCGGGCCACTACTACTCTCAAGCCATTTTATATGTGTATACATATGCTTTAGGTGTGATGAATGACGACAAAGGATGATGCGGGAGGTCAGATTCTATATATTGTATATGTCTATATATGCAGACATATACATGTACAGTTTATATATGTCGCATCATCTCTCCACCTTATTACAGTTTTCAGTGACATTAGGAACAATATCTATCATAACATCTTTTTAATGCCTACTTCTTCTTTGTTTTCATGTTGAGTTTCAAGTTGTAGTAAAAGTATCATCATATTTTTATTATCACCATCACCATCATCATTAAAGTCCATGCAACAGGGAGAGAACTGCAACCCCTTTATACTGTTCCATCATGCAATCACCCTCAGTCATACAACATTTTAATTTGATATCACGTGGGTGCTGGCAGGCACTGGTTGTTAGATATGTGACTCCAAGCAGTATCAGGTGAGAACTTCGTTCATTTTTCGCAAATTCACGGACGTGACTTTCTTGGCATTGTGTGTTCACAGCACATACACTCTCTAGCATTTACTGAAGCGTTTGCGTTGATTCAGAAGTTGAATATGTTTCATAGAAACTCTCAATGACCCAGCAATATATAGAGGGCATCAGTTTATTATTCCATCACTAACCAAACCCACCAGGTTGAAAATCAAATTGTCTGTTAGCTCTCAGGGCATGTTCTCAATTTACTCCATTTTGTCTACATCCGACACAATGGTGCGTATTAACTCCCGCTATGAGTTAATTCTGCTGACTAATTTCAAGCGTCGTAACTAAGTTATGATTGAGGAGACCCTAGTCATGCCTGAATGGCTCTACGTCTCATCAAAATTTCATAGGTGATCTGTTTCCAATTTAGCCCAGGCAGTGTGGATGCGTGAGTGCTGGTAATTGATGTATGGCTTTATTGAGACTGCCTCATACATGCCCCACCCCCATCTTATGTACACATTCACCTGTGGATTCCCTCCTAGTTCGGATAGCAACAAATTTTTTTTTTCTTTCTCTCGATCCTGCCTTTCTTTTCAGAATTCTTCCTCCCTCTCTTTCTCTACTCAAGTCTCTCTTTCTTTCTCTCTCCCTTTCTCCTTTCTATCTACAATTTGTACCTATCCATACCCACACCCACCTTCGCACACCCACCCACCCACCCACACACACACACACACACACACACACACACACACACACCTGCAATAGCTAATGTTTGCTTTTGCTCAAGATAAATATATATACTACATAAAAAGTGTACCAGTAGTTGGGTTTATACATATTTTTGTGTGTAATGATAGAGAAAAGAAGAAACACACTTTGAACACGCTCAAAAAAAAAGTGTCATGGATGTATGCATGTAATGGACAGATGAATGGAAGAAGTGTAGTTTTAGTGAGACCGCCAATACCATGTACAAATTTTCAACCAAGAAAAATATTCAAGGCAAGATACATGTATCACTACATTATTTTCCATTATGTTTCATTTTTCTGTATGTATGTATGTCTGTCTGTCTCTTTGTCTCTTTATTTTTTGACTTTACATTTATCTATCTATGATCTATGTACTGTATGTTTCTATCTGTACAATTCTGTGTGTGCAGCATATGCACATACATGTACACATACATACATACACACACACACACACACACACACACACACACACACACACACACACATGCACACACACACACATTGATAGATAAATGTAGCTCTGTTTATTTTATGGATCATGTGCTATTCATAGCTCCCTTGGCTTTTCTCCAAGATATTAATAGGAATAGGTGGTGGTCCTTTCATGATAGCACTTTCACTCCTGATTTTCAAAAATAGGATTATTATTTTTTTTCTTTTTTCTTTTTTTTAAAAGAATATATATGCAAACCAATGTTTGTCTATTTTTAGGACTAGTAAGGTTTCCACTCCAGACCATTGTTACACGACATATTGTGATGCAATTAAATCACTTGTTAAAACTGGTATGCAATACTTCCACTTTGGCAAAGTAGTACATATCTATTTCAGACCTGTGCTGTTTCATGTGACATTTGCACAGTTTGTTATTGGAACAAATTAAAAATATGGAAAGCACACACACTCATACTCAATTGGGAATTTCACATGAGAAAAAAAAAGATTTCAGTGCTAAATTTGTGCAAATGTGCAATTAGTTTTGCCCTTATTGCACATTATGTAATCCAGAATTTGCCAGGCATTTTTGCCTCTTGTCTCTTGGCCAGCAAAGTCACAGTCGAGCCACTAGCATTCTTTTAACCCATTGACGATGGACTGATTTTGCTACAACACGCATTTCCCATAGACACCTACCTGAGTATACTCGGGACTCATCCTCAACGGGTTAACTTATAGTGTGTAAAGCAAAACTGTTCAATGCAGAGAAAATCATGACAGTCATGTTGTTTTGTATACACAATAGTTGGCAGATTTGACAAGTTTCTGTATTTTTTAGAACAAAAATTAGTTAATGGGAAAGTGATACTGAAGAGGATGTGTCTCTGAGTATGGAAGTGTTTGATCATAAAAACCTCTTTCTCTGTGTTATTTGTAAGTAATAACTCAAAAGCTATATGATGCAGAGGGGAAAAGTAACTACTTTCAAGGTATGATAAGGTATGATACAAATGTATGATATGTTGTGAAATTATGCCTTGACCCTTATGTTCATAGCAGGCTATAATTGTCACATTAAGAAATCTGATTGTGTGAGAAGTAGGATACTTTCAGTTGCTATAATAAAACCATATTCATCTGATATATTAACTGAAGTGACACTTACTTAAATGTAGAGTGTAGGCAGCCAAAAGAAATTCTTTAATACCTGTGCAAAGTGAAAGTATCAGTTAACAGTTGTTAAGATGTTATATGATCAGTGTAGTTAAAATCAGAGCCCGGTGCCTGTGTGTACCATGGCATCTACATTTACATTTTACCAGTGACAGAGTTTTGATTTTGCTTTTCTTTTCTTTTCTTTTTTCTCTGGTTTATTGTATATAGCATTGCAATTATGCCTGCAGGCTTGCGCATTTACAACAACTGAGTGAAAACGAATAGAGATGATGTTTAATATGGTCGTGTCACTTGTACAGATTTGTAGATTAGAGAGTTTTCCGCAGTCAGTGAGTGTACATGTACATGTGGGTGAACTTTACCCAAAATTATGATACACTTTCTTGGTATGTCTCTCCTCCCAGCATTCCCCCCTCACTCTCTCCTTATCCTTTATCCCCCCATCACCCCCCCCCCCCCATTCTCTGTTTAGCAAGCACACACATGTACATTCCCCAAGCAATCTCCCTCTCATAGATTTGACAAACCACAACATTAACATGTCCGTGTCTTGAATGCCTTTAAAGTTCTTTACATAACCGGGAGCATTTTCCACATGAATAGTTCTTTAAAAGCTCTCCCACCCTCCAGCAATAACAGGTGTATTTCATATCACGTAAGGATAGAAAGAGTTTGCTGTGCTCCACTTTCAGCGTACATGTAGTTCTGTCTTTGGAGGGGAAAACTGCGGTGTTCCAATTTTAGAATGAATGAGCTTCTAGGTTTGATCCTGATTTATACTTCCTGTCATTAGGTGATCCGAGTATCCTCTCGGATCACCTTCTGTATCTGTACTGATTCTTTATTCTTCTTTCTTTATTTCTTTATTTCTCCGCAAAAGTTGTGCAAGAGTTAGCTCAGAAAGTGCATTGCCTATCAATGTCAAACTTATACCATATATGTATCATGTCCCAAAGACGACGGGTCAAGTAAAATCGTAGTGATCAGTCGACCGTGACGTCACTATGACGTCATTATATGAAAACACATTTTCATGCATATCTCATAAATGGAATGGAATTTTTTAATGTAAATTACGTCACATATATTTCAAGTCAAGCGGGTTCTACTCATTTTCTCAAAAATTCATATTTATCTTAACACGCGCGCGTACGCGCGCGTTGAAATATTTGTATGCTCAAATCGAGCTCAAAATTTTTTTGCAGACGTTTCAGATCATTTGGAGCATTTTTTGAAAAATTGAAAAAATTGGACGGACGCGTACGCGCGCGCACATATTCGCACGCACAGCTAGTATGCAATAGAAATTTTCAGTTTTTTTACACGGATGGGATGTCCAAAATGTCAAGGAATATTTCTACCAAGTTTCAAGTCGATCCGACTCAATATGACGTCATACGGGCCCGTCAAACTCAAAATTCCGCGCGTGCGTCAATGGGGATACACAGTGCAACTATGCCAAACAACCGCCAATTTTAAATCGGATTTTACTCGTCAGGATGGACGGTGACCCCCCATTTTCTTGACATATTCTGAAAGCTGATGAGTTGTACATGTTATTTCATGGGTTGGCTATGCTGACAAAATGATTAAAAGATATCAAATTTCGTAATAAAGTAAAAAAAGTAAATTTTCAAAATGACGTCATCAAATTTCAAGTTCATTCGAGCTTATCTCACTAATCCTTTGCCAATTTTCACCCAAATTTCAATATGTTGTAGCTTATGAAATTCTCTTTCATAAATGTAATTAAACAATTTTGATTTGATGACGACATTACCTCGAAAAAATGGATTGAAGGTAACCTTGTCAAATTTGACCAGCTTACGTGTAATCTCTATGGGAGTGCAATTTTTATGGAAATGAAAATTGACATGACTATCTTTATCGAGCACTAGCTCACTTATGCTTCGGTGAATTTCTCTAAGATTTTAATATGTTGTAGCTGAGATGTACGGCTATCGTAAGTGTGCCCTTCGTTTTTTCATACGCTGTCGGAATCACGTGAAAAAACGTGGTTGAAATTGAAGTTTATCTTAGATGTATTGAAATATTTCTTTCTTTTTGCAACTTTCTTTGCAATAACTCAAGAAAAACAGCCCCTATCACCTTCATATTTTGCACATGTTTAGTTCATGTCATGAAAATTATTTCATAAAATTACAACTACTTGATCAGACGCCATCTTGGGTATGTAAATTAGGGTCAAAGGTCATAGATGTTTCATCCTGTATCTTGGTGAATACATGTCCTATCCTTCCCATATTTTGCACACGTCAAGACCATGTTACAGGGATCATTTCATAAAATAACCACTTTTTGCTCAGATGCCATCTTGTTTGTGCAAAGTGGGGTCAAAGGTCATATGTACTTCTTTTTCTATCTCTGCTATGACGTGTTGTCTCTATGGGAGGGAATTTTTTAGATGTGAAAATTGACATGACTCTTTATATCGAGCACTATCTTACTTATGCTTCGGTGAATTTCTCTCAGATTTTAATATGTTGTAGCTGAGACTTTGCAGTATCAGGACTCGAATGATTGATTAAAAAAAAGATCGGATCACCTTAATTTGTCAGTGATGACAAATTACAATCTCTAGTTTTTTCTCTTCTTTTTTTTTTAAATTCTTTTACACACAATCTGAGCTGAGACTGTTACATTTCTAGTGTTCAACTTTATTCAGAGAAGGTGCCCTCCATCGATACGACACGCAATGTGAACAAAGAAGCTCAACAAGTTCAACAAGTGCTTTATGCATAGAAAACTCATTCACGATGACATAGGTGACATAAAAGGAGTCTTTTTTATCAGAAATTGGGAAATTTTTGTTCAAGATTAGCAAGATACTGAAAAAAAAAGCTTTCAGTAAAAACAGAGATGTGGTCTCCTAATAAAAGTTCAACGCTCAAAAAGAGTTTTATCAAAAATGTATTGCGTACCTATAAGTCTCAGCTAAACATGTTTTCAAACTCGGCCTGTTTGTTCATGAGGCAAGGTTTTGTGTTGCTTGTGATGTGTGGTGAAAAGGAAATAACAGCAATCTTACTTCTCCCCCTGCCTTCATTCGTGCAACTGAGCTTTGGAGGAGCTTGATTCAATGTCCCAAATGGTGTGATGCAAATGTTGCTGTGGAGTACTGCCCTACATACAGCCATGTTGGCAAATCTGGATGAACTGAGACCTAGTAAGGATGAATATATTAAGCACTTCACCTCCTCGCAAAGAAATTGTGTTTTTCCCTCTACCCACTGCACGGCAATATTTAGAGTCTTGAAACATGCAAACAGTTTCCCAGAAGTTAGTTGATTCAGTCTTAAAACAAAGACAGAAGCCAGACAAGTGCCTGGTTTGTGTTCTTTGCCAAAATGTGATGATCCGTTTGCAAACCACGATGTTGCAAATTTAGAATGTTTTTCTTCTCTCGTCTGCTAGCTTCCTTTGCCCGAAATGCGGTTGTTGACACCGATCTGCTCCATCTACTGTGCTTTCCACACCGTGGAAGGAAATGAGCTACTTGTAGAAACAGCACATTAAAGGACACGAGAGTCCAAACAGTTCTGACATCAAACACAAAATACTTCTCCACCTTTTTGGCAAAATTAGCTCAAATTTTTGCATAGCAGCTATATCAATTTCCTGGAATGTCTGTAATAACAAAGTTTTGCCTGCGTGATGCATAGTGTGCAAAAGTTCACGTGTAACATACGTATGCTGAAGAATGATTGGTGATACAATGTTTGCCAAACCCCCTAGCCACGAGGCCAAGCATTTTGCACTCATCTGGGAGGCTGATGGAAAATAAACAAAGGAGACATTTTTAGAGTTTTCTCCGATGTCGAATTACTGCATTATTGAGCAAAATGCTGGTAGCCCTCACCTGTGACGCATTATGGAAGAAAGAAGAGGCAGGAAATGAAAAGGAACCGACTGTATAACTTCTCATATCTTACTCTTAATGGCCAAGGGATATTGAATTGAAATTAGACCCGTACGATCCTGAAGCCATAAGTCTTATATTTGGGTGAACCATTGTGGTAGTGAAAAGGGCTTCGAGGGTTATATATTTCATATATGCTGAGGGGAAGTATTGTGCCTTTTATGAAAATATTTTTTTTTCAACGTTGAACACAAGGAATAGGAGCACACTTTTTTTTTGTCAACAAACCACATCACATCATATTACTATTGCTGTAAAATCAATCGTTATTCTTCATCAAATAACAAGTATTTGCTTAGTTTTGCGGTATGATAGTGAATGGAACATGTCTGAAACACAATGCATTTAGTGACTTCAGAGAATATATAATTAATGAATGTCAAACTAATTATTGCCTAATTCTTGCATAGTCTTTTAGTAATCCACTCATTGGCTTCCCCACAATAATATGGAAGAAAAACGAGGAGCTAACCGGATTCATAGCAGTTGCATGCGTAAGATTCCTGTAAAAATTGTTGTGGGGAATAATGGAGGATAACTGAAATTATTTCAGTTCACGTGAAACATGGGACAGTGCACGCAAACACCTGTACTTAGATGTTGTGCCGTGGAACTCTCAAGGTTTTGGTTCGTGGGCTGTCAGAGAGAAAATAGACCATGGTAATGAATGAGTCACTGTATTCCTGTTAGAAGTTGAATGTCATAGGAAGGGGCCAGAAGTTATGCTATCAGACAGTGATCTTCAGTCTCTGAAGTCTCGCTTCCCAACTTTCAGAAAAGTTGTGAAGAAATTTTTGCACACATGACTTCTCATTCTCAAGAGTGAGATAATTTAAGGGAGTGTTTATATTTTTCCAAACTGAATTTTCTTTTTCCAAAGTAAACTTGTAACACCTGGAGAAATTTATCTCTTGTTTATGCAGCGGAACAAGCCCAAAATCCAAAATGTTAGTGACTTTTTCTTTTTACTAACTAAGACAAATATGACATGATTTATAGTAATGTGAATGAATTGAATCATCTGATGTGGCATTTGATAAGATATATTTATTTTTTTTAAACGTGCAACTTGGTTGGTATGAAAGTAAACTCATGACTTGTTACCTTTGCATACCCTGCAAAGAAAGAGTTCTACTCAAGTAAATAATACTGTACATCATAATCACAAAATGGTCAAGATTTACATGTACTATTTCAAAATCCCTGTTGGATGCAGCAACCTGGCAATTATATTCAAACTGTCTGTGCCTTCTTCATATATATTTCATCCAGTGTCGTGCAAGAATGTGGATGTTATGTGCCTTCATTTTACAAAGTCATTCCATGAAGCTGTTTTCATCAGGGTCAAAATCCCTCCTTACACATGCCCCCAACATAATGGAAGTGATCAATTACCAGAATTAGTGTCCATAAACTCGTGTGATGTTACGATAATCGAATGAGAAATGGGGCAATAGGAAACCAGATGTGATGATTCACTGGCATTGATACCCTATAAACCATTTTTTTTTCTTCTGATTCTTGTCTTAATATGGCTTATCTTTTTACCTTTTTTTTTTCATCATATTTGTGAGAAAATTATGTGCCTGCTAGATGAAAATGTTCCATGATGTATCCGGATCTCGTCTTAAATGTCAACTGACATCTTGAGAACAGTTTTGACACCATGCCTTAGATGGTGAATTTTTTTTTTTTTTTTTTGGGGGGGGGGAGGAGGTTAAATTCCTGTCATTGTGTACATACATTGTAAGTAACATTCTTTGATGAGCATCTGTCCGTTTTTAGCACCATGCCTAGTGAATGAAATATTTTGGTTAAATTCTTGTCATGGAGTACATACATTGGAAGAAAAACGTTCTCTTAAAATGAAGGAGTGCAGATTTTGAGGAGCGATCTGCCACAGTTGTCCGGAAAGATGGTGTAAATATGGTCAGTGGGAAGCGTAATTTCCCATCCCCAGTGTGCTTTTTGCTCAGTAATTTTTTTTTTGTATGATGGCAAATTTTTCCAGAAAGGTAAAGAACCGGGACCAGCAGTTGAATTGAAGGGAGGGAATGCAATGAGATTAATCCCTGCAATTAGGTCTCAAGGACGGCATCATTCACCAGGTCTTCTGTGCTCTCTGTGCGTGCACTCCACTTTCCAAGAATTAATTACCACTGCCCACTCCACGAGAAACCTGAGAATGTAGCATCGGCAAGAGCTATCATCACTAAAGCTGTCACTCTAACCCCAAATGTATAAACTTTTAATGAAGCTCTGATTTTCGCTAATCTTGAGACAACCCGAATTTGGGACAGCCGCATCTCTGCACGAGTGTCAGTGACTCAAGAGAACTTCTGCTAAATTCGCCTGGGACATCGCTATCTTACCCAGAATTTGAATTAGCAAAGTTCTCAACTTTATTATGTTTATGTTGATGCCGGGAACGATTCTGTCAAACCGTGTGACGTTGAAGACGAGGGGCCCCTCTCCGGTGCACACGTACAGAGGTACATCCTGTCTTCCGTGAAAGCTGCCGATCCCCCCACGATAATAATCAGTCTGACAGCATACAGCAGCTCATGGAGACTTGCATTCTGGAGAGCGGACTATTCTTTTCCAGGAAACCAATACTTACTGCGGCATCGGGTATCCTCACCTCAAAATCTGAGGGCGCAGAGCAAATCCTTGGACTTGTGAAGTCATAGACATCTTTCGAGCTGCACAAATGATGTCATGGCAGTCCGAAAGTAAACAAACATTTTTACTGTCCTAGATTCTGTAGGTCAATGCTCAGTACCGTTACGATAGGGGCATTTACACTGCAACTGAAAACCCTGTATTTTTTTGCACATTCTAGTTTTTCGTCTGTAGTTGTTAAACAAATACTGGTATGTGAGCGAAAAGACAGAATTGAAAAAAACCCCAACCCTCCTCAAGAGTGAAGTTCTTTGAAACTCGGTAGTTTTGTTCAGGTTTTTTGCCAGTATAAATGCTTGTTCCCCAGTCTTATTCCTGTTCTTTACAGTCACCTGACATCCCCCCCCCCCCCCCCCCCCCCTTGGCGTGAGAGATCTCCGGCCCACCTGCCTACACACACCACTGATTTCGCTACGTAAGTAAGAATTACACAGATCAGTGGCCTCCACGCAAAGACAGAGGCAAGTTATGCATGCACACTACCTACCAAAAATATAAATATTTCTGTTTTTCTCGCACATGGGTATTTCCTGAAGAAAAAAGAAAAAAAAGTTTCTGGTTTTTCTGGCAGTGTCAATGGTGCATCGAAAAACTCTGGTTTTTCACCATATCCGTTTTTTGCAAAGTAAATGTCCGTAATTTCTGAATCTTGTGGCCTTTCTTGACAGTTCTGATGCTCTGGTCTTGTCTGGAGAAGGTGCTAAATTGAATCTTGGATGGATGGGTAGACACTGACCCTCCAATTTGCATCCATTCTTGACCATGAGTCATAGACATTCAGGTGTGAAAGCGGTCAGTTCAGTACGAATGAGGACACATATATCTGCATGCTTGCAGACAGCAATGTTCGATGGGAGAGATTGAGGAAAAAGGATAGTGATGTAACGTTGGTAGGTGCGCAACAACAACTGGTAAAAATTTGCCGGCTGGCATTTTGGATTCCAGTTAGGATGTGGATATATCTGCCAACAATGGGCTAATTTTAGATACCGTGTGGCGACAATCAAACGTGAGATTTGCCGTGATCGTGTTTGGAATGAAAGAAAAAAAAGTGAGTTTCCACATGCCTTGTGCTTTGAGAGGGGGAAAACTAAAACGAGGCTCCCAGCATATATGCCACTAGAATTAATCATTTTACTGGGGCTTAAAATTTCCAGAAAAAGAGAACATGAAAAGGCCATGAATTTACTTGAGGCTTTGATTTCAGTTTTGTTCTGTGATATAACAGTAGCCAAATTGTTTATACAGAGTTGAAGTTGGAGAAAGGTTTTTCACACCGTTTTTGTATATTTGGTCAGCAAATGTGATTGTGTGAAAGAAAAAAAGACAGTGCAATATATTTTCACATGCTACCATGCATTTAGGAAAAAATCTATTTGAAATTGGGGAAAAAATGCATTGTAGATATGAGTACAAAACAGAAAGAAGAATCTTTAGCCCTAAAAATAGCAGTCCTGTTTTGAGAGCAATGCCCAAAAAAGGTAGTTGTTCTGGCTTTCTTTACAGTGTATATTTCTGATTTATCACTGTCATGATGCACAAAAGATTACCAGCACAATGTATACTTCTCCAAAGAAGGTGTGAATGTCTCTTTGCAATATCTGAAATGGCTCTCCTATTCCACGGAAATCATTACATGGCTAGGTGTGTAAATTACTACTTATCACTTGAGTCAATCAATTACTGCATTTCTGAGAATTTTTCACAAGAGGTCACCCTCTACCAGGGTATTTAGGCAACCAGATTCAATTTGTGGAATTTATTGGATTGTTCTATTAAAATACCTTGCTGTTGCCGCACCTGCAATCAAATTCTGTGTCATTCACTGAAGGACATGTCCTATTCAGAGGGCAAAAGGGTGTTATGTCCAATAAGCCATAAAAATTGATACTGTAAAACAAGAAATGTTTGCGTGCATTTTAATTTCGCAAATTTCGCGAGCGCCAAGATTCGCGAAATTAAAATGCATGCGAAATTTCTTATCTACACTATATGCATTGAATGCAAGAGGCAATTCGCGAAAATGTCTTGCCACGAAAAAGGCCGTCTGCTCCAATTTGCAAAAATTTCGTGCCGCGAATATATCATCTTTTACAGTACTTATGTTTCCCTCAGCCATTCAGAATCGATCAGGATGACATTCCTCACAATTAGACGCTGTGAGATGAATCCAATCCAACTGAGAATGGGGAGTGTTAATCACCTTTTGCATGGTAATGCTGTTACATGTAAGGTATTAGCTATGCACAGAAGAAAAAAAAAATCATCAGTTGAGAAGCAAAAGGACACCAATTCAATTGCTAGTACCATACAGAACTTGTGCCTTTCTTGTCCAATCAACTGACAAATTAAAACCTGTGATTGTAAACACATCTTCTTCTTTTAATTCTGTGATGTACAAACAGGAGAATTGAATTCTACAGTTGTTGCTATAGCTTTTCATGATGATTCCTTTTTCGCATAATTGCTGTTATGTATGGCCTGAGCTATGCTGTAAAGCCACATTTGGCCCCTTCTCTTACACAGCAGGCAGTGCGCAAAATTTTATGCAAGCCAAAGTGGTACCCTGAATATACACACTAAATATCTGCATCTTTAGCTGCCCTTTTACCTGTAGGAAAAGGGGGGATGAGGGGTTCAGGAGGAACTCATGTGGATTTCATCTTCTCACACACAAGGTACGGATGCCATATTACGCATATCATTTTCAGCAATATGGCAAACGGCTTAGTTAAAAAGAGAGAGAGAGACTGAGGGAGTGACAGAAAAAACAAAAAGCCAAGCCAGGTCGAGCATGCAGTCTGTAGGAGTTGGCATTCACCGCTCCAAGGCAAGCGCAAGCCGGCCGAGCTAAAAATAGCTCGGTTTCTATTACAGGAAACAAGTAGGCGGAGCCAGAGCCGAGCTGGCTGGCAGGCACCGACCAATCAGCAACGACTACTCGCTCCCAGAGTGTTGCTCGGCTCGCCTGCCTGGCATAGATGCGAGTGATTTACTGTGGCTGCTGGGAATGCCAGTTGTCTACCTCATAAAGGAGAAAGCACAGAGTGAGGCAGGCAGTGGACATATTTCCTAGGGAGACCAGGTATTTTAGAATTGTTTAGCTCTGCAGAGCAGTAGCTGGTCAAAAATTGTGATTTTAGCCCAGTGTGTTGTGCCAGTGCCATCATTGGAAAGAGTGCCTGCTTTGCTTTTGGACATGAAAACATCTCTTGAGAGGATTTAGCAAAGTTTTCACTATTAAATGTGCGGAGGTGCCATTGTGGAATATACCATTTTTAGGGATTGACCATTTATGGTAAGTTACGGTCTTCTCAAATTTTAGATTGGCATATGTCATTTAATGGCATCCCTTTTCCCCCCTTGATTTTATCTGTGCAAGGTTATTTATATATGTATCATGTATTATTATATCATAACTAATTTCTTATTTTTCTGGTCTGCTGTTCAGCGCATATGAAGAAGGAAAGAAAAATAATGAAAAAATGAATTAAAAACAAAACGAAAATGCTACTACTCTAGAAACCAAATTTCTGTTTCGGCATCACAGAAGAACAATACATACTTTACAAGCAGAGCTTTTGTGATAGTATGCATTCTTCTCATGTTATGTCTGAAGCCATATATGTTTTACTCAGTCATAAACAGTCCTTCACTGTTAGCATTTAAACCTTGATAATTGATTCTTGTATGTTTTCCATCTTGGAAAACATACAAGGACAACTTGGAATCATGGAAATACAGTTTACGTTTCTGATTATTGTGCAAATCCCATATTCTCTCTGTTTTCTCTCTCACTTTAAATCTTGCTGTCCATGCCTGAAATGTTATAGTGTAACAGGGATAAGACACCACTATTTCACAGTTTTCCATATTAGCCTGTTGCTTGTGGAATATAATACGCAAAGTATGTTTCTGACTCATGATTGTTTATACATTGTTTTGTGGAATGCCTTCTTCGTTTCTGTTGTCTGCAAACAGGAGTACTGTCACATGTTTTTCTTTATTGAATTAAATATGCATTATTTCTTCGACTACTTTTTTATATTTTAATTAAATTGTTACGTACGTAATAAGTTATCATTTGGTTCATTGGTCATCTAGATTTATCTTCAAAGGGAATACCTCACAATTCTAAGAAATATCCACTTTGCTGCTGCCCCCAAAAATTAATCTCATTTTCTGCACGCATCACAGCCCATGCTCTTTCATAGCCACCTGACCATATCCCTCATCTGAGCAATTTCATAATTGCCGTTGCTCTCTGTGATGTAAACAATCATATTGTCGCGAAGGCCCAAACAAATGGACACATAGCTAACCAGCACAAACAAACAAACACACACACACACACACACACACACACTCTCACACAGCCACAAATGGCCACATGCACATGTATATCCAAAGTGAACTTCACCCACTTCGTTGTGTGGTGGGGTGTATGTACATCTTCCTCAATTGGAGCAAAAGTGAAACTATACTTCAGAAACATAACCAGAGCTATTTCAGTCCGTCACGCCAGAAAGTAAAGCGTGCCATGGTCATAACCCAGCCCATTACCAGGGCAGGACATTTATTAGCCATGTTGAATATGTGTCCTCTAGATCTTGATAAATGTCTCTAACAAAGCCCTTGTCATTGTGAGGGTGTAATTAACTCTCAAAAGTGGCAATGCAATTATGAGGCTGTGGCACTGAAATACCCATATTGCTATTTTTTTTTTCTTTGCACAATATTGTACATACCACAGTGACACAAATGGTGTGAATTTGAGATGCGATGTTTCCGATAAAAGCAGACCAACATTTCTGTAGTTGTTGCGGTTGCTTTGATAGTATGTGTGATCTACATAATGATAGAAACAGCTCACTACCACAGAGAGATGATAAATGCTCTGATTAAGATCTTCATGTACCTGTGCCTGAATCACGCAGAAAACTGTCATATTGTTTCTTGCCGTGTTGGCATGCTTCACATTCAATTATAAATCAAGGCAATTAGGGTCGCGCTATTGTCTGAGGTACAATGACTGAGGTGTAATTAACCTCACGTTTTCTGGCAACGCCAACCGAGCCTGAGCCATTCGGGCTGCCGGGAACCGGAGCAGCCAGTCTGTGTGGCTGAGGAATTAAATCACTCTGGAGGTCACTCTGTGATATTTGTATGCATCATTAGGCGTTTGTTTGTTTGTTTTTTATGTCCGTGTAATTTGTTTCTTTTAAGAAAGGCTTGAAGGGTGATAGTTACCAACATTGGCTCTACATGAATACATGATATTCCAATTCTCTTTCCCCTCTCTCTCTCTCTATCTACAATGTATTCAATCATATATTCATTTGTAGATCGACCCGTCTGTCTGTCGGTCTGTATGTCCATCTATCTACTTATCCATCTATCTATCTATCCATTTATCTATTCATCCATCTATCTTTCCATCTGTTTGATATCAATGTCTGTGCTCCTTGTTTTCATAATCTCTCCCACATCTTCAATTTCCCATTTCTCTGTTTTATCGCTTTATGTATCTATGTTTATCTCTTTCTTTCTATCATCCATCTATGTATCTTTCTTTTTAATCCATCCATCCATCTATCTATCTGTCTGTCTATCTATCTATCTATCCATCCATCTTTCTGTCTATCTATCTATCTATCTATTTGTCTATCTATCTATCTATCTGTCTATCTATCTATCTATCTATCTGTCTATCTATCTATCTATCTATCTGTCTATCTATCTATCTGTCTATCTATCTATCTGTCTATCTATCTATCTATCTGTCTATCTATCTATCTGTCTATCTATCTATGTACCTATCTATGTATGTATGTATCTACATGTCTATCTATGTACCTCTGTATGTATGTATATATGTATGTATGTATGTATGTATCTATCTATCTATCTCATTATCCTTGTCTTGCTTCTCCACTTTTTAATTTCCATTCTAGATTTTTGTGAGTTTCTCCTCTTGTCCTCTTGTCTGTGCGTTCAACTTCTCCATCCACTATATCTCTATTGTCAATCTCTTCTAAAGACTCCTTATCTCATAGCCGTATAGTAATCATGTGGGGAATATGAGATCGCATCTCCTCCCCAATTATTTTGATCCCATTTGAAGGGAAGCCTTTTGCAGTTGTTCTGAATGTTTTGACCAGGCCAGTTTGCATTGTCTCAGTTATTCGTATCACTGATCATGTTTGGTCATTCATGGTAATCATGTAAGTGTGTTTTCCAGCGGAAATGTCCAGAGCTGTGGCGTGTAGTTCATAATCCCTTTGAATGAGTCAGCTTAGGCACAGTATTGCAATGTTAGATAAGATCAAAACTGATGAAAATAAGAATATGATATTATCTGATGCAAAGAAAAAGCATGTTTAATTGCTGATTTTATTTTTTTATAGGGCCACATTTCTAAATTCTTAGCTCACTGATGTCACAATTTTTTTTAGATGTAACATTACACGTCAGCACAATCTTGTGAGCTCTTTTGGCACTCATCTCTATAAATTGTTTCTAAATTTGCGTCATGAAAATTCACGTCTTTGTAAATTCGTGGCGAGGAACCTGTCACTCTAAATAGAGACTGACTCATGCTCTCAGCTTACACACATCAAACCTGAGGAATGAGCAAATCCATTTCCCCTAAAGGGAAGAAGTGGCAGGGAATGTGTATTTTGAGCCGCAAAGAGTTCAGGCCAGATTTATCGCCTTCTGAAAGTGACATCCTAAAAATACCACCGCAGTTCCTCTGGGTTCAGTCTTTCCCAATCTACACAATATCACACACATTGGCAACAGTGGCTGCAAAGGGCCCAGTCTGCTGCCGATCTGTAAAAATATGCATTGTGTTCCGACAAATGTTTAAAGACATATGCCTCTCAGCTGCTGTGGCATATGTGAAAGGGAAAGAGAAAGGTTTGAAAAATTTACATAAAATAGTTTCCTTGGGGTGTCAGTCACTTATAATTTGCATGGGTTATGAGTGACTAATGTACGTATTCACACAGACTGTGACACGCAGCTTTTTGTTGCAATTCACTGCGTAATTCCCCCTGTCTTTGTTTCTCTTTTACTTCCCTGATGGTATTTCCTTGTGATGATTTGAATTCAAAAGAAAGAATTGAAGAGAGGATGAAACTAGAAGAGTTGATTGACCAAGCTGAACACGCATTGATCTACTTTCACTTCTTTCTCTCTTTGCAGGGCCTGCCCTTCCTCTGCTGCAGCTGAACGAGCCAAGCTGAGTTTGTCCCGACCGAACTACCCACTTGAAACCGCAGGAAGGAATGACTCGCAATGAAGCATCTACAACTGTCCTCGTCGCCTGGTAACCTCAGTGGGAACAATCTGGTTGTAATCATCATGCCGCAGGAACCCATGGCCACATCCATCGCAGACCTCGGTCATCACGGCACCAATGCCAATGCCACCCAGGATCTGGCAAGCGCGTTCCCGTCTCTTGAGGAAGGGATGGAAGCCACATGGAGCGCCCAGGCGTACATTGCGCTGGCCATCATCTTCCTCCTCATGACCATCACATTCATCGGCAACATCCTCATCATCGTGTCTGTGGCCAAGTTCAAGAGACTGCAGATCCCGCCCAACTACATCTTGGTGAATCTCGCCGTGGCTGACATAGGATTGGCAATCATGATGCCGTTCCTGTTTGCCATCAACTTCCTGCGTGATGTGGAGGATGGGAATGTTTTATGCCTCGTGCCATACTGTCTCATGTCTCTTCTCAGCGGTGTATCGGTGCTGAACCTCAGCATCATCGCCTACGATCGCTACTCCGCCCTGGTGGAGCCCTTGAAGTACTCATCGCGAGTGACGGCAGTCCGCATCGCTGCCATCTGCCTGATGGTGTGGCTGTATGTAACTGTTGTTTCAGCTATTCCACTCGTGGGATGGTTTTACCCTCTGTCGGGCATGAACATGATGTGTACTCTGAACTTCTACCACAACTACACTGCCCTGGCGCAAGTCATTGCCATTTTCTTGCCCGCGCTGGTGTGCATGTTCTTCTGTTACTGTCGCGTGATGCTTGTCGCAAGGCACCACACCCGTGCCATATCCGCCGTCCAGTTTTCACTCTTCCCAGGTGTACTGAATAAGAACTACAACATGTTTAAAGGTAACAAGTACTGGAGGACACTGGCCCTCATATTGGGCGTCTTTACCTTCACCTGGGGTGTATTCATGACCTCGGTGGTGGTTGAGGTCTTCTGCGAAAAGTGCGCAAAGTTCTTGACAATGCACAACTATTCCGGACTCCTCCTCCTCCTAAACAGCAGCCTCAATCCCTGGATCTATGCATACCGCAACCAGGACTTTCGAGCGGCTTTTAGCAGGGTGCTGCGCTGCTTCCGGAAGCCCTGCAAGAGGACGCTGACGCGGTCCAGCTCAAACCTGGTGGGCGAGCGCAGGAACTCGCGCATGTCTGTTGCCCTCAGCCGGACGAACAGCCTGTGCGGCAACCTGCAAACCCTGCAGATGCTCTACGAGCAGGAGATGGCGCTCAAGAACAACAACCAGCAGGATTTCAAGAATGGGGAGGTGGAGACGAGGCAGACCTCGGTAGCCAACAGCAAGGCGTCCGTCAGACGCGAAAATGACGAGGACATCGAGAGGGCCACTGAGCAAGAGTCTGCCCAAGTGAAGGAAGAAGTCTAGACTTGTCTGTACTAGATTGGACATGAGACATAGAGCCCTTTATCCAAGCAATCTTGATTCGAGAGGGCTTTGATTTGAAATCGCAGCCCTGCTATTTTGCAGAATTGCAAACCACGACACCAAATTTGCAATTAATGGCGTGAACGCAGTCTTAACGAATCAACCAAACACAACCTCATCTTCTGTCCAGTCATTCCATTTGAAATCCTGTGCTTTTGATATAACAAGCACTCTTCAATATCATGGAGGTGATAAATGATGTGAAAGTAATCAGATTTTCGATGTGCAATAGGTTATCTGCCTTCAATCTGATATCCAATGGGGAAAAGAAGCTTCCTGTGATCAAATTTAGTTCATATCTAGCTAACTTGGACTTCCCCACTTGTTTGACTTGGAAATAAGATTTTTGCATCAGTGAAGAATGTCAGAAGAGTGATGAAAAGGATACTGTGATATCTTTTTCTAGTGTAGCAGATTGCAGAGTACTATTTTAGATAGGGAAATATCCTTGATGATCGATTTTCTATGAATTGGAAACTGAAATGCCTTAATATGATGATGATATCGCAGTAGTGGAATGGTATAAAATTTAGACTGTGCAGTTGTGCACAATCCATCTATAAAACTGACACGAGGAATGGGTTTGGTGACTTTTTTGAGGGGAATTGTAAGTTTTTGTGACACAATGAACTAGTGGAATACACTCTTATCAGGTTTTATCACAAAATCTCTTTGCACATTCTTGACATTACGAAGAATCACTCATTAACTGCCAGTCATTGGAGCCACAGATGTTTTATGAGTTGTGCATTGTATGTAATTCAGTATCATACACACATCCCACGTTTTCACTTTTTAGTGTATGTTTCATCTATTTATATTGTGTGAATATTGTTGTGCAATCGTCAAGGAAAGTTACCTTCTCTTGTGCACCAAAGAACATTACTAAAGTAGTAGTGTTTAGTCTCTTTGTGATATAGTTTTCACCTTGTCCATATACATTTTGAGTATACACCATCTCTAATGTGTGCTTTGTGACTTTGATTGGAAAACATTGATTTCACTTTGTTGGCATTTGTTCAATAGGGTAATGGAGCACATGATAGTATTCTTAGGAGTCGGTTTAGATTGACTGGGGCAGCAAAACTTGGATGCTACCCCCATTTGATGTGTAAACATAATCGAATGCAAATGTGGTGAGAGCTTATCGAAAGAGTTTCAAAAACATGCTGTGGATGAAATTTAATGTTAGGTATGTAAATTTGTCTTCTTTATTAAAAAAAAAAATATTCTAGGTATTAAAAGAATGGCAATATGACACTTGAAGCTGAGCAGAGGAAAGGCATATTTTTACATTGACTGGGCAGAGTACAGTGGATATGTTTTTTTTTGTGTGTGCTACGGAATGAGATACAATAATTATTTCGTCAAACTAAACTTTGGAACACTGTGATTATTTTTTCAAAGCACATTCATGTCATTTCTTATCTAAAATCCATCCATCCCCATGGCCCAAATCTGATCATGTATTTTTGATTCACACCCATGTAATCCTTTTATAGGCTATGTGCAAAGGACTAATTAATCTCTCCAGTTATCTATGCTCTCTTGCTCATGTGCTTGCAGCATAATCCTCCCTTGTTTCAAGTGACATTAATGAGATTCAGGAATATGATATGTCTTAGACAAATTGCTTATGTCCATCAAGGATTTTTGCAAAAGAACGTATTGTGTTGCCTTGATTCTGTTGTAAAATCAAATGTGCCAGAATGCTTTACCTTCTTTTTTTGTGTGTCTTTCGTTCTTTCAATTAGCATTTGGTACATTTTCACAGTACAAGCCAAGAGATATATTGATTTAAATATATCTTGCCTGTCTCCTGGGTTCAATTTTAATAAAATTCTTTAGATAGATTAATTGCTATGATGCTTGTTCAGGGCCCAACTTGGCAAGGTGAGTTATGATGCAGTCCAAGATCTGCTGGATTTTTATTCTGCAATGAAAGGGAGTCCAGAATTTAGGCTCACCTCCTTGCCAAATATAGAACTTGACAATGACCAAGATAGAATGATAGCGAGAGAGGGAGAGGGGGAGAAGGGGGGGGGGGAGCATTGTCAAAAGATCACTATTCTGTGCGAGGTAAGCTTATTAGCTAATCATATTAACACTAATAACGGGGACCTGCACTGGGCACACCTGTTTCATACAAGGCATTTCCGTGTCAAGGTGATAGAAAGCTTAAAATAGATCTCTATCATTCAACTGAGACGGCTCCTAAATCATTGACCAATAATTACATATCATCTTGTCAGCCACTATATCGGATAGAATAGATTGTGTCCCTTTTTCCTCAAGTTAAGAGGAAGTCCCTGATATCATTTTTCCCCGTAAGAATTTGACCATCTTTAAAAGATATCTCACGTTATCAATCTCACTCTTTTTTTTTTCTATGAGGGAGCTTTGCTTGGTGAGGTTTTTTTTTATGGGCATGGAGTGGTTTGGGCACAGATGTATATTTCTGCATACATTTGCATGTCTATTGTATAATGTCCTTATTTATTTATTGTGATACGACTCTCATACTCATTGAAAATGTACTAAAGTATGTGCAAGTGATGCATAGTTGGAATTTGGCTAATTTGTGTGTTCAGAGAAAGAGAGAGAGAGAGGGAGAGAGAGAGAGAGAGGTGAGATCTAGAAAGGAGTTCTCATGTAAGAGTCAGGTTGCACTTTACCACCTACGTCTTGATTTGCTGAGTATTTTTGTCAATACATTTTGTCAATAAATTGGTAAAAGCACAGCTGATCTGGTATGCCCAACTCTTTCTTGAAGCAACTGTTTTGTGAATTTGTATTTTTTGATTGCGATGATAGTGCAATAGAGATGGCGAAAGATAGAGAGAGAGAGAAACAAAAAAGAGAAGGTGTTTGAATGTGTTTAAGCTCTTTTAGAAATTTCTAACTTGGAGTATGATAAAAAATTGTTTGGATGATGGTCTTAAGAAGGAATTAGGACAGAAATTAATAATCAAGCTACTAATATTTATCTTGCGACACTTCTTGTAAAAGAGAAATCACTATTGCTTAGACAAGAGTTCAAATGCATGTGTTTGTTTGTGTGCGTGTGTGTCAGTGTGTGTGTGTGCGTGTGTAACCTCCTTGATGTACTTCATCTACAAATGGATGTGCAGTAAATTAATAATTTGGGGCTATAAAAGGAAGCATTAACAATCATTGGCAAAACATTTTGTGGGGCCTTGAATTTAGCACACTTAGCAGAGTTCAATGTACCAGAAAAATCTGCATGAAGCAGGAACAGTACAATAACAACAACAACAACAAATGATCAGGGATACATTCTTTGTGGCATTGACCAGCATTTGACTGCAATCCTACCCTTATTCATCCATGAAACGAAGGGCAGAGTAATAAAGGGCTGTATATGGCATGTATGGCATGAGGGATACGTTCGTTCATTGATGAGTTCTTTCAGGAGTACATTGAACTAGATATACTGGAACAACATGTAACACCAAACATTGCACTATTTGTACCAGTAACACCAAACATTGCACTATATATACCCTCAACACCAAACACCAATGACAAACAATGTCATTCTACATTGTGTAACACCTGCTAAAAATATGAACATCAAACATGTGTAAATGGTCTGAATTCCAATACAGGGTCTAGATTTAGACCATGGTCGAAATCTGACCACATTCTGAAATTTTGGAAGACGAATCAAACACATGCACTGTATCATCAAACTCAATTCCAAATCGGAACTTTGACCCTAAACAGCTTTTATCTTCATAGAGGTTTTTTTCTTCTTCTTCTTCTTCTTTTTTTTTTTACTACAGTGTGTATCTCTCCATAAATAAGATCCTATGCTTGATTTTTACTATTGTGGCTGAACATACAATCTTATTTACTGAGAGAAACTGTGAAAAAGCAGGGAATAATTTTCCTCCTCATATTTGATTAGCAATTTCAGGTGATGGATACATAGTTCGACTTGAATTCTGTACATATCTACTGAAGGAAACTGCTACACAAAAGATAATTTGTATAGCAGTCATGTAAATATTGCATAGCTAGTTGTGATGCGATACCAGGGAAATTATTCCTTGAAAAGGAAAACCACTATAACTATACATTCTCTGCAAAACAAATTTCCTTCGACTTTGATCTGTATCCCAACTTCTTGCCATCACATGAATGCAAAGTGAGAACAATATAAACAGAAAGCAAAATTTCTAGTACTGGTAGCATAACCTAAACACTCTACAGTCATGATCAAAGACAGTCTGCTAGACAATGCTAAGAGCAAAGAGTAGCACAATGTTTGTTTAAAATGCTTGAATGTGGATACAACAGAAATTGCTATCTTTCTAGGGATTTCTGTTCAATCCATTACTTTTGAAGGATGACAATTACAAAGGAGAATAGGTTCTACCTTAGTGGAACATTTTACTGCTAATTGATATCTACGATTGAACTGACATGTTTGTGGGTTTTCTGAATACAACTTCCCTTGCATCCATACAGTTATGTTCTTTACTGCACATACATTCTAAAAAATACAGATTCCTTCTGATGCATCAAGTCATTTCTGTGATGTATTCTGAACAACAGAGGGCAGCATTCACCAATACAGTAGAGCGCTATTTGATATTATGACAGTGTCATGCAGAATTATCAGTAGGATTTTAGAGGCATACACCCCACTCAGGAGCCTTAAGCAAAACAAACAAACAACAAACAACAAACATACAAACTCAACAATGTTGGCAGTCGCCATACTTTTCAGCATGCCAGAGAGGTTTTCAGACCAGTGGAGGTGGATTCATCTGATTCTAAAATAATTCAAGTATACAGTTTTGGTTAAGGTGAGGATTTAGCTTTTAACATTCTGTGAGATATTCACAAACCACTCTATGAGATGTCAAAGAGCATGCAATTCTAAGGGGTATCAAAAGTTAATTTGATGAAAATCGGGTTGGAAATGGCCGAGATATCCAAAAACAAGGTGAAACAAAGAGATCCTAATAAAGGGTGCGGCCTGTCGCCTTTTATTATTATCACTTTTTTTTTTTGATATCTCAGCCACTTGAAAACCAATTTTCATCAAATAAATGTGGAATCCTTCTTGAAATGACTACCTCTTTCATATTTCATAAGAGTTTTCTCATTACCTCACTTAGGAATGTTATAAACCTGAATACCCACATCAACCAGTACTGTACAGTCCCTTTAATGTTGTACTGTAAACTAGTAGCATGATAGACTTTCTATGATTTTTTTTTTTCAATCAGTTGATTATATTAAACTTCAATTGAGATAATATGCTTATAAAGATGATTGTTTTGATTAGAAAAGTCAAACAAAAGCAACCAAGATATGAATACTCTAATTTGATACAATGACCATTAATAGAACATGGTGTCTTACACGAACAGCATGGTGCTGTAAATCGAGATGTTTTCACGGCATTAAATTTTTTTTGCAAATAGTCACTGGCATTCAATGCATATAATGTAGACAAGAACTTTTGCGTGCATTTCAATTTGCGAATCTTGGCCCCTGTGAAATTCACAAAATTAGAATGCACACAAACATTCCTTGTTTTACAGTAATCATTATGGTCACAGGATGGTACCATCTCACATGCACGAAAAAAGATGCAGGTGGACAGATGGCTCCAATACAATGAAATTGGGAGAGTGAATGACTAATAAATGACAAAGTTCAAGCGTTGGCCTTTTTCATGTCACAAGGAAAACATGGAAACTATGCAACGTGTCCAAACAATAAATACCCAACACTTCCACACAAAGAAAGCTACCCCCCCCCCCACACACAAATGCACAAACAAAAGCAAAAACACAGACAAAAATCTCTATAGGTTCCTTCAATGTAAACAATACTGAAACAGAATTACTTGGTATTCACCTTCAATATGCATGGTTTAATGTCATCACACCTCTTTATCTCTTCACACAGTATCATCATCTATAAGAGAACAAAAATAAATAAAATATAATCATGCATTTATCTGTTGCTTGATCAAATTTCCAACAACAAGAAGCTGTGTGCAACTATGTTATGACTTCAATATCAACCAACTAAATGGTAAAAGATCTAGGAAATCTAGGAATAGAATAACTGGACTGTCATCTTGGATGATTTAAGGATTTCAAGATTGAAGAAGTATCTGATCATCTACCCTGGAATTTAATGTTCAGCAAGAGATGCTCACAGCGTTCTGAATATAACTGGGAATTATACAAGGCTATATTTGTGGATTGAGTGAATGTAGCAATATTAGTACAACACATCACTAAGGTTTGAAGAAAATCAGGCAATCTGTTCAAATGTTACAAATTTTTAAAGACAGTTCATGATGTCAGTGCAGGACAATGATATAAAGAAAATATACACACAGTCACTTTTCATGAAAATCACATGTTCCACTGACTTGTTACTGACCATTCCCCCTACTTTCTGAAAGGGGTACATCATGTGGTCTTTTGTTATGCTTGAAAAATTAAAATACATTGAATTTTCTCTACATTTTTTGGCCCTGTTTGCTTCATATTTGCAATAGAATACAGTGAATTCCATCGGTAGATACACGTTTTGCAACAGAAAAGCCAAGACAGCTCAGTATGAAGGTACACTAAAAGTCTGTTTCTTCTCCTAGGGTTGGCTTGTAAAAAAAAAGAAAAAAAAAAAGAAAAGAAGTTTCAGCCTTTTTGTTCGAAATGGAAGTTATTCAACTAATGGCTACAGGCAAGAATATTTAGAGAACAGCAATGCTCCTCACAGCAAGCAGAGTCCCTCTTGATATGCATTCATGGCAGTGGGTTTGTAAGACACAAAGGAGACTTATAAGGAAATCAACGATGTTGGCTGACTTACCAAGAATACCCCATGGACTCATCTCTCAAACTTGGACTGCGCCCTCTATAGTCACAAGCATGAAAGGGGAATTTCCCTTATATGAGAAAGTGGTTTTGCCCAAAAAGGTTCATAAAGTATGGTACCTTGTATAAATCATGCAATATGCTTCTTGGTTTCATAGGCTTAATGTTCCTTGCAAACACATCCGGATCTGTGGTGCAGATTTACATCAGGATAGACTAAAACATGATAGTTCTGAGGTGGGTTCTGAAGAATCAACTTTCTCTTTCTCTGAGGATGTGCCAGCACAAGACCAAAAAATAAAAATAAAAAATAAAAAATTGAGCAGGATTATAGCAAAAATATGTATGTCAAGAAGATTCGAAGTTAGTAACATTGCATGCACCAAACTTTCGGAGGGTACTAAAAACTAGTACACTTAATAAGTTATTTTCCTTTCCACACAAATGTTATGTGGTCAGTTGCTCTTGTTTAACACATGCTATGACATTACTCCTGCAAATAAAATTTCTGCTTGGGAATCCAACACATTTTGCTGCATCTGAGAGTATTTTTCCAGCAACAACAAAAACAATCCAAACAGAATGCAAAGTGTACTTTGTCAACCTGATCTCTTTGAATGAAAAAAAAAAGAAAGAACTAGAAATGTCGCTATGGCGACTGATGCCTCCGCCATAATGCATGATTCTCCCAATAGGCATATAGTACAATGTCTTCACAATGTGTGATCCATGACAGTTTCACATAACTGGCAAAATATTGATATGACAGGTTTGTCAGAAATGACTCGAATGTTCACTTTCCTTGAACTGGGTTTGCTATAACTGTCGAAGAGTGAAGGGTACACATTGGGGATTTGAGAATTTTTACTTGAATTCTGACGGACCCTTTTATAAGTTTATGCATTGAGTAATTTCCAAGGTATGAAGAAAGAGTGTAATTACAATTCAAAATAGATTTTTTTTTTTTTTTTTTTTTTTTTTTGGGGGGGGGCATTGAAACCTGGCCTTTGACCCTTAACCTTTGACCTTTGACATTCTGGCTGGAAATTTCCTGGAGAATCTCCATTAGGCAATATATATTAAGTTTGAAAACTAATAATGCAAGCATTTCATATACTAGTGTATGAGGGAAATAGTAAAATATTGAGGAGTTGACCTTGACCTTTGACCCCATGACTATTGACCTATGACCCCTAAATTCACTAGATAATCTCTGCCAGTCAGTACATGCGTATGTACCAAGTTCCATGAAGATACATTGAACCATTTGTGAGAAAAGTGATACTACAACATTTTCACCTAACCTTTGACCTTTTGACCTTTGACCTTATGACATGAAACTCTCTCTGCAGAATCTTTATGCAGTAGTACATATCTACACCAAGTTTCAAGAAAATACCTTGGGGCATTGCATAGATATTGGGGAAATAGCAACATTTTTAGCATTTGACCTTGACCTTTTGACCTTTGACCTCTTGCCAATGTCGCTAAAATCTACTCAACTAATTGTCCCATCATACATCATCTTTGGACCAAGTTTGGTGAAAGCTGCTTCATCCAGTTTTGAGTTATCACGTAAACAGATAAATTTCAGGATTTGACCTTGATCTTTGACCTTTGACCTCAGTCCGATTTCACTAAAAAACTAATCAAGTAATTGTCCCATCATACATCATCCTCCGACAAAGTTTGGTGAAATTTGCCCATCCAGTCTTGAGTTATCGCGTAAACGGATACAATTTCATGATTTGACCTTGACCTTTGACCTTTGACCTTTGGCGGATTTCACCCAAAATCTAATCAACTAATTGCCCCATCATACTTCATACTTGGACCAAGTTTGGTAGAATTCAAGTCAATATTACTCAAGTTATCGCGTAAACGAAAGCGGACGGACGTACGGACGTACGTACAGACGTACGTACGGACGGACGGACAACCCGAAAACATAATGCCTCCGGCACCACTTCGTGGCGGAGGCATAAAAAGTGTATGTTGTCAACTTGATCTCTTCACAGGAGTTGAAAGAGCAAAGAAACAAATGAACACAGGCAAATGACAATTTGTATTCAAAATTTTCAGCATGATCACATGTCACATAACTGTCATACTTTAAAGTTGCAAGTGATGCCACTAGGGTTTGCCTTCTGTTTGCATAGAGCTAGCATCTCCTCCATATTGCTGATAATATGTGGAAGCACTGAGTCTCGAACGTGGGCTTGCTCCATCATCATCAGGATTTCCTGGAGCATCCTTTGAAGTTCGCGAGCGTAATCGATGTGTGCCACATCACTGCGGGATAGCGGCTGAGGGCACAGCATCTCCGACGCGAAGTTGGTACCACCACCTACCGGCGTGGTATCTTGGGTGGCGGTCATCGCAGGAGCAACCTTGCTGGATCCCTGATCAATCCCGCTGCTGCTGCTGTTGTCCATGACATGCAGCGCTTCAATGACCACTGACTGTGGTCGAGACTCATGTGGAGTGGGAAGGTCAGCTCGTCTGGCTAGTTTTTCCTTTTTTTCCAGCCGTCTCTGGATGGCACGAATTTGGCTTCTGTTGATGCGCCGCAGGCGGGCATCTTGTGTCTCGCACGCCCTACACTGGTACTCCTCATGGATGTGTTCGACCGACACTCCCGACTTCAGCTTGTCCCTAATCTCCTTCCGAACTCCATCCGGCAAGGGATGGTGCACGGCGTCATCTGGGGATACGGCGTGGGAGTGGGATTTGTAGTACGCGACATCGACCCTCCCCGACTTCTTGCACCTCCGGACAAGCATTCGGGCGGGGCAGACTAGGTTTGTCTTCACGACACCCTTCCTGGGTCTTCTGTCTGTTTTCCTGGCCATTTTGTTCTTGGCTGTATGGCTGCGTGCACTGCCATCTCTCTGGCAGATGTAGTGCTGATGGACCACGGAGAGGTGATCAATGTCGCCTCGCTGCTTTGTGAACAAGACGAAATTCTCCTTCTCCTCCTGAGTCTTCCAAGCAAGGAATTTTTCTGCCGTTGGGAAGGAAATGTCCATCTTCTCTGTGATCTGTCCATGTGCTGTTTCAAAGTGAGACAGCAGCTTTGTCTGGTGATAGAACTTTGCAGTGCATCCTGGAAAACTGCACGAAGCCCGCCCTCTTGCTGTGCCTCTCTTGTGAATGTTTCTGTTGTGGCGGTTCAGGTTTGTTCGGAAGGTGAATCTGGTCTGGCACAAGGAGCACTCAAACCCTTCAGCCTGGACAAAAAAAAACACAAACAAACAAAAACAAAAACATTAACAAGAACAGGATGAATATGTAACTGCATACTGCTGCCTTACGTCACGGAATACACATTGACTCGTTTGATATGATAATAATACACTGTAGTATCCTTCATATTGATTATTACAGACTGTAATTTTTGCATGTCTCTGGCATTATATGCATGAATGTGCACATAATGGCACATCTTATTCCCAGCTTGACTAAACTCAATACATTGTATTATCAAAACAATCGCCTCATGTTAAGTTACTGCCTGTACAGTAATAGAAGGTCAAATCAAGTATCTTGGACAGAAGTGCATACATGTTGATGTAGTAGGATTTAACAGAAGTTGCTATTTTGAAAAATAAAAGGCCTCCTAGAAACATGGGGAATTTGAATAAAGTATGATAAAGTGCATACATTTTATCTAAAGGTGAGTAGAAAACTTCTTGTGCAGTAATTCTGGAATGCCAACTTCAGGATTGTTCTTTCCTTCATTCAAAATGTTTACAATACTCGAAATGTTATGCTTACTTATGAAATATAACAGTGTATTACCAACTGCCTCTTGTTTTGTTTTTGTTTTTGTTTTTTTTTGGGGGGGTAGGGGGTGTTGTTTTGTTTTGGAAAGAGTTAATAATTTTTTTTGTATTATTATGCACATACAGTCTGTTTTTTAGTTTTGATGTGAACCAAATATGGTTAGTCTTCAGACTTTTATCTAATAAAATCTGAATTGAATTGAATTGGAGTCTATGAAAATATCCAAGATTTGGGGAATTCTCAGGAAATGGACCAGAACACTCAGCCACAAGCTTAAAACACTTGACAAAAATGTTTGTGGATTAAAGATTCTAAATGACATTGATGACACCGACAAGACTGGGCTCTGATAAATCCTGTTCTTCAGTTTTTGAATTGCATGTTAAATTAGCAAAATTTGGGGAGCAAGAACAATAATTTGGCAAATCCACTTAATTTGTGGTTGACCGATTATTAAACTGTTTAACAGATGAAGGCTTCATCCGTCTGCACACAATGTTTCAATATGGTACAACTGAACTGCTCACTTGCACAGAGGTTGGCTATAGTACCTTATCTGATATGTTTTCATGAGCCATAGTCATCGAGGTTTCAGGTAAAGCTTTACTTATGCTGTCAGAACTTGCTGGCTGGCTTTCTCCGAAGTCCTTTTCATTTCATCCAAGCTTGTTCCGTTCTGTGACCCCATCTTCAGAAAAATAAGAGAATAATTCACAATGTAAATGTAAAAAGAAACAGGTGTTTTTCTTGTATGATATCGCAGATAGCTAGGCAAGTTAAGAAATAAAACTTGATATTACATAGTATACAAATAGTGAATGGTCACGAGTGCAATGGTACAAGATTTCGCACGAGGTGAAAGAGCGCGCCTCATCTTTCATCGAGTGCGAAATCTGGTTCCATTGCACGAGTAAAGACCATACACTATTTGTTTTATACAACACCTCGAACGTCAACAGATCTGGTACTCACAGATTCTTGAATTTAGCACAAAAATGGCAACCATTTTCCGTGAAAGACGAATGAGTAGCCTCACGGTCGCAGTCACTGTATAAGTAACACTACATGTGTACAAATGTACATACACGTACGTACGTACATGTGAAACGAAGTTGTTTACAAAATGAGTGACAAAAGTATGCGCTTGTAAGCGCGCTTGTAATTGTTGAGTGCGCGCGGCACATGTTTGTTTGTGACATCAGAGCGCGTGCAATAGAACATTTTGGTTGAACCAATTGCATGGCTGAGACAGCCAGAGCGTGCAATAGAACGTTTCCCTAAATGTCAGGTGACGGGCAATCGACCAATCAGATAATAGCTACATTCTAAATAGGTGTTGTATAAAAACAGTTGTCATATCATGATCCTCAATATCATCAATCAGTACCGGGAATGAATTTCTAGGTCTGCAATATATTCTAGATCTAGGTCTAAATTCACAGTTAGCATGGACATGGTTTATAAATTTACTGAAGTTAAATTTGGCTCGGTGTCATGTGTCGCAGCCGCAGTGTGCGTTCACTACAGTTTCTGAAGAAATATATCAGTGCAACAGACCCGATGGCAGTGTATCAATTTTGTTTTTTGTTTTTTTGCTTTTTTTTACCCTGGACCTGAAAGTTGGACTACCGGGGTAGGCCTACCGGGTAGGCCTTCGCGCATCACACACCCATTCATAACACCGGGCAGGGGCCCTGCCACTAAAGCCTGGCAAAGGAAAAGAACCAGTCCAGTGCAGTGACAGCGTAGCGTAGTTACACACATCACAAAATTCAACATATGGGACTGGCATCTTCACGGCTCAGTGGGCTAAATGATGATGAGATCAAACCGAATGGCGAACCTTTCAAGAGAAAAGAGAAGGAATCACGTTGAACGACTTCTGTCTAAACGTAAAATGTACTTCATTTACTGTGTTGGCGTCCGTGGAAACTTTACCAGAGAAATTAAGACGTTTTATGCCCGGTTGCAAACTATCGGTGAAACCACAGACAGTCAATCGCTAGCTGCCGTTGTTGTTGTTATTATTACATGTACTCAGTATTTTGATTCTTCCTACGCGATCCCGAGGGTCGAGGGTAGAACCTAGTTTTACCTACCAGACCCGGATATACGGATTTGTAAATGAAAGCAACATGGATACATTGATCTATCCACAATTCAATGATCAATTCAAGCGGTGACAGCGTAGATCCAGACATCTTGAGTTATGCAATCCTTTTAAAGTTTTAACAAAAAAGCGTTTAATTCAGCAACTAAGGCAAATTTGAACTAAAGTCAAATTCCAGTATTATCAGTTATAGAAATGAGACTACTTCTTAAACTTCCTAGAAGTTATCTACTCCAGATAAGAATTTTATCAATATCATAAAGAAAGAGAGGGATGGGGGGAGAGAGAGAGAGAGAGAGAGAGAAAGAGAGAAACGTACAAAACAGTGCAGAAAAAAGAAAAGAAGCAAAATAGGATGAAAAATACAGAAGCTATCAAAGAACTTATGACATTTTGAAATGTCATATTTTTTTTTTTGGAAAACACTTCTTGACCAGTCGTAATATGAATATTCAAATCCGCAGTCATCCCCTTGAAGGCGTTTAATTTGATTGTGATTTTTTTGTTTTGTCTTGTTTAAGTGAATGATCTCAGCCAAAAGGCAAAGAAGCGATGTTAGCAGATGCTGATGATATTGCAGTTTTTTTAAATCTCACAGGGTTTGTAGAAAATATGATTTTGTACAACATTAATTTAGCAGTAGCAAAAATCACAGAAGCATTGATTAGATATGAAATCTTTGATATTCAAATAGGGCCTATGTATGGAACTTTCAGACTCATGGTTTCTCCACATTTTAGTCTGAAATTGCATATGAAATGTATTGAATAGCATTTTACTAAAACCCACCATGGTGTCACCACAAACCTTTCTCCCTTATATCTGACAACAAAATAGAAAATATTTTAATAGGACGTATTGTTAAAGGACAAGTCCACCTTCATATACATAAGGATTGAGAGAATGCAGCAATATTAGTAGAACACATCAGTGAAAGTTTGAGGAAAATTGGACAATCCGTTCAAAAGTTACGAGTATTTTAAGTATCTGCCCAGTCACTGCTGGATGAGAAGACTACTACAGTGTATGATGTCACATGCGTACAACTATAAAAGGAAAATAAAAAGAAAATTTCACAAAACTTTACTTTTTGAATGAAGTGCACATTTCTTTGACTTGCTACTGATGTATGTTAAGGGTAATATTATTCTCCCTGCCTTTTGAAAGAGAGAAGTCGAGTGTTCTTTTGTTATGCGAGAAAAATGGAAATATGCTGAATTTTCTTTATTCTTTCTTTATATCGTTGTACTCATGTGACATCACAAGCTATAGTAGTCTTTTCATCCAGCTGTGACTGAGCAGAAACTTCAAAAATTCATAACTTTTTAACGGATTGTCTGATTTTGCTCAAACTCTCACTGACGTGTTCTACTAATATTGCTGCATTCACTCAACCCACATGTCTATGAAGGTGAACTTGTCCTTTAATTGAAGATCTATTGTGATTGTCAATGGAATATCAAAATAATTTATATAGTCTGCCAAAGTCCCCAAAATTCTCCCAGCACTGAATAAATGATAAGCTATTTTATAAGAAAAAGAACAAAAATCCAACATTTAATTCATTAAAATGTTGTACTGGAGCTAATTCATTAAAATGTTGTACTGAAGCTATCAACAGTCTCTAGTAGGCCTATGAATCTTTGGTGTCATATTGCATTTGATGAATGCAGAGAGCCAGGTTTATTGACAGCTATATGTTCAAGACTGTGGATATTTCTCGCAGATATTTCCTTAAGGAACTTGTAATGAGCCATTCAGTGTATTGACCATTTGTTCCCATCGGGGTTTCTATGTAGACCTACTTTGTTGTGTTGTGAAAAAAAAGTTCCATGATGGATGAAGAAGGATCTTGATGAAAGATTTTTACCCTTATTGGTTTGTACAGCATCTCTATGCTGCACGAACTGTTTTAGTGCTTATTCTTCTCAAACGCCAAAAAGGTTCCAACAGGAGAGAAAGAGAGAGAAAAGTCGGGCCCTCCCCCTCCCCCCTCCCCTCCCCCCCCCCCCCCCATACACACACACACACACACACACATACTCGGTACTCACACACAATGCCACCACTACATCGGACTCCACGTGAGCAAGCAGGGAGGTCACCTCCCTGGAGCAAGGGAGAAAGGTGAAGTGTTTCTTGTAGTGGTGGAGCAAGGAGTTACCATCAAATCCCGGCCGTGCACCGTGCGTGGGAGGCGTGAAGTAGGCGACTACGTGTTTCTGCCTGCCCGCTTCGTCTGAACTTCAACAGGAGATCAAATATCGACAATCATGGCGGAAAAGCAGAGTAATTCACTGCCAGTCGAAGAAGTGGACGGTTGTTGCTCGGAGCCTGATCCATCAACAAAGGTTCGGATAAATGCTGGAAATTTGCGTGCTCAGTTAATCTTTTTTAGACCAACGTCAGCGATAGGAGCTGACCTCGTTTTTTGGTGAACACAAGTTCACACAGTAAACACAACCTTATCCACAACCCGTTCGCGTTGCGGGCCGGGCGCCGCGCTGTAACCTCGCACTTGCTTGGCTGAACGAGATTAGGGAAATGCCGACTCATGCATGCATACACTTACTGGACTTGGTGACTAAATAAGAGTGTTGACATTTATAGATCATGTGAAATATGTTTGCATGCAACAATTGATGGAAAAACAGTGGAAAAAGAATAGCAAAATGCACTCCATCAACTCAAACTTTCATGTAACCGTGTGATACTAATGCCTTGCCTGTCAATTCATTGATTTCACATGCTTGGATAATTGAAATCTGGTACTGGAGAGTGGTGGTAGTGCCTAGTGAGTAGTGATACCTTGTCCTTGACCGAAAGATCAGTCTGTATCTGGTCGTTGGGGATATGTTCCGCTGAGACTGCGTCTGTCTTCACGGATCCCCTCCTATACTCCGGAGGAGAGCGATAACGTCAAAAGAATAAAAGACTCCTCCGGACAGACCGATCTTTCTGTCTAATATAGTAATAAGTGATAGCAAGCAGCAAGCTGCACCGAAATCATGCAAATGGTTTCTAGGACAACTATTCCTGAGATACATTGTATTTAATGTGGATAGTACATCGTATGTGTAGGCACTTTGGTGTGAGGGCAAATTCATTGATTTTTTTTTTTTTTGGGGGGGGGAGGTGGAGGAAGGGTGGGCATTTTGTGTGCCTGCACTCCCTGCATCAAGAGATCGCTCAAGGTTATGCTGGCATATCACACCCAACATTAAAGGACAAGTTCACCTTCATAAACATAAAGATTGAGAGAATGCAACAATATTAGTATAACACATCAGTGAAAGTTTGAGGAAAATTGGACAATCGATGCAAAAGTTATGAATTTTTTAAATTTTTGTGTTGGAACCGCTGGATGAGGAGACTACTACAGCTTGTGAGTCATATGCGTACAACAGTATAAAGAAAATGTAAAGAAAATTCAACATATTTTCACTTTTTTCGCATAATAAAAGAGCACTTGACTTGCCTCTTTCTAAAGGCAGGGGGAATAATATTACCCATAACATTTGTCGGTAACAAGTCGGGGGGGTGTGTACTTTTTACAAAAGATGAAATTTTGTGAAATTCTCTTTATATTTTCCTTATATTGTTGTACGCATGTGACATCTAAGTTATTCACACACTGCAGTAGTCTTCTCATCTAGCGGTTACTGCACAAAAACTTCAAAAATTCATAACTTTTGAACGGATTGTCCGATTTTCCTCAAACTTTCAATGATGTGTTCTACTAATATTGCTACATTCTCTCAATCCTTATGTTTATGAAGGTGAACTTGTCCTTTAAACAAGTGATGAAGATTTTGATTACAGAGCAAAGATTTGATGAGGCGAATGAAGTATTACTGGTGGATATTAATTTTAGGAAGCATGCTCTTTGTCTCTGAGTTATAGAATCTACGATCCTCAAGCTCAAGTTCATTTGATGAAAGCTTACTCCAGCTGACATTTTGAACTTTGCAGCTTATAAAGAGGCATATTGTCAATGTCATCATTGTGGCAATGTGTAGGTTGGGCAGTTATAAGCTTATCTCGTGCTTGCAAATTTTGCATTATCCGAACAATTCTCCCTTTATTTGTCATTTGAAATATGCCTTCTCTTTATACCTAAAAGTGCATATTTGAATTATCATACCTGCAGTTCAAATACCAAAAAGTTGTCTGATGGGCTCTTTATAATTTCAATTTTACAGGGCTTCATCATGCAGCAGACAATGTACCGGATCAAAGACCCTCGCAGATCGCTCGACTTCTACACTAGAGTTCTGGGAATGAGGTACAATGGAAAATTTCATACAAAATTCACATCAAAGAGAAAAACATCAAAGAGAAAAACTTCAAAAGAACAACTTCAGCAACATGCAAGTGACAGTGTATTGTTTGGTCAATTACAGGGCCAGATCAGATAAATAATGACAAACTTATGACCTTTTGAGTGTCACTTTTTTCTCTCAGATATCATCTTTTTTTTTTTTGGGGGGGGGGGATTTCAAAAGGGTTGTATTATAGTGAAATGCCACTCCATTTTTTTTTACAAAGTACAAGTTTCATTCAAGGCACACAAATGTAAATATGTCTTGAATAAAGTTTTACATCTTTTAGAATGCATATCTTGAGCAAAATTGTAGACAGATGTAAAGAAATATAAGGTAATGATGTCACCTCAAGTTGTACATTAAACTTCCTGTGAATCTTCACGAAATATCTTGCTTTGAAATCAGGCAAAGAGTATCATTTAGATTATATGCATCAAGTTATTGTGGAGTTGTAACAACAAGACCCAAATGGAAAATTGCAAACAAATTGCGCTATACAGTTACGCAGTGAGTCATGGAAATGATGCATGCACTCTTGTTTGCTTGTTTCAGATTATTGACCAGACTGGATTTTCCTGAAATGCAGTTCACTTTGTTTTTCATGGGCTACGCAGACGAAGCTGACATCCCAAAGGACAAAAGAGAGCGTACCATCTGGACCTTTAATCAACCAGCCACAATAGAGCTGACATAGTGAGCATCAATATGTACAGTCACCTTGGTGACTTGGTTTAAATGTTAAAATGTTTGAATCTTATTTATGGAATTACAGTCAACCTTGCCTAAGTCAAATCTATTTGGACTGAAGAAAAAGCTTCGACTAATGAGGGATTAAAATCAATGGAATGTAAAGAGAAGAGGACTTGAAAAGACCTTCAACTTATGCAATTATTGGAAATATGTTAGGTTGACGTTAGCAAGATTGACTGTACAAACTGAAGTGTAAACGTGCCCACAGGTCTGCAAAGACACCAAATTGTAAGATGAAACAAAAATTGAAATTACTTTCACTTAAGATTTGGCATAATATTTAGTCAGGATCTTTACCGAACATTTAAGGGATTGATGCATCAGATTTCAGTTGAAGCATGGTTTCTAGTTTCAGTCGATTTCATTCATTTCCATGCACTCTTGTACATATTCAAGTGTGTAAACAATGTATTCATGCCATGGTTCATGGATTAGAGTGCACGTACATTCATTTCAGTGTGTTTTAGTGAGTTGTCTGAACGTATAAAATATGCAGACTCATTACCAAAGTAAAAAGGATGTGCTTCCAGTTATATAGAATCTTGGAGGAAAGTTTGCATCTCAAATGCCCAAGCTCCATTACTTTTATGTTATTTGTCAGTTTTTGCATTCATGAGTAAAATCAGCCTCTCATCATAATACTATGAGATACTGAGTCCTGTTTGCTGTTTCTGTTTGAGTAGGTTGTTAGTGGTACTGTATTGCAGTGTATGAAATATTAAATACTAATTTGGAAATAATAACTAAATGGTTAACTTGTATTGCCTATTGTATATTGAACAATAGATGGGACTGAAACATATCTGCGACACACTTCTTCTGCCATTAGTTCTTGTAGTGGTAATGTCATTACAAATATGTATCTGAATTACTTTCAGCCAATTTTCTCCTACAATTGTACATTTCCTTGATCTAAAAGAATAATATGTCATATTCTTCAATAATTGATATGTTTTGTATCTCAAAGAAATGTTTATTATTGTGTATGACCGTTATATTTACTCTCTTTACTTCATTCATACAGCAACTATGGCACTGATAAAGATGACAGTTTCCCAGGCTACCACAACGGCAATAAAGAACCAAAAGGCTTTGGTAACTTCATCCCCCTCTATTCTTTGTCTACTGGTAGTAACCTCCTTTAGATCTTTGCGATATTCTCCAAATTTTGTGTCAGATTTTAAAAGTTTATGTGATACTTTGATAGTGGAGAGATGGATACATTCATTGTGATTTTGTTAATTTTCTGTCCAGTCACCACAGGCATCGTCAAAGTCATGTAGCAAATGTAACAAGATAAATGCGAAACTATTGCATTATTTACAATGTCACATTTGTCGACATTGTAACTGCAAAGAAGCCAATTTCTCTTATTTTCCCAGAGTAGTGTCTTGTAAGATTAACTGAAGAAAATGAGACAATAGTAGGATGAATGAAGTTTGAAATATCACATACTGTACAAGAGATTCTCTCGACAGGTAGACCTAATTACAAACCAGTAATACTGTACATGAAATTTAATTACTGTGTGCTCCAGACTTAAAACTTTAAGAACTTCAAGGAAACTTTTGAATTGACTCAGATTGCTGCACAACACTCATATATGACTGCTTACTCATTAGCTATCTTAGCTTGAAGAACTCTGTCATGTTTAAAAATGCAGTGGTACTGGGACATGAGCTTGACTGAAGTTTTTTCTACTGAGTGGTTGATTTTTTTTTACTGTACGTAGGTCACATAGGCTTGTCAGTGCCTGATGTGTATGCAGCCTGTGAGCGGTTTGAGAAGCTTGGGGTCAACTTCATCAAGAAACCAGATGGAGGTCAGTGTACTAATCTTGTTTGGTGTTGTATTTATCTACTACTCCATCTTGCAAACCAGCCCATTAATATGTTTTATTTTCTACCATTATCAATTGTTTTGTCGTTCTTGTTTTTTCTTCCTGCATCTTGAATAAACATGTATGACTTTAATATGAAAAATATCTTCCCGTCTGAAATTGAGTGTTGCTTGCTCACTTTGTGCAATATCGCTATTTATTTTTTTTTCAGCATGTACTGTAGCCTTCAGAATGTTTTGTTTGTTTGTTTAACTGTACATCAGTGTGTTTTTAGTGTTCAAAGGATGACAGACCTACATGCTATTGATTACTGGCTGGACTACATCCATGACTGCCATAAGATCACTTTTAATTGATGATATCAAAATTGATTGCTTTTCATTGATTGATTGACCCTCCACTTACCTCATTCAACAACTACCAATTAAATCACATAGAGAGTTTTTGACTTACAAGCCCCCCCCCCCCTCCCCCCCCCAAAAATAGTAATAATAAATAAATAAATAAATAAATAAATAAATAAAAAAGGTGACATCAATGGGTTTGTACTGTGCAAGAAGTGACTTCTTGCATAAAACTCTACACCATCTGCTGGTTATGCATTGTGGCTGTAATAGCACTGCTTTTGCCAACACTGATCTATTAGGCTAAATGTACACAGTAGAATATGCAACAAAATGTTTGTGTGGATTAATTGTTTGATCTGTGAGGTTCCCAGGCAGTAGAGATAATGGACATGTCCTGCAATTGTGATTGTAGACTGTCAGTTTAAAATTTCTATTTTCACCTGCGCTGACATAAACAAGAATCTCAGGCTTACATAGAGTATCATATATGATAGAGTTCACTCTGTCTCTCCGTTTCTCTCCAGGAAAAATGAAAGGACTAGCCTTCATCCAAGACCCAGACGGTTACTGGATTGAGATCCTATCTTCCAAAAACATGGTGAAATGAACGTCACACACTGATTAGTATCCCCATCTCTTGATCGCAAATGATAATTTCCCCTTGATTTGTACAAGAGTAGCCTGTGACGACACTTTGCAGCCGCCTACTTGGATTGATCGATAACTGGTAATGATAGCAAATTCTGTTGTCGGTATCATGTGCATGTTCTATGGTAACCATGAAAAATCATATTGACTGATATTGGAGACACTACAGTTGTAAATTTCATTGCTCAGTGCTTCCATTTGACAAGTGTGAACGGTGGGGAATATGACATGATGCAAATGGAATTCACTTCATTTGCTCTTAGGTTCTTACCATGAAAATAAGTAAATGGTTACACTGCTGAAATAGTATTATTAAGCCATTGTCTTTTTTAGATGGCTTTGAGCCTTTCTGATCCTTATTATCTCAAAATTTGCCAAAATTTGATGTAATGTGTGTGACTCTATGCCTTCAAAGGTCTGTCAATGCAAGCTTTGATATTGTAAGGAACCAATAAGAATTCAAATTTATATTTCCTTGAAGACAAAGCCAAACTCCTATGTATACTGGCATGGTAGACAATCATGAAATGCAAGCTTCATATCTTATGCTGCCCATATTGGATTAAAAGACTTCCATGAATAATGTCATTATCAGGCAATCATGAAATTGATTTTTTTCTTCTGGCTTAGTAGTTGTGAGAAACAATTGGACAGAACTTACTAAATGTTGTAGTCCTGTAGAAGTACACCTAAAAAGGATCTCAACTATGGTTGTAAACTTGTATCGACAACCAAATATAGCAATCTTAGTACAAATTTGTGCATGTATTGGAAAAACAACAAATGAATATGTACATATACTGTATAAAGATCTGTTACAGTGTATAGAATATGCTACCTTGACTGCATCTGTAATAATGGACATTTCAGTATCAGTTGATATGCCAATCATTTACTTTGGTAGCATATAATTTGTTTGTTTTTGATAGACTTCATACATCTGTCTTCCTGCCCAATTGAAGAGGATAATTCAGCAAGGTATTGCGGCTGTACAGTGTATGTTGTCTTTAAAAGTTTAGCACTAACTGCCGACACAAAAACGTATTTATACCAGTAATATTTTGACATTGTTATGTAGGCCTAGTTTTCAGAAGCTAGTGTATATTAATTTTAATGAACTTGCAACAAAAACTTCTTAATCCTTCCTGTAATATGGAATCAGTTGTGCAGACGTACAACAGAATCTTTATGGAGACCTTGAAAGTCCCATTTTTTTCACTTTGCCAGAATGAATTTCACTATGTATAGAGATTTTTCAGGTGGCATAGCATATTCATCATTATCGTAATCATTTCAATTTTTCACTCAATGTAATTTATGTCTGATATGCAAATTAGAGGAAGGTTTTTTTTTCAGCATTTATGTATCCTGTTTTGTGTTATGTGTCAGCATGTACAAGCAGTAGTATGTGTATTCCTGTATGGCAGTTGATTTCAAGTCAATACTAAAGATGGCCAGTTCGTATGAACATGTTTGCTTGTTACAAAAGGATGGTGTGAGAAGAGTTGCTAATTTGTGTGTGTGCACTGTGTGTGTGTGTATGGATGGGTGGGTATAATTAATTACTTCATTGGAAAAATGAATCACTCAAACTTGAAAATATTCCAGTTACTACAGCACATGACAACATATCTTTAGATAATAAATAGAGACTTGGGAAGAAAATATTTGGTGAACTTAAATAATCTTTAATACAATGCATTGTATCACTTTACATCAATGAACACTGTCTTGGATTCCTGCTAAAATCCAAGCACAATTTCTTCCAGCTAACCACAATTATGTGATTAACCCGTTGAGGACGGGCTGATTTCGCTGCAACACAGATTTCCAATAGACACCTACCGGAGTATACTCGTGGCTAGTCTTCAACGGGTTAAAATGCAGGAGGTCTGATTTTGTCCTCTTAGAAGTATTCCTAACACCTTTTGTACATGACTGTATGAGCTTATGAAAGAAATTGTACACTGCACATGCACTAAATGGAGAAGTTGGTTCAAATGTGGATGTTTTTTGTTGTGTCAAACCTTGAAGTAAAATAAGTGCAACCATCGCAAGCCTTCTTTGTTTAATCTGCAAATGAGCAGAATAAAATATGGGGTCAAACTTAGTCTAGATGCAAGTTTTACTGCAAGGATAAAAGTACATGTAGGCAAAATTTGATTTCTGTGCAGTACAAAATACAGGTATTCGGATTTCAACAGGAACGATGTAACTAGGAATTCATTCTTTGTAAAGTTAATTTTAAAGTTAAAATCTTTCTGTAAACATAACTGCAACCAAAAAAGTCAGTACAAAGTTGTTTGGTGTTATACTACAACGCACAAGACATCTGTAACTCACATACAGTTTGTACATACATGTACAGTTGAACCTCTCTTATCCGGCCTCCCTTTATCCGGATCTCTCTATTATACGGACGCAATCTCGCCGTGATTTTTTTTAAATAATTACGGGAGGAAAGGGGGATTCCCAACTCCTTGAGAACTCCTACACAAACACACATGAATTACATATTACTTCCAACATGATTAACATCAAATTTCCTTCCAAATTGCTTACCTTCAGACATTTTAACTTCCCCAAACATCCCCAAAAGTAACAATGAAAAGGTTGCAGTATACACATTACTACATGTGGTACTACAATGGGCTACATCAGTACATGTGTATGTATATGTACATGTATAAAGCATGGAGTCTCCCGTATCCGGCCAAATCCCTTATCCGGATGAGCCCCGGTCCCGACTTGTCCGGATACGAGAGGTTCAACTGTACTAAAATTTGGTTAAATTCTCAAAATGGTTTGACCTGGGATGTCCCGCAAAAGTTCCATAACAATCTAATTCAAACAAAGCAAACATGCATTATAACATATATTTATGTTACAAATAGCTACATTGCTGTACAGATTACTATATAATGATGATAGTGGTGATGATGAAAATATCAATGAGAATGATAAAAATAATCATAACTGTCGTAATTAGATACACGCACTGTAGCACAAATTGCACCATTGAAACTGTAACCAAAGTAGTGATGTATACTACAGTAATATGTTTCTTGGCATCTTCTTCAAATCAAGGCCAGCAATTCATCACATTACCAGATCAACACTTTTGCATAGCTCCACATACCAAATTATAAATGCAAAACTCCATCCCATGTTTTGAATGTGGAATGGTTTTGAATACTGTGCAGCACATCAATACACCTGTAAGACGTGTTACACGACCAGAATTACCAACTCTCCTCCAATCATTCTAGAATAGGAATTGTTCACTTACACAGTATATATGTGGTTATGAGAACAAGGGTATTTCAATGGAGTCACAACTAAGATCCCGAGACAATGGAACCTTGTTATTATGAAATAGAATATACGTATCCAGATATAACTGGTTAAACAAGATACATGTAGTACAATGTAGGTCCCATTCCCTTTATATTCTTTGCTTTTTCTTTCCCCTGATGTAATGAGATCCTGATATTATGAGGACATTCAGTGGTCCCAAGGAGCTTGTCTTAATGAGGTTCCCTTGTACATAAAATGAAGAAAACAGGAAAGGAAAGACAATGGCTTATTCACAAAAACATTTTTCATTGCATCTCTTTAGCCATGTGCCCTTTCACCATGGAATCTGGACAGAGCTGACCAGGCCAAAGTACAGATCAACCAGATTAACAGCCTAGATTTAGTTTTACTCACTGCTTGTATCGATAAGTTGTAGTCGACATAAATTTGAATGCAAACGACAACAGTGAACTATGTAGAGATTGGGTCCAAGGAAGAATGCAAGTCATCCCATAGGTCATGAATGCACACTCGGCCTATAAATGATTGTACTTTAGGAATGATGAAGCAGATTCTAATCAAGATATTGGTTGAGAGTGTACATTTTATCAGGCATTTATTTTATCTAGCATTTAATTTTACTTGTGACGGGTCAAAAGTAAAGTGAAATGACTGGTCAAACCAGTCAGAACGTTTATGGACTCTGAGATGAGTACACGTATGATTCTTCAAATTACAAAGATCTGCTTCTTCATTATAGAAAGCAAATGGTGCAAATAATTTTGTCTAGGCATTAGTATAATTACCAACGCTCAGTACCTTTGAAACAGTCCAAACACCCTTGGCTACATACATTCACTGTTCCAAAGGTAATATGCATGGGTAATTCTTATTAATGCCCTCACTGATGTGAATTACAATGTACACTTGTATTTCTATGATTATTCCAGGTTACATGGGCAAAGAAGCACAGTCAACCTTGCCTAAGTCGAATCTATTTGGACTGAAGAAATAGCTTCGACTTAGAGAAAATTCAACTTATGAGGGATTAAAATCAATAGAATATAAAGAGAAGAGGACATAAAAAAAACCTTTGACATAAAGGGCAAATCTAGTCCAAATATGTTAATCGGATAAAACAGAGTAAAATCTTATGAGTTCAACGGTAAAAATTTGACTGAAATCAGATGAAAAATAAGGAAGTTATGACGTTTTTAAGTTTTTCTGATTTCAACAAAAAAAATATGAATAAGCAAATGAGTGAGCTACCCATGTCATACCCTCACAATTTACCATTGATCGTGTACAAAAAAAAGGATGAAAATTCAATGTTTCTGTCATTGAAATCTGAAACATGCTGTTATTCCAGGTTGAAAAACTTCAGAATAGTGATCAGTTAGATATACATGTACCAGGATTTGAGCCTCGGGCATAATTGCGTTTGAATAAAAAACTGGAAATTTCACACTTTTATGTACCAGGTACCGGGTACAAATTATAAGGGAAGTTGTGAGAGGATGACATGCTCACTTTTCCATTTGCACATACCCTTATATTGACCGTTCAAGAACTGTTTCCTGAAAAATTAGCGAAACTTCGAAATATCATAACTTCCTTATTTTCATCCAATTTTGATCAAAATTTTACTACATGTACATGTATTGAACTCGTAATACAATTGTATTTTACTCTTTCTTAACAGGCCAACTTTAAATCAACTCAAATTGTCCTATTAAATATACTTGTTCTTCTTGGTTGTGTTTTTGTTTTCTCAAACAAAGAGCACTGTGTTTATAACTGCATATCCAGTGACAAAAAAGAAAAATCCACACACAACAACAACCCAAAACAAGCACATGCAACAACAGTGCCTATACTCTGTAGACATACCGTGAAAGTTAATAGTTTGTTATATCTGAAACTTTGGTTAGCAACAATATCTGGTTGGCTAGAATTTCTTTCTTTTCATCCTCTTCCAGATTGGAAGGAGAGTGACAGAAATTTTCCATGGCCATGATAGCACATCAAAAGGGTCTGCACTGTAAAGTCAGTCAAAACGTAAACACTTTCAACATCCAGCCATCGGATTTCTAACCATGTCTAAACCACTGAGTTAAATAAACTGCACAAATTAGAAATTTATAACATCATCTCGACGAGTCTTTTCCGGAATCTGATGGTGACGGTGGTTCACTGTCCCTAACTTTCTCCGTGAATGAGCCTGCCCGATCGACGCTGCTACTCTGGAGCATCTTGAGCTGTCGCTCCGCCCTGCGAATCATGTGCTCAATTCGCATCAAATCCGTGCGGGGTATCTTTGCCGCCTTCCTGAATTCGTACTGGATCTGTGGACGCACCCCAGGTTTGTTCTCGGCGACTCTCAGAAAGGACTTATACAGCCGGAGGACTTGGAGTTGAAGCTTGCTGTGTCGTGCCATCCTCAGAAATGTAATCTTCAGTGCATGGTGGCCAACAGACAGATGCTGGAAATGGCTGCAGAACACACAGAAAATAAAATACCAGTAATTACCCGGTATATTAATTAACAGTCCTGTACCTTTTCATATACACTTTCACATTGCAAGAAGCAACTCCTGGAGATCTTCTAACAGTTTAAAACAAGAAATCTTAGTGGTCTGGCTTATCAATATTAGATAGGAATTGACACATTTTCAAAAACACAATCTACTGTCATGTGATAAGTATGGACATCGACATGGTATGACCTTCAATCATAGATCTTCATAGAAGATGGGGTGTTGCCAACCTGACCCTCCCTCCCCCCCCCCCCCCCCCCCCCCCAATTTATGATGATGCCTTGGATCATCTAAGATTCCCTGAGAAGAAGCAGCTTGGGCCAGTTGGGTGTGCAACTCCGACACCACACAAGGCGCGCCCAGCAAGGATAAGGGGGTACGGTTGGGCGAAGCCACAACGGGACACACGGCCGGTGACCGCGGTCGAGCAGGCGGGCGCAGGCGGGCCGGACGAGACGATCAGGACGGCTGTACCCATCACAATACAGAGCTGAGGCAGGGAGAGAAATTTGCGCTTTCTGGAGAACCGCAGTTACCTCGTTTGAAGTACCGAATTTCTTCTGTGTCTGACTAAATTAGGATCGCCTCTGCCTGCCGAACTGTCACCGATTACCAGGGAATAATTACGGCTTCGTTATCCTGAAATTTGAGGTGATTCCAGCATCCGTCGCAGTGATGCCCGTAATGCAGTAACTGACCCCACGGCATAAATGCAGTTACACGTGCCTTATTCAGTCCCAGACGCTAGTATTCGAGTTTGTATACAATTTAACGTTACTGTTCCCCTTGTGAGCTGTGCAGCTGTGCTGCTTCATGTCATGCTTCAATGAATTGTGCTCGACGTCTAGCCTAGACTAGCTAGAGCCTTGTGTTTTTTTCTTTGTCAGATAGTCACTATTGTATTACAGCTTCATCAGGTCACTCCGCTCCATTCCATACAACCGCCAATTTTACCAGCAATTATTAATAGGCAGCATCTGTTTCATATTATAGTCATATTATTATTAAACTCAAATAAAACTGGTGTAGACTTTCTACTAGTGTCAGACAGTGGTAGAATCTACCAGTATCTAGGCAAAATGTGTACAATATAGGCTTGTCTTTGATTGACCTATGTTGATATGAATCTGTTGTATTGTGATTTAAAAAGGAAGATAAATCTAGGGCTATAGGTATAATGGTGTAAAGACAGTGACTCTGGGCCTACTGAAAATCATACCACATACTACTGCATGATACTACCTGCCACAATGAACTGATATTTAGAAAAAAAAAAACATGATATGGAATTCAATCAATGTCATGGAACTCATCTTGACAAAATTGCCAGCCTTTACAAATGCTGGGATAGTCTGTAATTTTCATGTCATCTTTGCAATGATTTAAGTACCCGGTACCGGTACTGTCATACCTGGTAAGGTGTGTGTTGCCAAGATAGATCTTAATCTGCTGCACCTGCAGAACTTCAGAACATTCATGCCTCAAAATTCCCTCACTAGCAGTGTGACATCTTGTGCCATGAATAGTGATTGTCATCACATGTGTTTGGCTGTTTAATTGAGACAGTATTTTTTTTTCTGCTTCCTTTGCTTCTATATCATAGATCAAAAGACAAAGTAATGGCATCATTCAACTACCCAGTGCTCCAGTCATTTGTGTCAGTTGTTGTTCCCTTGACACTCATGATACTGATAGTTTACTCCGGGATCTTTGATCATATCGAAGTGGAGACGGGATATGACCACTATGCTGAGGCAGCTGATTCCACGCTTGGACCGATCCAATTTCCAGCTAGCATAAAGATGCCTGCAAACGCCCTGGTCAACATAGGATACCCCCTGGTGGCGCTGTACTGGGGGGTGTACACCTTTATCTTTAACAGCAAGCTGACTTCCATCCAGAACCTTGATGCCTATCTGTTGTATGTCATGGTCTGGATGATTTTCCTGTACGGGCCAGTACAATTCGTCAGGATCGTGACGCAGACGCGAGAGTGGGCCTTTCTGGATCAGTGGGTCACCCTCCCCATCTTCGGCTGGGTGATGGTGATCAGCAAGACGATGATGACAGAGTGGCAGCCGAAGGTGGCCGCGCTCACCATGGCAGCATCCATCATGAGCTACAATCTCATCTTCACAATTGAGCATGGCTTTGAAGTGGCCCTCTTGCCTCACGTTGTGTATGCCATATCGTCTGGCTGGAGCGCCACAAAGAAATACACGCCACCTGGTTACATGAGGAACTTTGTGGCAGCTGTCTTGACTTGTGCTGGGTTTGTGCTTCTCAAAGTGGCTGATTTTCATCTCGCTCAGTACAAACCCTTCCAGGACCTAACCGGTCACTTTTGGTCCAAGGTGTGTGATGTTCTGCAGGCCCACTATGCGCTTAAGCTGTTTTTTAGCATAAGTGTTGTAAGAGGAGCACGAAATCTGGCAAAGAAGTTGTTCTGAAAGTGAAAAATATGCTTTCATTCTTTTTTAACCTCTTTTTATGTGTGATGGTACTTTGTTGATATTTTGCAATACTCTGTTTAGGTTTTTATTTTTTATTTTTTTCCTTTTTTCATTCTCTTTGTAGTAATGTACTGTTTAGTAGGGCCTACCCTACCCGAGTGTGAGTTGCAGTGTTGGGTTTATGTGTGTGTGGATGAAAAAAGATTTTTCCATGAATAGAAAACAAAGTCAAAGTGCCAAACCTCATTACAAATGAATGAGATGAACATTGCTGTTTACATTCCACTGCATGAACATTCATGTATTTAACAGAATAATCTAACAGAGCAATTAAAAATTAATTTTAGTTGAAGCACTCGTCTTGATGTCAGTGTCACTGAAAGTCAGATGGACTGCCGAGGAAGAGAGGTAAACAGTAGCAAAGGACAAAGTCTATATTCCTGTGAGGATTCATCTTACAATGACCAAGTGCTTTCAGTCATTGTCAAATATGGTTGTCCATTTTTTCTCTCTCTGCTGATACTCTTAAAATATGTCAAAATAAGTTCAAATGGGAAACCCTTTCCTCTTTATTCAAATATTTAAGACCATGTCACATTCCTCTCAGTTATCTTGAATTAATATACCTAGTGTGCAACAAACAAAGATTTAAAATGTAAATCTTATAGTATTTTGGAAATTGACATTTCTTCACGAGGTGCTAGACCAACAGTGAACGGTGCTTAACATAACACATATTAATGAGAAGATTGATTATATGCGTAGGATTTACAGAGATTTCTGAAGAACTTATTTCTCAGGAAGTCATTGAGGTTTGTGATATGATCTCCAGCATTGAGCTGTGTATGTTTTATATTTGCAATATATGTAAATATTGTATATTCTTTTTTAGATTGTTAGCATTTAATGCTTTCCACCATTTTTTTCTTTTGCACAAGAGCAATCGATAGCAATGTAAATATAGTATGATGTTCATTTTCAGTTTGAACACAATGAAGTGTTTGTTGTGATGTTTATGTTTCTGTTTAATGAGATACAGTTTGTATTCCCTTGTCTGTAAAAATGAGGGAAAGCACTGTGCACATCTGAACATACTTTGTATGCCAACATTTGGTGATTAAACGTAGGTATGCCACCTGTATGTTTACAGTCGTCTCATCTCGCAAAGAACACAAACGTGAGCACTGAAAGTGGGCCTTGAGAAATTGGCAGAGTTGTGTAAGATGTTTGGTTTGTTTGAATTATTGTACAGCAATCGTTCATTTTCACCACAGTGGATGTCTAATGGACATAATATTTCTGAATATAGAGCAACACCATGCGACACGAACAAGGCTTTCCAGTGAGTTTGGCAATTACATATGTACATGGTATGTATAGATTTACAGAGCTACCAATTCTCACGCATTCTGAGTGAGACTCAAGCATGTAGGGGTCGTCTCACGATCTCACGCATGGCACCCATTTTTCCATGCATCGGGCAAAGTCTGCAATTTAGGCCCATCATAAGGAGCATAGCTCAAATTGAAGGTATATTTTCCTTTTGTCTTTCAAAATAAGTAAAAAATAGTCACTTAAGTATGCACCTGATCGCACCATTAAGAGCTAAAAATTGAAAAAGCTCGACTCCTACCGTGGGAGGCGCCACAGGGGGGAGGGGGGCCGGGACCCCTCCCACACCCTCGCTTGCGCGCACATTCGCTCGCCGAGATGCCGAGTCATGAAAATCTCACTCGTAAAATTTTTTTGAACTTGGCATCCCTAGATTTATCTAATAGTCATAAAATTATATTTTCATCAACATTCCACCATTTTCCATATGCACTATAGTATTACAAAGAAAAAAACTCCATGATAAAAGGAATGTTTTCTTGCTAATTCAAAAGCTATTAGGTATGGTGATGAGACACATTAAGTAGAATGTTGGTGCATGTACATTGTTTGAAAAACAAGAAAACACAATTTGCACACAATATCACACATTTGAGCTGTTTTTGGGCTGACATGCATTTGCAAAACATTACGTAACTTCGGAACAGTGTACCCGGACATCGCAAATTTGGTCACACAATATGCGGGAGACTTAAAAAACAAAGTCATGAAATGTCACGGCAAAATCATTGCGCGTTGCGGAATCATCAAGCAAAATGTCAAGGGGGGTGGTCAATTTGACCCTCCAGTTAAAATAGGGTCAATGAATATATTGTAGATCTCATCTTTCAAGGTTAGGCTCGCCATTTGTAAAGTTTCACAAATATTGTACATGTAAATATATATAAATATATTTGGCACACATGAGGTTTGTTTATCGGTAAATATAGTTTCTTTGTAAATGATTAGAATCAAAAGTTTCCTAATTGTTTACTTCTTTCAGACATTCCAGACCCTTGAAAAAGCCAAGCTCCTGTGGTTGATCATTTAATAAGTGTTGTCATCCAACATATTAAGAAATCTGTGATGTTTTGTCAGGACTAATTGTATGTGCACGACAATCCCAAAGCCAAGAATGCAATTTATGACACAGGATTTATTGTTTGAAGATTTTTTTTTTTTTTTAAGTTTATCATTGTGAAAATCCACTGTGTTTTCAGAGGTGAAGCCATTTTACTGATCCAAAACTTGAAATTCAGATGTTCATTCCTTTGCCAGGTTTTTGAATAGCATCAAACAGAAGACTTATATGACTTCAGGGCCCGAATTCACGAAGGTGGTACAAATGAAACCATGGTTTAAACCATGGACAAAAACCCTGGAGCGCCAAGTGTTGCATGGAATATTTTGTTATGAAATCAGTCATTTCGTAGATGAAATGATTATTTTGAAACGAAATGACAACATTCTATAACTAAATGAACATGTCGTCCACGAACTGATTGTGAACGAAACGGTCATTTTGTCGATGAAATGACTGATTTTGTAAAGAAATATTCCGTGCGACACTTGGCGCTCCTTGGTTTCAGTTGCACCACCTTCGTGAATTCGGGCCCAGGTGTTCATACAAAATACATGTACATTTACAACCAGAAAAAGACCATGTATTTCTAAATCACGTGTTTGTTCTTTGATCTCTTTTTTTTTTTGTATCAATCTGTGAATTTCACCCTATTTTTGTATCATGACATTCTTAATAAAGTAATTCCTCAGGAAATACAGCTGGATCCTATCGTGTGTTGCTTTATAAAGACATAATGAAAGACGTTTTGTGGCAAGTGATTGACAAATCACCCTGCATGGACATAATTTGATGCAGGAATTTCGTTACTTTGATGTATATGGAGGAGAGGAAGGAGAGAAGGAGAGGGAGGTTTGTTGTATGTATGCATTAATTTGAATGTTTGCAAAGGTTTCAATAAATCTATGATCTAAGGCATGCTGATTGCTGAAACAATAATTTTGTGAATATAAGTGACCCCTGTTATATAACAAAGTCCTCGGGACTCTCTTTGATTTTTTTACAATTTGTTATAGCCGAACGAATAAAGTATATTACGGTACACAAGATACATAAATATTAATTTTGGGACTGTTACTTTTACTTCATTGTAATTGAATTCCATTATAATCATGTGTGTGCTAGCAAGAGCATACTCTATTATAATAGATTGTCATCTGGGAACATTCTGGTTCCAGTGCTGAGAACTGTAGAAGCACTTGAGCATCCTCAGTAAAAATCAATTGTGATAAAGGGAACATATGTCTTAGTCCTAGGTCCTACTGTATATGCTTGTGTGTGTGACTTTAATTTGGGGGTAAAAATGAGGAATACAATTAGATATGTGAACTCAGTTTGTCAGTATGACATAAAGTGGTAAACATAGCCCTTGGGTCTTTTTGTCTCGAAAACTCTTTGCATTATTTTTGCGTGTTTTGTTGCTTTGTGTGTGTGTGTGTGTGTGTGTGTGTGTTGTGTGTGTGTGTGTGTATGTGTTGCTTACATTAGTAGGGCCTACTATCTCCTTTGTGTAAATTGTTTTTACTTTCATTTTGTAGTGTTTTGCTTTTGTTCAGTTTTTTGTTTGTTTGTTTGTTGTTGTGTTGTGTTGTTGTTGTTGTTGTTGTTTTTTCTTTGGGGGGGGGGGGGATGAGTTAAGGCTGAGGACATTGCTCTCTATGGGATTGATAGGCCTATGCAGTGCAAGGCTAGATTCCAAACTTTTTTTTTTGGTTTTGGTTTTGGTTTTTGTTTTGTTTGTTTGTTTTTTTACTCAAGCAGCTGCTGAGTGATGGCATAATCCTGGGGAGAGAGGGAGTCCACAGGGTCCCATTGCTAGAAACTTCAACGCAACTGAAAAAAAAATCAAACAAAAGAAGTCTGCAAATCGCATGCAATGTGACATACATATATTACACATGTATTAATCCTACTATCTATTTTTTTTTGAACCCTTCTTTATATTTTGATGCAATTTTTTTTTTTTTCATTTTGCTATGATTTCATTATGTAGGCCTACAGTGAAGAAATAACGAACTGATACTGAAAAAAAACAAAACAGTCACTGCTAGCATATTTAAAGGTCTTGTTTACCTTTGGGAACAGTGATTAAAAAACATTCAAGATGTGACATCTAATGCTTATGTGTTGGTCTGTTGTACACCATGTACCACAAAACATCCTATCGTGCATTTAATAAGATTTTTGCGATAAAGAGATTGAAATCTGTATTTTTCTCAAACTGTAACTGTAGACGGTTTAGTCTGGAAACATTTTTATTATAACTATTGATCATATTTTGTATATTTAACAATACTTAACATCAATTTTACCAATTCAGATTTTTACAATGGTTGTTTCTATTCCTAACTCACATTTTAGAACTATTTTATAGCACTAATGCTGGGTTTTTGTTTCATCTGCAAAAGGTAAATTGATATTTTATGATCGAATAATATGAAACAAGGAAAAATTAAGGCAAAATTGATAGCTCATCAGGCAACAATCAATTATTTCACTGTGAATGGGAGAAAGCCCTCAGAAATTGAAACGATTCAAGAAACAGTTCTATTACAGGCCTACCTTGCAATTTTTGTTTTGTTACCAATATCATGATGATAATTGCTGTTTTTATTTTTATTATTTAGTAATCATTACTTTCACTACTGGTATTACTTTTAATAATAATAATAATAACAATAATAGTGGCTACTTGTATAGCGCACAGGTACACTTTTCAGTGCTCATGGCGCTTCAAAAATGAAAAGATATCATATATTTACATGCATATACATATTCAAACATTTCAACAAAGAAGAAAATGGTAAACAAAAACAAATTTTACTACTGCACATTATGTACCACTTATATACCCACTATGAACCTCTCCTATTAATATAAGTAGAGGTCAGTCAAAGAGATTTTTTTTCCCCAAGGAGAAAAATCTCTTTGAGGCAAAGAGATTTTCCCCAGTGGTGTGGAGGAGAAAAATCTCTTTGCTTTGAGGTCAGTGCTCTATACATACCGGTATTGTGGACGAGCCCAGTGTAGAGAAGCAAGCTAGCGCTACTCTTTGGACGAGCCTAAATCGTCCAAGATCAAAATTCCACAAAAATCCCAAGAAATCGTTGCTAACGACGCCTGTAAGTAAATTGGAAAGTGTGTTAAAATACGTGAATATTATGTTAGGTTTTATGGACCACTCATTCAAGATAAATGGTTTGTTTACCTCTCTGCGTACAGAAATTGGGTGATCAATAAATTAACTCGTATTTATGCCGATTTCATCAGATCAGTCCGTTTATTGAAAGGCACATTCTGCGATGGAACGTAGAAATTAATTAGTGGGACTATCATGAACAACGCTATGCATGGTGACGTGACTTTGTTTGTGTGAAGTTTGTTGATCGCATTTATCGGAGATGGACGTACACTTGCACGTTTACAGTTTGAATAATTTCGAAAATGTGTGAATTATGATGTATTTATATAATAAGTTTGATGACTTCGACTTTGCTGCAGCGAAAAACAGCTTCGCTGGTTGTGACAATAAACGAGTGAGAATCAAATTTCGCGGGCGCGGGCGTGGGCCGGGTTGTCCTAATCCTGATCCTGCAAAGCTTCTTCAGCTAAGAGTAAGACTAAGGGTGCGTTACTATTCTTCTGGCCAGAAACAGTGCTTTGAAACACTGTTTCTGGCCAAACAGTGTTTCTAGCAAGAAAACAAATCTTATAAATGCTAGCCGTGATTTGAAACAGTGTTTTGAAACACTGTTTTGAAACGCACAAAAAAATGCATTTCAAAACAGCTCAAGCGTTTTATAGTGCAGTGTTTCTGTAGAAACACTAAACAGTGTTTCAAAAATCTTATAAACGCAACCGCAATCTCAAACACTGTTTAAATGACGTCACAGTGCCTTGCGCGCGACCTTTTGCTGAGGAACAAACTGCCCAGAATGAGTCGCACAGTCTGAGCGAGAGCCCCAACACACTCGGGGGGGAATTAAAAACACTCTCCTGACAAAACCGTGTTTCAAAACAGTGATTCTCGGCACGCAAAATCTTATAAACGCGGCCTAAGAGGCGGAGCCATGCAATGCCACAGCCGCGCCTATTCCTCGTGCATACAGTAATGTGCAGCGACAGGGTTGGGCTGTGTACTTACGTCTACGGTACTTAAACATTGTACGTCTACGCACAGGGGCAGGGGGCACACATTGTTTGCTTTAAAAATTATGAAAAAACAAACAAACAATGAGCGTGGGAGCAGGATCCTACGTGGGGGGGGGGGGGGGAAGCGGGGGAATTCACGGAATCACAAAAACCATTCCATGAGTAACTTTTCAAGAAGAGTTCCTTTTCAAGAAGAGTTCCTCTGGGATTGGGGATTCTTCCCATTGTACGACCCTTAATCCCCACATTAAAGGACAAGTTCACCTTCATAGACATGTGGGTTGAGTGAATGCAGCATTATTAGTAGAACACATCAGTGAGAGTTTGAGCAAAATTGGACAATCCGTTAAAAAGTTATGAATTTTTGAAGTTTCTACTCAGTCACGGCTGGATGAAAAGACTACTATAGCTTATGATGTCACATGAGTACAACGATATAAAGAAAGAATAAAGAAAAATCAACATATTTCCATTTTTCTCGCATAACAAAAGAACACTTGACTTCTCTCTTTCAGAAGGCAGGGGGAATAATATTACCCTTAACATATGTCAGTAGCAAGTCGAAGGAATGTGCACTTTATTCAAAAAGTAAAGTTTTGTGAAATTCTCTTTTTATTTTCCTTATATAGTTGTACGCATGTGACATCATACACTGTAGTAGTCTTCTCATCCAGCAGTGACTTCGCAGATAATTAAAATATTCATAACTTTTGAACGGATGGTCCGATTTTCCTCAAACTTTCACTGATGTGTTCTACTAATATTGCTGCATTCTCTCAATCCTAATGTATAAGAAGGTGGACTTGTCCTTTAACCTGCACTGTAGCCCCAGCCCCCGCCAAAGCCATCTGCGGCCTCTCTTACATACTGTTTTGCAATGCAATGTATCATAAATGTACATTACATTGTACATTTCTGTAGCTTTCTTAGACTTAACTTGAACTTTTATGTTGTTTTTTGCCACTGGTCGTAATTATACAATTCAATAAAAGCTTTGCCTATCATTTATGCTTATGCTCAGCCCACACAGTATTGTTCAGTATTCAACACTTGCCTTCATTAGTGCTTGAAAGTAGAATTTGTGTTGTTCATTGCTGTTATAATGAATGCAAGTTCCTATTCATGTTTGATATTCTTACTGATTGTCTAACATCAAGATAATCAATTGTAGGACTCAAACTGTTTCGTATGAACTCACAATGCCTTCAATGTAGTGTGTGTATTAAAACAACATATTACAATGGAAATATCACACAGCAACCAGAAACAAGCACAAAAATAAAAGCCTGCAAATATTTTTGCTTACTCTATGTACCACTATTCGGGTATTAATGTCTTGATTCCGCAGAATCAAAAACACACAGAATTCATCTTTCTGGCCTTGGTCCACAATTTGGCATACTCTCAAAAGGTCAATGAACTTGCATTGAAAAACAGTACTGTAAAACACAATATTTTCGCGGCATGAATTTTTCGCAAGTTGCCTCTAACATTCAATGCATATAGCGTAGACCAGAACTTTCACATGCATTTTAATTTCGCGAATCTTGGCTCGCAATTTTTGCAAAATTAAAATGCATGCAAACGTTCCTCGTTTTACAGTGTACTCACAAACTGCGATGAATGCAGGCAAGACATCACTTGTCATTTGCCTTTTTTTCCTTTCCTTTTTGATCAAATTTTACATTTTGTTTTCACAGGAAATATGCAACAGCAGGATGATCAAGAAATCATCAGAGAAGAATCAGAAGAAAAGACGCCTGCAGATGCAGGTGTAAAAAGATATGTCACCAAAGACTATGCAGAGCTTCCATCTTTAGAAGTTCTGACATACGGACTGTTTCTCATCACTGTCTTCTCAAAAGCATTTTATGCTGTGTTCCTTGCATCAAATGGTAAGCTGTTATAAATGTGTTTTCCCCAAAAGTATGCCATTATTTTACCTTAAGTATATGCATTGTAATTTTGACAGGATTTGTATTTACTGAAAGTGATGAAAATGTCCATTGAACTGTTTAAAATGAAAATCATTTTACAGTTGTGTTTGGCTATTGATTAGGATCTCTATCTAGAATCTTGTAAGAAGTGCAAACTTGTTACTTCAAGGTGTATAACGCAGCTATCCAATAGCTTTTCTGTTTTAACATAACGGTATTTGATTAGATTAATTCTTCATACTTCTTGACACAAATGTCAAAAAGTGCAATGACTTGGTTTTACTTCTGCAGATTACAAAGAGAGGCTCTACTCTGTCAGCTTTGAAGATGGTTGGTTCATTTTTGGCCATCGGGACAAGGTAAGGTCAATTTTTCACCTTGAAATATCTAAAGAATGTTTAAACGAAAGTTAGGAGACGATCAGAAATCTGTGTATTCAAATTATATTATTTCAAATGCACATATCTATGTGATGGTTGGGATTGTTTTTGTTGTTTTCCTTCATGGTTAAGTAAGTTTTCAAGATTTAATTGGATAGTTGGATGCTATACGACTCGCCTGTTTCATGATGTGTATATGCTAGTTTCAGTTATTCTCTTCTTCTTCTTTTTCTGGAGGATGCAACAAATTGTTAGATTAGACCTTCTCTTTGATTCAATTGATATTATGCACTTTTCCTTCTAACTGCATTTTGCCTCACTCAGGACATAGCTGACTATGAATGGACGCAATGGAGAGTGAGCTTCTTTTCATACGGTGCGTGGATTGCCATAGTTCTGCATGCACTCTTGGGACGCATCGTGGGCTATGTCTATCCAAAGGTGATGAAAAGCCCTTACTGTAATTGTCAAATGAGTGATAGTTGTCACTTTATGCATTAGATCTCATCAATTCAGAATTCAGTGAGACATTCTTTGTTCCTTCACAATAACACTCAAATTAGAAAAAAAGTGCAATTTGTCACTGGTTTCTTTAAAGATCATGTGCTCAGTTTATGCATGACATTTGTCAATATAATTAGGTATCAATGTAAAGAGGAAGAGTTCCCCTTTCCTCACAACCAACATTGTGCTCTTCATAGCTGACATTTATGAAATAGCCCTCCAAAGTTGGATTACCTTTTTATGCCTCCGCCACGAAGTGGTGCCGGAGGCATTATGTTTTCGGGTTGTCCGTCCGTCCGTACGTACGTCCGTACGTCCGTACGTCCGTCCGCATTCGTTTACGCGATAACTTGGAAAATATTGACTGGAATTTTACCAAACTTGGTCCAAGTATAAAGTATGATGGGGCAATTACTTGATTAGATTTTGGGTGAAATCGGCCAAAGGTCAAAGGTCAAGGTCAAATCATGAAATTGTATCTGTTTACGCGATAACTCAAGACTGGATCGAGCAAATTTCACCAAACTTTGTCCGAGGATGATGTATGATGGGACAATTACATGATTAGTTTTTTAGTGAAATCGGACAGAGGTCAAAGGTCAAAGATCAAGGTCAAATCCTAAAATTTATCTGTTTACGTGATAACTCAAAACTGGATGAAGCAGCTTTCACCAAACTTGGTCCAAGGATGATGTATGATGGGGCAATTAGTTGAGGAGATTTTAGTGACATTGGCAAGAGGTCAAAGGTCAAAAGGTCAAGGTCAAATGCTAAAATTTTTGCTATTTCCCCCATATCTATGCAATGCCAGAAGGTATTTTATTGAAACTTAGTGTAGACATGTACTACTGTGTAAAGATTCTCCAGAGAGTTTCATGTCATAAGGTCAAAGGTCAAAAAGTCAAAAGGTCAAAGGTTAGGTGAAGATGTGCAATTTCACTTTTCTCGCAAATATATCAATATTCAATATATCTTCATGGACCTTGGTACACATGCATGTACTGACTGGCAGAGATTATCTAGGGAATTTAGGGGTCATGGGTCAATAGTCAGGGGTCAAAGGTCAAGGTCAACTCTTCAAAACTTTACTGTTTCCCTCATATACTAGTATATACAATGCTTGCATTATTAGTTTTAAAACTTAATATACCGGGTACCTAATGGAGATTCTCTGGGAAATTTCCAGCCAGAAGGTCAGAGGTCAAAGGTTAAGGATCAAAGGTCAGGTTTAAATGAAAAAAAATATTTTGTACTGTAATTACACTCTTTCTTCATGCCTTGAAAATTACTCAATGCATAAACTGATAACAGGGTCGGTCAGAAGTCAAGTAAAAATCCTCAATTCCCCAAATACATGTATGTGTACCTGCACTCTTAGACAATTATAGCAAACACAGTTTGAGGAAAGTGAACACTCAAGACATTTCTGACAAACCTGTCATATCAATATTTAGCCAGTTATGTGAAACTGTCATCACACATTGTGAAGACATTGTACTATACACCTATTGGGAGAATCATGCATTATGGCGGAGGCATCAGTCGCCATAGCGACATTTCTAGTTTTTTTTTTGGTATGCACTGTGAAAGGGAATGATGTTTGTCATATCCATGTGCGTATCTGAGCAATTACCCCCAGAGGGCAATTACCCCCCGGCTAAATACTGGTTAGTGGTAAAGTCAGAGTAGAGATTAGGGTTAGGTTTAAGGTTAGGAGTTTGGGTTAGGTTTAAGATTAGGTTCAGGATTAGGATTAGGGTTAGGGGAAGGGTCCGGGGTAAATGCCCAGGGGGTAATTGCCCTAGACCCATCAATGTGTTTCAAGTTTTATACATTAAGGACATTGCAAGTTGGTGTATCCACTTGAAGTTTCCAAAGAAAATAAGCAATGAATATATAGATAAAAAGTTTGTGTGTATGTGTAGGTGTCTTTACTTTGATGTGCTAATGCCATGAAGTTACTACGAGAGATCTCTTTTGTTTGGTTGCCATATTTCAATTAGTTCGCATTTTATTACTCACGTTATTTTTTTTAGAATAGCTCAAACTCTCATGAAAGTAGCTAATTTAGTGTATAAAATGTAAATATTTCTTTGAATATTTCATGTGTTTACATGTTGTTTTACTTTCCCTTACACAGTACCGGACACTGTTCTTGCTCGGGTTTGCGTTGACAAGTATAACACTGATGGCTGGGTTCAAGCTACTGCTCGTATTCCTCTGCCATTCCCTGCTTGTGTATGTAGTGACCTGTACAGGCAGCACCAAAGCAGTGTGGTGCACAGTGCTCCTCCAGATAAGCAGTGTCAACTTGGATTTCTTTCTCGACTTCCAGGTGAGAAATGCTAACAAGCTCATTATTTGCAGAGTCTTCAGCTTCTTTGAGTGTATGTGTGTGTGTTTGTTTGTGTGTGTGCATGCACGTGTGCTTGTTTGTTTGACTATGAGATTGTTTGTTTTTCAAAGTTCAAGCTGTATTGTGCTTTTATCTCTGTGAGGGAAGCAACTCAATTAAATACAGATCCTTGAGACACGTGCAGCAGGTGATCAATTTGACACAGTTTCAGTGTGACCGCATGTGAACTTACGTTGTTACTTTTTGTTGAAATATGAAATTTGAATAATATGAGTTCACATAATAAGTCAATATAACAATAACCCGCAACCCTAACCTTAACTGGAGAAAAGTATTAGATACCAGTCCATCTTTGACACATGTTTCTAAGTACTTATTCAAAAATACCACACTTCTCTGAAAATGACAAGACTGCATTTAGACTAGAGCCATGTTATACTAAAACACTGCTTCACCTGAACTTTACGGAGGAAAAAAAAAAGCAATAAGTTATTATTGTTAGTGACTTTCTTCATTCTTTCTTATCATTATAGTATAGATGTATATTACTAACAAGCAATAGCCTTAAAGTTTGTTTTCTTATTTTGTATATTGTATGTTTTTACCTAAATATTATAAAATTGAGAAAACTTTCGACTTTGCTCCACAGCGACTTGTACTTGACAACGATGAGATGAATTTAGTGATCTACGTGGTAGCTCTGGGTTCGCTGCGGCACCTCAGCTTTGCCATAGAATACTGCCAGTATCACTCCGTGCCAGCGGCCAAAAGACCTGACCAAAAGCAGTACTGGAGCGTCGCCAACTACCTCCTGTATGTGTACTACTTGCCCCTCTTCTTCACTGGACCTCTGCTCTCCTACGACAAGTTTTCAAAGCAGGTAAGATGGGAGAGTGGGCAGGCCATGGATCGTCAGCTGAGAATCACGAGGATTTTAAAGGGAAATTCCGTTCTGGTATTATGTTGCTTTACATATGAAGGTGAATGTTTGAATGGCTGTGATTTGGCTCAGTCAAAAGTTTGTCTGCCTCCAGATCCAAAAGACCAGGGTTTGGAGATTCCCGAGTCTTACTGGACAATGTTGTGAGTAATCATGCCATCCTCTCTAGTAAGAGGCAAAGCACTCTGTCCCTTGGATAGGATGTAAAATCAAGGTCTCCTGTGTGAGAGAGTTCAGTTACTTCTTATGTGTGTAAAAGATCACGTTTCATTCATCGCAAAATGCTGAGTGCGTATCCCGGTGAAGTGGTCCCGCCTCACATCCAACTGGACTCCATGGAAGACCAGCTAGTGCAGCTAAATATGGGCTTTCCAGACACCTCAGGTGGAAAATAAAACAAGTGAAATGAAAGTAGAGAAATCAGAGGGGGGCCTCCCAGGCCCCCCCTCCAGATTTTGGCTGTCAATCGCGCGATTGCGACGAAAATTGGCACACACATTGCCTATGATGTAATCTAAAGTACCATGAAGTTAATTTTTCAAAAAATTATCATTTATGCTAAATTATGCTAATTTATGAATAATGATGCATGAAATCAGACAATTTGGTATAAATCACTAAATAAACCTCAAAACAGGCACATTTTTTGTGTAAGTTAGTGTCCTTAGCAAATGTAAGCGGAAAGAAATTGTGCCATCAGAAAAATTTCTTTAGTATTTTATTGTTTTTTAAATTTCTTTGTTTTTTCGACTTTGTTTTTCATTGTTTTTTCGATGAAATTTGTCCGCAACATTGTTTCGAACAAGAAAATATGTTATTAATTGATTTTAATCAATAAAACCCCCAAATAATCATGCTTTTGTGAAATTTGCCTGTAAGCACAGTTTGCATTGAAATTGTACACAAATTCACATTTTTGAGCAATTTTTGATCTGACATGCATGTACATATGTATGCGCAACTTCGCAACCGCGCGCCTGTGCATCGCAAATTTTGTTTCAAAAGATGCGGAAGACTTGAAAGAAAAGAGTCATGAAACATTGCGGCGATAGCATTTTGCAATAGCGATACATCGCACAGAACGACAAGGGGGGGGGGGGGGGGCACCTCGGAGGCCCCTCCCCAAATTAGCTAAATTATGCTAATTTATGAATAATGATGCATGAAATCCGACAATTTGGTATAAATCACTAAATAAACCTCGAAACAGGCACATTTTTTGTGTAAATATTCGATTTAGTGTCCTTAGCAAATGTAAGCGAAAAAAATTGTGCCATCAGAAAAATTTCGTATTTTATCGTTTTTTAAATTTCTTTGTTTTTTCGACTTTATGTTTTTCATTGTTTTTTTGATGAAATTTGTCGGCGACATTGTTTCGAACAAGAAAATATGTTACTAATTGATTTTAATCAATAAAACCCCCAAATAATCATGCTTTTATGAAATTTGCCTGGAAGCACAGTTTGCATTGAAATTGTACACGAATTCACGTTTTTGAGCAATTTTTGGTCTGACATGCATGTACATATTAATGCGCAACTTCAGAACCGCGCACCCGGGCATCTCAAATTTGGTGTCAAAAGATGCGGGAGACTCAAAAGAAATAAGTCATGAAACATGACCCCCCAGCCTAGTTAGGGTTAAAATGTTAAAAATCAAAACCACAAGGGCACTGATATTTGGAACAATGCTTATAAGTCTACTGGCTTTTGATTAAATACACTTTTTTGAAACTACTCTCTTCTAATGTGGCAGATTCATCTGAGAATCCACATGTTAATATATGAAGAGTGGAAGCACATAGTGAAGGAGCTGGCACGGTACCTCTTTTGGGCACTGTTTTCAGAGATGGTGCTCCACTTTCTCTACTTCCCGGCTTTCCATGCAAGGACTCTGCTGCTCAACAGTGTGCCACTGTGGACAATAGGTAAATAATTATCACCTCCTCCGAGGAGGTTGTGTGTTTGCCAGCATTAGTTTGTATGTCTGCAAAATAAAATGTTAATTAGTTTTTTATCATTATTCTTGTACCTGTTACTCTTTGTTTCTGATTCAGTTTTGTAAATTCTTTTGCACAGCCTTTGCTATAAAGCAGCTTCAAAGCTGATAGCAGGCTTTTTACCATGTTGAAATGAGTAAAAAAATCAAACTAAAAAATTAAATCAATGTAACTAGAAAATTTGGAAAGGATTTAAATGAAACTTACAGAAAGTTAACAATGGCACAAGAAATTTTGACAGTGATGTGGACCACCGTCTGGATCCAGGATTATTTTTTTTTTTTCAAGGATTTCAATTGGCAAATAGGGCCATCAAACAGGAGAGTTCAAGCTGCTCATATTTGAGGTGTACATACGCGCATTGAGCGCGCACATGCGGCGCAGCAGGAAGCTGGAGCAGGTACACTACTAAATAGAAAGGCTTCTTTTGACAAATTGCTAACTTGAAAATAGGGCAATTTTGAGAATGTGTGCATGGGTGGAAATGAGCTGCGTGGTGGAGGTGTGTGCTCTCAGATTGCTTTTCTAGTACCTTTTGTTGTCCAAAGAAATGTCATACTATGCCCAATATGGAGACCATAGAAGTATGTTTCACTACAGACACCGATACTTTAACAATTTTAGTGTACTAGTATAATTCATGTGTGCCACCATTCCACCTGAAATTTTCCTGCACCTTTTTGTTACCAGGATGTTGTGACTTGTGCTTCCTTGTACAGGTGGTCTTGCTCTCTGCCATCTGCTGTTCTTCCAAATAAAGTATGTGGTGATGTATGGACTTCCTCGAGTACACGCCATGTTTGATCATGTCAATGCCCCTCTTCCACCGGTCTGTGTCCTGGGGATGTACCTCTTCCAGGACTTTTGGAGGTGGGTAGATGCAGGATGTTTTTATCTCTCTTGCAACAGTATTATGGGTATATTATAAGTGGTATCAGTAGGTTTCAATGAGTCATATTATAAAAAACAAAATCACTGATATGTTTCTCAGTGATAGATTCCAAGCAAGAAGGGAGTTTGGACAGTTATGATATACCATCAAATCAGCCCTTTATCGCACTTTAAAATGCTGTGTTTCAATACAATTTAATCAAGGTACGGACATTAATTTAATATGGGCTGAGAATTCGAACAACGAAAGAAAAACCAGAACAATTTGAGCTTACTAATAAACAGATTTGTCAATATTCTAATTCATAAACAGGCTAAAATTTTATTCTGCATTCCATGTTCGATAAGTTTACCTTGTAACAGAAATTTTACCTGTTCCCAGCTTATTGTAATCATGTTCTGTTTGTTTTTTCAGATACTTTGACAGAGGCCTTCATACCATCTTGGTCAAGTAAGTATATGAAGCTTAGTATATGAAGTCTCTTGGTTGTCTGTCTGCCTGTTAGTCAGTCTGTCCATCTCTCATCTCACATATTGATATTAAAAAAAAACAATTTAAGAAGAAATGCTTTCTAAATAGTTTTTGTAAGTGTGTGGCATCGGTATACTGCATATGACGATTGGCAAAGTCCCAGGAGGTTAAAGGTCTCTTAACTTCGGCTGAAAGATTTTAGATATCATTAGGGAACATTCAGTAGGGGAGAAATTAATAGACAGTTTTATCCATGAAAGAAGTATGGTGAAGGGTCAAAGGTCATCCTGAATGTTGTGTCCAAGAATTCTTCAGCTAGGAATATCCACTGATGACGTAAGTTTCTGGCAAAGGGGAGAAATAAATCAACTATTATTTGCATGAGCGATGTATCCAGTATTTAGACTTGGTAGAGTCCTCGGATACCAATCAGTGAGCCTGAGAAACAGCAAAAGTTTTGTGCTGCTAATTTCATTTCCCATGCCAGGTGTATCTACATCCCACTGGGAGGGTCCAGAAGCGGCATAGTGTGGCAGTGTATGGCCTCGGTGGCGTGCTTCACGTTTGTGTGTTACTGGCACGGCACCGACCTTCACCTCGTTTACTGGGCTGTCTTCAACTGTGCCGGACTCCAGCTGGAGGTCATAGTCAGCAAGATAGCGCACATGACGCGCCTCAATCACCTACTGGTAGGAAGCATTATATTCATGCATTTTGAGCACCACTTTGAGCATTTGCAGGGCGGTGATTTGGTTCAGTCGATAGCATGTGTGCCTCCTTATCCATATGATCCATGTTTGATTCCCGAGTCTTATACCCCTTTCCCGCTGAAGAAAATCTTCCCCGGGGGCACCTGGGGGCACCCGGGGAACCCCGCAGTGTGAAAGGTCACTCGGTTGAAACCTAGGGGAAGCCTAGGTGAAACACCGATGAAATTTTGGGCAATTTTTACCCGAGAAGCGTCCTGGGTAAACACCGATAGTTCAACGGGAAATCACCCGGTGGTTTACCGAGAGCGCCCAGCGTGAAAGGTTGTCTCGGTGAAACACCGTGGAAAATATGCAGATTATGTCAAAGGTCATGTTTTGTTTCTGGTCATGCACACGTTTTCAGCTAGCTAGCGCGCACTCGACCTCCCAAATCCACACGTACAGGGTACTAGTAATTCGTGTTTGTAAACATACACACGACACTACATAGTATGTCGTTTCGTGTGCAATGTGGCGTTCACAGTGCGACGGCATTGTTTTGCATCGTGCTGTGCATTGTATTGTTTAATTAGCACGCCTTGTATACAAAGCTGATATAGGTTTACAGTGTACTTGATCGATTTGATGCTTCCTCCTTCTTCGTCTTCCTCTAGTGTCTAGCTCTTAACTCTTCCAGTAAAGTCTGATACAGTCCGCCTCTTGCTTGATTTTTTCGTATTTTGTGCTTTTCTTGTCAAGTGCTGGGTTTACAGTGTGCAGGAGAAATCCGTTGACGTTTTGTGCTGTTGAAATTTGAGGGAATTTTGCAAATGGCTGGAGCGTGGACCAAAGACGAAGAGAGACTGTTACTTCAATTACGTAGCGAGGCAGCAGTGAACGAAGAACTGAGCGGGACGTCGGCTGACGCTGCCGCGTACGAGTCCCTCCTCCGAAAACTTGCTGAACATGGGATCGAAAAAACCAAATCGCAGATGCACAACAAACTCAAGTACATAAGATCACCCACGTTGCGAGCAGAAAACCCGTCTTGGGGAAAGTTTCACCGAGAGCAGTGTGAAACGACGGCACTGAAACTTTCACCGAGAGGTTCCCCGGTGAATTCACCGGGGAACCTCTCGGTGGTTCACCGAGACGGGCAGCGGGAAAGGGGTATTACCGAGCAATGTTGTGTATAATCATGCCATCCCCTCCAGTAAAAGGCAAAACACTCTGTTCCGCGGATAAGACATGATACAGAGGTCACATGTATGAGAGAGTCACAAAAATCACTTCATTCATCCATCGCAACAGGGAGGGTGTGTAACGACGTGAAGTGGTCCAGAAAACCAGCTAGTGCAGCTTAATATGGGCTATTCAGCCATCTTCTCAGATAGAAATGAAACAAATTGTCAATATTGTATGCAATTCACTCTGATGTTGGCCAATTTGTATTCATTCCTGGAGGTAGAGTTGGTGTATGGCCCAAAATTGCCTGTTATCTTTGTGAACTTTTAAAGAAATCTCTGCTTTACTTGTTACAACCTTTTTGCTGCCATTTTCTTCTCATTTAGTTTAATCTGACCTTACCTGAAAACACCTGCCAGTGATTGAGAAAAGAGAGATTAAATCAATGTCAATAATCAGATTTGATTGGCATAGATAATGGTCATTGATATTATAAATTTGCTGAGGGTATCAACTTATATTTTGTATCATCATCATCATCACCATCATCACTATCATTCTAATTCTTGCTGTCACTGAATTGTGCTATTTAGTCATATCATACCTATGCATTTAACAAGTCTCTTGGTAGTTACTCTACATCTCCCTTTTTTGTCATATTTTTTTCAAACCCTTTCTCTCTCTCTCTCTCTTTCTTTCACTCTGTCTCTTCCTCGTATTTGCCTCCATCTGTCTGTCTGTCTGTCTGTCTGTCTGTGTGTCTGTGTGTCTGTCTGCCTGTCTGTCTGTCTGTCTCTTCTTCTAATCCTTTAGATGAGATATCTATCTGGTGCCATGTATAGGAGACTGATTGCCTTCATCCTGACACCAAACTACATGTGCCTGGCCCTGTCCAATCTCATCTTTCTGGGCGGAGAGAAGGCTGCACACATCTACTACAAGAGGCTCCTCAGTGAAGGTGAGACTTTGTGACTGTGTAAGAGAAGATCCCATGCTGCCCTCACAGTTTTGTAACCCTCTGCTGTTGATTCAATGTACCGTATGACCCCCCAAAAATTACAGAGGGACCCTCCGCAATGATAACTTTGAAAATAGTGAATCAGTCCAAATGCAATTTCAAGGTATGAAACTATAACTCATTGCCTACATCTTATAGAAAACCCCATCCGATTTGCTTCAGTGGTCAATGAGAAATGTGGAGTTTTGTAGAGCATGTCAGGAATCCCTTCCCTCCAAGTTCTGTCCATTATCTTTACACATTAATAGGCAGTTCCAAGGGCATCCAAGTCCTAAATTTGGAAGAATCTGACCCATGACATGCTTTGCAACAATTCACGTTTCTCTGCGACTACTTAACCAAATTGAACTGTGTTTTCTGCAAAATATAGCTAAGATGTTATGTTTTAAGACCCTGAAGTAGCATTTAGACAGTTTAATCACATTGGGAGTTATCAATCCGAAAATCCGATTGTAATTTTTTTGGGGGACATACTGCATTGGATGTGAATGACTAATGTGTTGGATATATCTCCTAGATATTAAATATATTATCATTTTGAAAAGGAAAGTGGTTAAGGAATGATCTGATTTGTACTAAGAAAATTGAATTGTGTTAATACAGTGGACTTCCATTAAAATGAAGTGCTTGGGACCGGCAGTTTTCTTTTGTTGTAATGAAATTTCGTTATAACTGAACAAAAAAGCAATAAACAACAAAGAATGGATAATGTTGCGGTCTGAATTTTTACTTCATTGTAACTGAAATTTTGTTATAGCATTATAATGGGAATGCACTGTATATACGCTATCGTAGAAAGTGGATTTCATCATGTAAGGTAGCCTAAAGACTACTGCTGGAGCCAAAAAAAAAAGAAGTGAGAACAATGTCCTACTTCCTCGTTGCCAAGTGCTGTTCAATGATTGACTCTACACTACTGTAAAAGTGGATATTTTCGCGTGAGTAATTTTTCGCGCTTCGCCGGGTCAGAAGAGTTTCGCGTGTTTTTAATTCCGCATAATCAAGACATCACGCACAGGAACGTATGCTAAGCAAAAATATTCGCGTGCTTTTATTTTCGCGCTAGTTTCTGATTGCGCGAAATGCGCGAAAATTTCAACTTTTACAGTATATCAATGCACTCTCCTAATGCCATCTGCATATAAATTATATCTAAACTGTTGTGGAAATTGTACAAATCCTATCGAATCTTTGTATTCATTCATTACAAAAAACTTCTGCCAGTAAAAGGTCATTTCATTTCTTATTTTCTCTTAATGTATGACACTCAAAGGGCACCATATCATGTGAATTGACTTTGGTACCTAGTTTTGCAAAAGATTTCACAAAGTCAATCAAATTTGAAGTTTGTGACCACTTGAAAATCATGTTGTTGTGCCTGTTTGTTACTTGTGATAAAACAGTTTGTCATTTATGTGATGACCATTTTGTATGTTTCACCCCCCAGACTGGCCCAACTCCTTCTTTGTGACCTTTGCGACCTTTTACTGCACCATTCAGATAATCATGACCATCCACAGAAAGTATGGAAAGGATTTTATGTGCAGCAAGTTTTACTACAGATCCTGGTGAGGAGAGCATTCATATGGTCATAGGACCAGTGTAAGGGGCTGATGTTTCAATTCAGAGGGATTACAATTAGTGATATGGGGGGCTCTGTGATATTGTTTGTGACGATACTGTTGGTTTCTCAGTCTCCAAGTAGAGAACATACATCTCTTTTCTGATATTATAGGCAAGATGGAGGGGAAGAATCGTATTGTGAAAATCAATTTTAGAACTAGAAAGAGTGACGGATGAAGTAAGCAAGTATTTTTTTTTTTTTGGGGGGGGGGGAAATTTATATAAGATGTTAACCAATATTGGTGTGGTTTTTTTTCCATGTGGGAGATATTTGCATCATAGCTGGAGGTGTTAGTATTTCAGTATTTTGGAGAAGGTGTCACAATAGTGCACCAGGTAATTACCAAAAAGTGGTCTTCCTATTATTTGAGATCCTCCTAATAGTTCCATTATGACCTGGATGTTGAGGCTGATGTGCTAAGAGTACTAGCTGTCATTCACAAAGCTCTTTAGTGGACTCTAACAAAAAAAATTGTGGGTTGTTGCTTTAGATCCGTGCTTCTCATTTTTTTTTTCCTTCAACTCGAGGCCCACTTTGGCATTTACATTTTTTTTTTGAGGCTTAGTTAGATCACATATTCATCCTTTGTATTTTTGTATTTAAAAAAAGATTTTTTTAGATGAGATTTTTATGCCTCCGCAACGAAGTGGCCGGAGGCATTATGTTTTCGGGTCGTCCGTCCGTCCGTCCGTCCGTCCGTCCGTCCGTCCGTACGTCCGTACGTCCGTCCGTCCCGTTTTGTTTTTGTCAATATCTCAAGAACCGTGTGGTGGTTTTACATCAAACTTGGTATGAGGGTATATCCTTGGGGGATAATACTTTGTGTGGATTTTAGGGTCACAGGGTCAAAGGTCAAAGGTCACAGGTTATTTTGTGAAAAAAAAAATTGAAATTTCATGTTTTTCTCCATATCTCGCAAATGGTTCAAGGTATCTTCATGGAACTTAGTATATATGCTTGTACCGATGGGCAGTGATTATCTAGGGAAGTTGGGGGTCATGGGTCAAAGGTCAGGGGGTCAAAGGTCAAGGTCAACTCCTCAAAATATCACTACTTTCCTTAAAATGCAATATGCCTAAAGGTTTTTTTTTAAAAAACTTGATGTATGGCATGTATTACCCAATGTATATTTTTGGGGAAGTTTCTTGCCAAAAGGTCAAAGGTCAAAAGGTCAAAGGTCAAGTGAAAGTGCTAAATTGCACTTTTTCCTCCATATCTCGAAAGTAACTCGAGGTATCATCATGAAACTTACATATTTATGCATGTTCAACCTAACAGTGATTCTCTTTGGAACTGTGAGGTCAAAGGTCAAAGGCCAGGTTTAGATAATGCTATTTTCCCATTTGATACTGAAATTATACTTTTTCTCAATACCTTGAAAATTACTCAATGCATAAACTTATAAAAGGGTCAAAAGTCAAATAAAAATCATCAGTTCCCAAAATACCTGCACTCTGACATTTTAATCATTCATCCAATTGAACCTAGTTCTAGGAAAGTGAATATTCAGCACATTTGTGTCAAACCTGTCATTTTAATATTTTGCCAATTGTGTGAAACTGTCATCACACATTGTCAAGACATTGTACTATAGGCCAGAACCATGCATTATGGCGGAGGCATATCAGTAGCCGTAGCGATATATCTAGTTTCTTCTGCATCAAGCAATTGAAAGTCTTGATAGATTAGCAACAGAATAAGATGCATATATCTTTCTCAATTTTCCTATCACGCTCTTCAAGCAAGCAAAATAAAATAATGATAAATAAATCAAAAATAGAAAAGAATTTCAGTTGAAGGAAATATTTTACTGCCAAATATTTCCCTCTATTGCCAACACCTTGATGTAGTCATCAATGTTTTGATAGAATTTTCATATACCTCTATGCTATTAATCAGTGTTTGCAGCTAATGTTAGAAGCTGGAGCGGCAGGGCTTCCCGAAGGTGTATCTCAGCCACTACTTTCTGTTCATAATTGTTCATAGTACACCCCATAACTGTGCTTTACACACTTCTACAAGAGCTGACATAAACTGCAAGTCAATAATGGCAATTACTGGGAATATGGTTTCCCGTATTTGAATATCTGAATCTTTTTAGTGAATCTGACAAGCATGTTGTTATGTCACAACCGTGCAGCGCTTGTCGTGTGTACATAAATCAACTCTCATGTCATGTATTGCTCTGTAGCTATTTGTTTCAATGCAAAATATGCCCCCCTCCCCCTCCCAAAAGAAAATGTTTTGGAGTAACAAGTCACTGAAAAATAGGATAAGTATGGCACTATTTGTGGTTGCTGTCACTTTGTCAACTACAGAGTGTATTTATTTACTATTAGCTATTTCTTAAACATATCAACAATATCATATTACATCTTTGATGAGGGTGTGTACAGTTCTGGTCGAGGTGAGGATTTAGCTTTTAACGTTTTGCGAGATATTCAGAAATGACTCTATGAAATGTCAAAGAGCATGCAATTCTAAGGGGTATCAAAAGTTTATTTGATGAAAATCGGTTTTGAAATGGCTGAGATATCCCAAAACAAAGTGAAACAAAGAGATCCTAATAAAAGGTGTGGCCTGTCGCCTTTTATTATTATCACTTCTTTGGATATCTCAGCCATTTGAAAACCAATTTTCATCAAATAAATGTTTAATCCTTCTTAAAATTACATGCTCTTTCATATTTCATAAGAGGTTTCTCATTATCTCACTTGGGAATGTTCAAAACATGAATCCCCACCTCAACCAGTACTGAACAGCCCCTTTAAGCTATCGGTTTTAGGCTCAAGTTTCCCTGTGCCCTTAAGACCATCTGACATCATGTTTAGGCACGAAGCAAGCAAGCTAGGAGGAGCATGCATGTGTTTTGCATGGGTTTCATTGAGCAAGATATGGAGCAATACAGGCATGTTCATAAAAAGAAAAGAAAAAAAAACGAAAAAGAGGTTGAACTGTTGCCAAAACTGCTCAAACCACATATTTCATGTTGGCAAAATTGCTGATTTGTCCACAACGTGGCTGATAGTGTTAATGAATATAAGATTCATTTGAGAGGTTTTTTTTTTTTTTTTTTTTTTTTTTTTTAAATACAGTGTATATCTATTTTTTGTTGAAGGTGTGTGTACATGCTGCACATTTTGCTGCATTACCCTAATGCATATACTGTATATACAGTATGCATCTTTTGTGTGTGATATCAAGCAAGTTTCTTTGAATTAGATAATCTGAAGTTTTCTGACATACATATGTATTACAGCAACTCTTCTACGCACAAATTTCTAGTTTGCGATTACCAGTACATGTACTGAACCTCAAATCTGCCCCAAAGTAATGTCAGAGAAGACATGCTTTGTGTGCACATTGTAATACCTTGAGACAGTGTTTTATGTTACAGAATAAGTTGCAGTTTGCATCTCAAGGGCTTTTAACCCATTGAGGACGAGTCCTCAACTGGTTAATCAGAGTTGGAATGGTTGCATTCAGTGATGAAACATTACCCAAGTTTTATTCCCATATCCAAACAAAAAGCTTAATGAAATTTGTGTTCATGCACTTTCCTACTTGAAGCTCCATTCGTAAAACTTGAGGTTAGCCGTCTTTCAGTCTGAAGGAATTTTTAGTCTTCATTTTATGCTTCTTAACTGTTAAAAACAGAAATTAATATTGTACTTAATGGCTCTAAAGCAAATTGTATACACGTTTATGTGTCGTAGTATAAGTGTTCAATGTAATCAAACTGCCAAAGATATTTGAGGGAGAGAACAATCCATATTGTCTGAAATAAGGAGTGAATTTTAATTAAATGAAGGTATGTTTCCCTGTATGGATGTAAAAGTGAACCCTATTTTCTGAGCATAATATGAATACTGCATTGCACAACTTTTGGAGATAAGTATAACTCGTATGAGACCAATGTGCAGTAATAGTAGTTTCTTTACTAAGCATTGGATTATTTGTTGAAATTGTATTAAGTCTCAGTTTAATGCCAAGTATATCTATAGTAGTACACTGTATTAATTCATGAAAGAGTGCAAAGCAATGCCATATCAGAACTTGTCATGTTTGATGCTTATTTGCAGCTCTCTTTCAATGAGGTTGCCTCAGAAATGTGTCAAAACTTATCCCAAAGCACAGGCAGTCACATATGTATATAATTTACTCAGTGGTGGTATCAAATAGTTGTTTGTCTCATGATGTAACAATCTTCATTTCTTTGCCTGCACTCTAATGCTCATGATGAGACTCAACAGGATTGTGCAGAAGACCTACATGTAACAAGAAACTCATCATGCCATCACAAAATATGGGATCCAGGGCCCACAATCTTTGAGGCATAGTGTGATACATTTCTTGAAAACAAGAAGAGGTCCTTTGTTATAGAGATGTGTGCTGAAACTATTGCAGATAATGTAACACCATACTACAATGTACTGACAAAGCCATTGGTATGGCACCTGCAATTATTGTAACTTTCAATATTGCAAAAATCTTCATTACAATGTATATTCAAAAACTGAAGAGGACGAGTCTTGACCTTGGATGGTCTAATGCATGAACGATGTCATTGTACAATGTATATGCATTATCACCTTGGTGATTTTAAATACATTGGACGAAACATAAATGATTGTTAATGGGCATGTCACACAGTTGGTATCTGGTATGCTCTCATGCTACGTTGTACATGTAGATGTTCTTTTGTCACTAGAAATACCTAGCAAGTCTTCCTAGCATTTGAAAGAAATAGGAGGTAATGAAAGATGTATTTTAAATGGACACGTCATGCAAAATGATATTTCTACTTTTTGTGTTCTTCATGAAACTACTGCAGTACACTATAAATGTTAATCAATTCCACTTGGTTTAGAATTTTAGACAAAATCTGACTTCTTGCCTAATTACTCAGTCAATCAATTTCATAGCATTAAAATAGTTTTTATCTTACCATATTTGTATATTGTGTATTGGTGATACAATTGTATATTCAGCTGAATATATGCGAGATGAATGTGATTGAACTCAGATGTCCTTTCTAATGTCTCTTATTTATGTTTGTGTTACAAAAGAGTTTGTGCATTCCAGGAATTTGCATAAGAAAAATAATAAATCTGCATCAATGTAACATTCTATGATTTACATTGTACGTGATCTGATTAACAGTGATTACTGGTGATTCTGTGTTGTTGTTTTTCCAAGGCTGATGCTGTACTAAAACACACTTTACAATTTTATTTGCCATTGTAATGTGATGCTGTCATTCACAATTCAATGATTTCTGAAACTTTCCACAATGTTTTCAATGTGACGAACAAAAAATATTAAAACAAACCTAAAACTTGACATTTACTCTTTTGGGCTGAAGGCATAAACAATGTGCAGTAATTCACTCAAAATTCAAAGACGGCTTTCAACTGATGACAGATCTTGCAAACATGAATGAAATTAATACAGTGCACTCCCATTATAACGAACATGGTAATAACAAAATTCCGTTTACAACGAAATAAAAATTCAGGCCGCAACATTTTCCACTCAATGTATTTTTATTGTTTATTTTTTCAGTTATAACGAACTTTCCATATAACGAAAGGAAACTGCTTGTCCCGAGGACTTAGTTATAACGGGAGTCCACTGTACAGGACAACTATCAATAACTCAAAACACATACATGTAGTCTTCGAAATTGACTGTATTTATTCTGGAAATCTTGATGAGGAAAAGAAGGGGGAAAAAAATCAATTATCACTTTTTTTTTTTCATGGTATATCTTCCCTTCAAATAGTACTCCCTTCACATTTAGCACTATCACGTGCAAGTCAAAGCTCCATAAAAGTCTATGCAGCATTTTGGTATATTACATATCACAACAGGTAATGCATTTCACAGGCTTTTTGGACGTCTCGGCAAGAGATTCCATTGATGCAAACTCAACTGCTTATGCTTGTTTCGGAGACACTTTAGTTGACACAACAAAAGAGACTGCAGCTAGCACACTTTTTGGTATGTTTAAAATTCAGTCAGGCCATAGGAATTCACAATGATGATCTGACAAATGTTACAATTTGAATAAAAATTCCACAGTAGCTTCAGTAGCTGTTATGTTTGCCTTCATTCTTGACACAGTTGTTTGAATACAAAATAGGAAATCTGTATCAAAATAGGAAGTTCTGTATATAAATAGATAATTTCAATGTTAATTTCCGGGGCTTGATCTATGAAATACCTTTAAAAAAAAAAAAATCAAATCAAATCAAATATGCACACATATTCCTAACATGTACCAGTCATCGTAAGAATCATTTATTTTGTATGACAGAAAGTCCCCATCACCTCTATAGATTATGTCTTTTATTGCTGTCATACTTGTAATGAACTACGGCTTTGAATTGATGAAAGGGCTACATCTTTTCTGGAAACTTTCAGAAGTGCTCACTAGGCCGTGTAACTGCTTGAATTCATACAATTTTCCAAAGCACATTGGCTGGAATTCATGAAGGTAGTCCATGGTTTCTGCAAATTTCTTCCGAGTTAATGTGATTTACAGATCATGTACGCCAACAGACATCCAATAATAATGTTGATACTCGTGTGTAAAAGGTACACACACCTATTTTACACCTTTTTTTTTTAGTCAGTGGTGATCTTTGTGAAGAGGCATGATGCTAAGTTGACAATGATGTGATACATTATTAATACATGTACATATTTTTATGTTCCAGTTTGTCATGAACGGTGACATATGACAAAATTCTGCAAATCTAAATTCAATCATACATTATTGCTTCTGTAAACAAGACCCTGAGTAAAACGTCGGAAACCCTGTTATGTGTGGCTTTCATTAAAAAATATAAGCAAAATACCTGGTACCAAACTCTCAAAGCAATCTTAACCACACACATGCATTCTATACCACCGAAATCATGATTTACAGTTGAAAAAGAAAAGAAAAGAAGAACAGGTTCATATTTTAAAACATTTGACAGCACACATAAATTCAGAAAATAAGTCTCTATCTAAGCTACCCACGAGTCATAATATATATCTTGTGGCAGATTCTCTCGGAGTTTTATTGATGCAGAATCAGTTCCATGAAAACTTGTAGACAGTTGTGTGCTTGTATGTTTCTCCTGGCTTCAGGATGCTGTTTGGGAAGTTGGGCTGCACCACAAAAGAAAACAAGAAAACGAGAAAGAAATAGCTTTGACAATTTTTTTTTTGCATGTGCAGGTCAAGTTGGTGTAGTGTAGAAGTGAATCTTCTAACCACATTGACTTGTATATTGACTCGTGACAATCTGCTTCCATATTAACGTAAATTTTCTTTCATTTGCACATTCAATAAACCCAGTAATTCTTCATTTATATCGTAAATAAACAGCAAAAGAAACAAAGATACATGATGACAAGGGAGCACATAAACAAAGTAAATAAAATGTGAATCTCTTTGACTATCATAACATATATTCCTCTATATTAATGGAGTCTGGGCCATCGTAAAATTGGCGTTGCTCTAAAGCAACTTTCAGTCTAAAACATGTCCATCAGCATGTTATATGATTATAAAGTAGTACTGGATCCAGTGAAAGGGACATCCCCCACTGAAAGTAGCCTAAATCAGTGCTCTATATATAAAAGAGAATCTGGCCAACTCGGTTTTCGGTCTATGAGTTTTGAAGCCTGTGATTGGTCAAAACCAGTCCCGTGATCTTTGTGGAGCCATGTCGTTACCTCATATATGCTTATCAGTAGTGCCCATTGTTCACTACCCTTTATTTGGCATGCTTTCATTATTACGTCCGAGCGTACACGCTAACCCTCCAATGCGTAATACACCGAGTAACGACATGGCATCCAATTTAGCAGTTGTCCAGACTCTCTTCATATACGGCACCGGCCTAAATGCCCTTGCTCACCTGATTGACGGAGTTGGGATAGTACTGTGATTCCAGACAGAGGGCGCCATGCTTCGGGTAGATGGCCCCCTCCTTGCCCCTCGCGGTGTCGTCGAGGTAGTTTGCCGAGTAGAACTGGATGCCCGGCTTGGTGGTGAACATCTCCATGCAGCGTCCACTCTCACGATGAGTCACTCTGTCCAGTGGGGATAACATAGACTTCATTCATTCTTCTTTGTTGTTGTTGTTGTGGTTTTTTTTTTTTTGGGGGGGGGGGTGGAGCTTCAAGCAAAGGGAAATATATGCTCCTATATACAAACTGTTACTTTCTTCCCCACTTTACTAATATCCTCCAGAGCAATCAAATGGATAATAAGATAGATTCATTGTCACATTCACCCTGCACTAAACACTATCTCAAAGTACCTTGTGTGTGTATGTGTGTGTATCTGTATACTCCTATGAGGGACTTGATTTTTTCCAAATGTTTGAATGAAAGATGAACAAAATTGTCTCTAAAACAATGATGAAGGTAATGGTGATATTAACAACAATCATCAACAGCAATACCACCAGCATAGGATCACCAATAATACCATAGCAAGTAACATATAACTGCGCAATAAAAATAAAAACACTTTACGGTAAAAATCATATTTTTTTGTCGATACATGTACAATGGAAACTTGCACAAACTATAAACACTAAAACAAATTTCATAACATAATCCCATATTTTTCAGTTTAATGACATATTTCTAATATATGATGAAGAAAATACAAAATAACGATGAAAAACAAACCAGTACTAAGTCAACAGTCCTACCATTGGCACAGTGACTGCAAGCCAAGTCATTACATTGCAACCCCACATTTCTAACTTCCTTCTACATTTGTGGAATCATACAATCACAACCCTCTTGGATAACAAGAATATCCTGCAAACCTCGCACATGGCTCCTCCAGCGACGGCTTCACACAGAAATTGTTGTCAAATCCAAGCCCTGGTGCATCATGGATCCTATCACCAATCCTTGTGGGCTCCCTGAGGTCAAACACTGTGTCCTTTACTGAAGCTATCTCTCCTGACAAAACAGAGCAAACCAAAACATATAATTTCAAGCTTTCAATAAGGTTAAATAGAGTAACATCATCCACAGCTATCAGTCTCAGAAAAATTGAAGGGGGAAAAAAAACATACTTGGCAGTCCTCACAATGTCAAAAATACCAGGAATTAACATTAGATAATTGGAGAGCTAGTTCCAATGCAATGTTGACATGTTCACAGCATACAGATAGCCAATGTGAAGTGCAGTGCACTACCGTTAAAACGAACACGGTTATAACGAAATTCCAGTTACAATGAAGTAAAAATTCAGACCGCAACACTATCCGCTCTATGTTTTTTTATTGTTTATTTGTTCAGTTATACTGAAATTTCAATATAACGAAAGAAAACTACCGGTCCCGAGAACGATCGTTATAATGGGAGTATGTATACAAGCTATGTTCGTATTCTGAAATTCTGCATAACCCAGTATGTAGAGCATAAGCATAGTTACATATCAAACACAGATGTGCATTTTGCTGGACCTGCGTTTCACTGGACTTGCTAACCATGCTCGTACTTGGTTCCAACCCACTGCCTAAAGCCTTGTGCAAGGATATCTTGCTTGGAAACCAGCACTTCAGCTATTACAAGGGACTGTCACATCATCATTTCAGTACCGTTTTAGGCAATGATGGCAAAATACTGGGCTCCCAAGGATCGGAATGCGTGCCTTGAATACCAATACACAGTACACTAATATCACCAGAACAGCCATCCAAAATGATGAATACCTCACTCCCAAACTTAAATTTGCACAGCTGTTTTGACATCAAGCCTAACTTGGTAAACATTGCAAAGATCACAGACCCAGCATGAAGGTGCTTTGCCTTATGCATAAAACCAAAAGACTTTTTATTTTCCCCCTTCTTTGTCAACAGTACATCCAGCATGGCTAAAACATGCTGTAGTTAAGTCATATGTTCATTAACATAGGAAGGATATCATCCATGAAGGACGGAGAGAGCTCAAAGGTGCAAATGAATTAATACTGGATGCACTGGCAGGCTTTGTGGAGGCTTTAAAGAACTCTCAAAGGAAAAACAAAATCATAAAGATACCATAACTTAACCCAATAATTCTGCAACATTTTAATGCCATATACTGGATTTTTGTAAATTTTAATTTTAATAAGGCATATCAAAAGTTAGATGAGGTGGTTTAGCATCTACAGTGATTCACTGATAGGCAAGAATGTAAATACCAGTGAACTAATCATGCAAAATAAGTAAGATGTCTGGGTTCTAAATGTTTGTTTACTAATAAAAGGGTTATTATTTGTTAATCCTAATATCCCATCATATAATTATGTGTTTCATATCTTCCTGGACCAAAATGGAAATGTAAGAAGAGGTAGCATTGCCTTCATACCTGTTGGCACGCTGGTGTCATCCAATGGAGTATACTGCTCCGCATTGATCTGTATTACGTGGTCCAGTATGGTGCCTCCATTCTATCAGAAAAAAAAACCCATAATATATAGTTAATGTGGGTATTAATCAGTTCCCACAACTATTTCAATACATATATGCTGTGCTAGAATAGGGACCTAATGCATATTTTTGTTAAACTCATAAAAAGGGAAGTCTGAGAAAATCAAAAGAAAATGGCATCTCAGTTTCTCAGTTAGACTTGTGAGGTCAGTAAAGGTGAATACTCTTTCCAAACCCGTCTGCACCATATAGACATGTAAAGATCAGGAAAAACGAAGAGAAGAACATAATGACCAAATATGATTTGATCGGTTTTATTCACTGGAGCAAAGTTTCCAAGAAAAAGATACCAGTACTGGCATGGAAGAACCTGTCATGCACATGTAGAGAATTCCCAAACTATATATCATAGCAATGTATAGGAGTATCACAGGCCATGCAGTACAACTGCATGGATTCATTGCAGGATTACTACAAATTCCTACGCTGAAAAATATGGACAGAAATTGAACAGACTTTATTTAAAATGTTAATGCACAATAGATAAAAACAAAGAAGTGTACATCTCAGAGAAATAAAACCAAAGTACAAATTTACATGGCCTGCCAGGTTGAAGTACGAGTGGTTGGTGAGGTTGACAGGAGTTGATTTGGTCGTTGTGGCGATGAACGAGATCACAAGCCTGTTGTCATCAGTGAGTTGGTATGTTGCAGAGGTCGTGACTTCACCCGGAAAGCCCTCCTCCCCATCGGCACTGACATAGGTGAACTTAACGGAGTCCTCTCCCTCAATGGATCCTGCCCACAGTTTCTACAGATTGAACCAAGTGGTAGAGCTGGAATTAAATATTTGTCATGATGTCATAGTATAGATGTAAAAGATAGACATTATAGTAGAAAGGAGGATATCTTTGTGATGTTCATATCCATCTAATACCACAAATATTTGAAGAGCTACAGTGTATATGAAATCTGAATAGGGTTTAATACCTCAAAATGTATGCACTTAACACAAATGTAACAAAGGCAAGGAGTGAATGGCTATTGCATAAATCAGCAGCAACATGATTGCATGAATATTACAGAGATCTACTAGCACTAACAAAGGCTCTCTACCAGCATATTACATTACTTTTTCTACTTTTGAATGACCAAGTGCTGTGTTGCATTACTACTGAACACTGCAATTGGCGAGACACTGTAACAGGGTACATACACCACTCACACACATAAACATAAATGAAATTGTAAGTCATGCATGACATGTTGGACAAACAACTTTATTACTATTCAATATAATATTTACACACCACTTGCAAACAACACTTAACTACCAGATACACAGAAAACTGGGTGACGTTTGTTATTCTAAGTTTTGATCAAATCAAAAATGAAATAAGGTTAATCATTTTAAAAGTTTATTACTCTGAAAAATTAAATAAGGTTCCCTACTCTGAAGATTTATTAATCCAAAATTAAATGAGGTTCGTCATTCCATATAGGTTCATTAATCTGAAAATGAAATAAGGTCTGTTGATCCAGAAATAAACAGGCAGTGCGTACTAACAAACTTTCGGAATCACAAACCTTATTTCATTTTTGGATTAATGAACTTTTAAAATGACAATCCTTATTTTATTTTTGGATTAACGAACCTTTGGAATGACAAACTTTATTTCATTTTTGGATCATTAAACCTTTTGGAAAATGAACAGGCTGTATAATGAACCTCATTTCATTTTCGGATTGACAAATTTTCAGAATTACAAACTCTAGCCCAGATGATTAATGATCTCTACTCACATGGAAGAAACCATCAATCCCACCGTGGTTGGTGTTGGGGCCATTGTTTATAGCCAGCTGATATTTGATGCCATCTATTGTAAAGCTGCCCTTGGCTATCCTATTGGCAACCCGGCCAACCACAGAGGCAAAGTAGAAGGAGTTCTTCTCGTAGCCTAATGTACAATAATGAAATCATACATTGAATATAAATAATCTGATAACAGGCAAGTCATGGTGTTGAACATGTTAAGTTGTCACTCATTCTAGATAAAAAAATGTTGAACTTGCTATAAATTTTGACCTTGTTCTTATTACACCAAACAGAACAATAATAAATAACACCCCCTTGTTCATTTTATCAGCTCATGAAAGGAGTAGAACAAAACAGATTACTAGCTACCTACTAAGGACTTCTGATCATGTCCAACAGTCAAATTTACTGAGCTGGCACAGCCGTCAAATTACATTACACTACACATGATCACACAATCATCTAATTTACTGATCAACTACTTACTTTACTTTCGGTGAGAGTCATCACTAGCTTAGCTACATTGTCAGCTTTGTTATTAATGACTTACTCAATAAATATCTCTCTTCTCACCAAATATTTTTTTGAGGCCGTATTAGGTCTCCAACTTCTGGTTGACATGATCACAGTGAATAAACACGAAACCATGGTGCATATGATTCACGTTTGAATCATAGTTTTAATTCCATACATCTCTTGATATCTACAAATACACATTGAATCTTGACAAAACACAAATATCATTCAATCATTTGACAGCACAATCCCCACATTTCATCATGAGCAAAGAAAACAAAGAGATCTCATTGAATTCTAATGACATACCCTTCAAGTCTGGCCAGCCAAGGACAACATCGGCTGTCTGGTTGTTCTTGTCTGGCACCCAGAGTTCCATCAGGGAGGCACCAAAGTTGATTAATCTTGCAGTCACGCCATTCTTATTTGTGATGGTGTACTTTTCAACCAGTTGGTTGTTCTTGGTGCGGCCATATTCTTCCACAGTAACAGGCATGGTTGTATTTACTGTCTCTGTGTATAAAGCGTCAGGCTGCAAAGGGGAAACCGTTTCTTTCGAAATGTTTATCACCACACTACAATGTAACCAGAAATGAAATCATGCATTTTTTTTTCTGTATCAGCGTGAAAATTTTGAATTTCATACTGTTTATTTAACATTTAACTTGGTTAAAGTAATTACCAAAACCTTGATCTGCAAGAGTGCTGAATGAACCATTATTGACAGACTATAATACAAATTACACACTGGTATGCTAATTTCAATTCAAGCAAAACGACATGCATCTGAAGTCTACTTCCCTAGCCCATTTCATAGCTGTAAATTATAGCACAATCATAATGTCAAAATGTCAACTGCAGCACAATTTACATTTATGAATAAATCATTGTACAGTCTTTACTGGTGCTGCATGCACAGGGGGATCTAGACCTATACAATAAAGACTGCTTTGCTTGAAGTCAACTTTTTCAATGAAAGTATGTGAATGATTTCGGTGAATTTCCGCATTATTGTGGTTTCTGTCACCACTCCAGCTCGATCCATTCGCTGTCATTCAGTTCGTCAGTGCGTGCAAATGTGTGCCAACATCCCTGGCCTACATCTATGCGTATAAATCTAGGGATCCCAAACCTAGCTAGCCTAAAGCCTATTCCAAGACACAAGCCCTCACACATGTGTTGTTCAAGTTAGCTGCAATATCCCTCATTAACTAAGGAACCATAAATTACACAGCCCAGTCGCACAGCGTCTGGTCGGGCTAGTCCCGCATTAGACAGAAAGATCCGTCTGTCCGGAGGACTCTTTTATATTTTGCCATTGACGCTGTCCTCCACGGAGGGGATCCGTGAAGCCAGACGCAGTCTCCGCGGAACATTCCCCGACGGACAGATACAGATCGATCTTTCGGTCAAGTCCCGCATATGACTTGAGACGTGACATGGAGACTTGGTTCTATTCAGTAACAGAGTATTCAAACTCAAAGAGCAGCAGAAAGAGAGGAAGATTTAGCATATTTTATAGTTAAGCAGGAGTTTTATCATAATACGTGTCTTTGTTGGGAACTGATACAGCATCACAACATGGCACACTCGCACTCGTCAACCAGTTGAGACACACCTCCAACACGCCCACACACTGCAGGTGTGAGGTGCACGTGTCGGTTCGGTTACGGTCAATTCAGGTTTCCCATCCGGGGCCGAGCAGGCGTGCATCACGAGCATCGATCGGTATGTCTGCATGACCTGCCATTGCAACTCTACGCTACCATTGCTTTTCAAGTACAGAAATCTACTAATTACATGTACTTCCTTGCTCTTCTGACGCTGACTGAAGTATCGAAGTAGAAAGAAACATATTAAAGCAACCACTAACCTGTATCAGCTAGACCTCGAGAGATGTTCTTCGTGTTGGGAAGATCAAGGGATGGCTACGTCTCTATATCGTGCACTCTCCTTAGTTGTGTCTATCACCAACAAGTGGTGGCGCAATTGCTGTTACACGTAAGCTAAACAAGAGCCTCGAGCTCGCTTTCACTGTGACACGCGTTTGATTTGCTAGCATGTCATGGGAGAATAGATAATTCTTATCTCAAAACGTCACCAAAAGTCATACATTGTGAAAATCACCAAAACTGCCTGAATCAGGCCAAGACAAGAATATGAAGATACTAGATCACTGCCAAACATATTTCATGTCCATAAATCTTATTTATTCAGATGTTCGGAAAATTGTTCTGGTACCGGTACTCACAAATTTCATGAAGAAGACTTTAGGGAAGCAATAAGATAAGAAATTGCAACTCATACCAGATTGTCTACCTCTATAGTGGTACAAGTAGCATAGTGAGCAATGTCACATGACTTCTTACCGGTACATGATTCACTCTTTATTTTTAATCATAAATGAAATTTCTACACTTGCACACACACTCTCTTTCTCTTCTCCATACCTTTACATATATGTATGTACAAAGGGATAAGTAGTCTATTTGACACAAGCATATCTCTCACCTGCAGGTTGGGGCCTAAAAGAGAATGACACACAAATACATGTGTGGATTGAGTGAATGTAGCTATATTAGTAAAGCACATCAGTGAAAGTTTGAGGAAAGTCAGACAATCCATTGAAAAGTTATAAACCTTCTTTTTTTTTTTAAGTTTCAGTGCAGCCATCACTGGATAAAAAGATGACTACAGTATTGGCATCATGTATGTACAATGATAGAAAGAAAATATAACGAGGATACCACGAAATTCCATCTTTTAATGAAAATTATACATTTTTTATAGGCCTATTTTCATTACACCATTGTTCAAACTTGATCTCACAGTCCCCTCATCAGGTGATGATTGCACCAAATTTAAAAATGTATAACTTTTGAATGAATTGTCTGATATTTCTCAAACTGTACTCATGTGTTCTACTAATTTTGCTGAATTTCCTTAATTTACACACTACTAGGGCCAAGGCCCTATACTGTACTTGGGTTTCATTCCCCTTTAATGTGTCACGGCCATATCTGTCTTCCTTCATGTAGCCAGCACGGTGCAAGGGGGGGGGGGGGGTTTGCCGGAGGGGCTCAGCCCACCCCCCACCCACCTTTTTTTGTGTGCATAATACATAGGGTTTGACCTTTTTGGGCTCCCACTTTTTTTTTTCTTTTTTTACCCCAGAAGTGGCACCAGAAAAATGTGGTAAAGCTTTTTTTTTTTTTTTTTTTTTTTTTTTTGCTCGTCAGCTGATGAAACCTGGAAGAGGCACTCCAGAAATATTGAACTATAGGACCCCCACTTTTAAAAACACAGCGCTGGCCGCGGTAGCAGCCTGCGGGTGTCCATTTTGATTGTGACAAGGTTTTATCACAAGAAATTTCTTACAGTCCTGACTACCTAATGCGAGAGTCGCCTGTATCTCTTACCAGTGTTATGAATTCATGTTCCATCATTATTTCAGACACATTACTGAAATTGGAGATCCTTTGTTTGTCGGTTTCTATTTCTGTTAAGACAATGAAGATTGAAGTTAAAATGTCCAACTTCCATGATGGCCCTGCCCATAGAAATTTTGTGCTGAACATACCTCCCAAAAAAATTTACAGACTCTTTCTGACACTGTGACCCAAGAAGTCGATCACTTCATCACTAGAAAATTAAAGATACTACATTTGACAAAAACATGATCAAGCAAGAATCCATGTTTATTCTTTCAAAATGTTCCAAAATGATGACTTCTTTTTGCAACAAGTGGATGCAGTATATATCTCATGAACACTTTTTTGTTTAATATGACACCAATTACTTAACTTCATGGGGAACACATAATCTTAAATTGATATTATGAATACATTTACAAATCTTTTCAGTCACAAAAAGCAATCACGTAACAAAGACATTAACAAATATGCCCTACAGATACAAAATAAGGATAAAGAGACAGTGTGCAAAATTTGCTCTTGAAATAGTATCAATTATGTTCTCATTGTAATACAGGAGATGTTGATGTAAATAGGTAGACATCAGTATAGATGTGACACAATTTGCATTAACATGCCCAAGAAAATGCATTTCATTATACAGTATAGAACAATTTCAGTTTTCTGTTTCTATAATCCTAATGTAGTTTGACAAGGCATTGCTTCCATGTTGACTCTAAACAGGAATTTACAATCTTTAGGGCAAATCAAATTTCACACACACGAACAAAACTAAAAATTCATTACAGGCCTCTCATTTGTCACATGCTTGGATACCTGTATAGCATAATACACAGTATCTTCCAGAAATGGTTTGATTATGAAAATCTGATAACTTGGCATGAAGAGGGGAGAAAAAATTGTGGATTGACCAGTGGCATATGATAAGCTGAAATTTTTTGATTGATGTGGACAAGCTTTACCAGGCAAATTATATCAATGATGGGTATAAAATAAGCCTCACATACAAAACTTCTGGATTTTCATGAAATGTCTTGCTTTGTGAGATGTGGAATCAGTACACAACCTACCAATATGAGGTCATAAAGACTTGTATGACAGTAAGATCAACATTATGTTTAATTTCTGTGAGCTCTTGAAGAGCCTCACAACTTCACCATGGGCCTACCCATGTCAACTGCAACATTATTCATTGTAGGGCCTACATATAGTCTCACTTTATTATCACTCATACTTCAAAAAATATCAACTACAAAACTTGTGGAGGCATTGTGATATACGTATAAGAATCAGCAAATTATGGAAGTGGGAAATTTTGTTTAAAGTCATTGCATTTTTAACAAGTAACCTGCGGGTCTAGCGCTCAGCAAGTATTGCACTTAACCTTCATGGCACTCAAGCTGAGGTAAACTAAAATCTTGATATTCAGGGATATAATTTTGGGTATTTGGGGTCTATCCTTATGCCCCCCCCCCCCCAACCATCATTTGTACAGATAATGATCCCCTCCATCCATTGATGATTCCTGCCAAGTTTGGTCAAAATCCAGATCACAGTTTTCCAGAAAATTATGAAAATATATTGACGATTATGAAATGTGTTAATCTGAGGCATTTGGGCCCATTACTTGTACAAGGTATGATCCCTATCCCTCCCCACTCCCAACAATTCCTGCAAAATTTAGAAAAAATCCACCCACAACTTTTCAAGAAAAAGATGAATATGTGAACAAATTTATGCAAGGCAGATGCCAAACAGCAAATGATCGCCATAGCACACTTAGCCATTCGACTCAAATGAGCTTTGTAAAAGATGCACAGCTACAACTGGGTTTGGTAGTGACACAATAATGTGTAATTTTAACTTCCTTCTGTTTGTTATTTAAAAAGTTTACATATTTTATAGTCATTCACAGGTACTGTCAAAATGAAAGCTTTCTCACAATAGATATTTCACAATTTCAGTAAAGATCATTTATTTATAATATCACAGACAAGAATATTTCTGTACATATTTTGATTATTCCCAGAATATTAGCATATTCTCTTCTTTTGTGCGAGTTCAAAAGATTGCTAAATATGTGAAAATTTCCACACCATAAGACATTCCATGTTTCCAGTAGAGGGATGAAACTTTTTGCTAAATGATGACAACTAGAAAGAAGTAAAACATTAACTTTTGAGTTGTCAATGCCATTTCGATAACTTGATTTTCATTACAGACATCACATCACCCATCGTGCCATGCACACAATGACTACTGAGTGTTCTGAATAATATGCGCAAAACATGATTTCAATGTACTGATCTACAGGTGTACATTCAAAAGGAAGTCGACAATGTTGGCAGCAAGCAGGATTTAATATTTAAAACTAGAAATGTCGCTTTGGCGACTGATGCCTCCGCCATCATGCATGATTCTCCCAACAGTTGTATAGTATAATGTCTTCACAATGTGTGATGACAGTTTCACATAATAAGTAACTGGCAAAATATTGATATGACAGGTTTGTCAATAATGTCTTGAATGTTCACTTTCCTCAAACTGGGTTTGCTATAATTGTCTAAGAGTGCAGGTACACATATTTGGGGAATTGAGGATTTTTTACTTGACTTCTGACCGACCCTGTTATAAGTTTATGCATTAAGTAATTTTCAAGGTAAAAAGAAAGAGTGTAATTACAGTACAATACAGATTTTTTTAAAATTCAAACCTGACCTTTGACCCTTAACCTTTGACCTTTAACTTTCTGGCTGGAAAATTTCCCAGAGAATCTCCATTAGGTAATACATATATATACTAAGTTTTATAACTAATAATGTAAGCATTACATATACTAGTATATGAGGGAAACAGTAAATTTTTTAGGAGTTGACCTTGACCTTTGACCCTGACTATTGACCCATGACCCCTAAATTCCCTAGATAATCCCTGCCAGTCAGTACATGCATATGTACCAAGCTCCATGAAGATATATTGAACCATTTGAGAGAAAAGTGAAATTGCAACATTATCACCTAACCTTTGACCTTTTGACCTTTGACCTTATGACATGAAACTCTCTCTGGAGAATCTTAATGTAGTAGTTCATGTCTACACTAAGTTTCAATGAAAAAACCTTCGGGCATTGCATAGATATGGGGGAAATAGCAACATTTTTAGCATTTGACCTTGACCTTTTGACCTGTGACCTCTTGCCAATGTCACTAAGATTTCCTCAACTAATTGCCCCATCATACATCATCCTTGGACCAAGTTTGGTGAAAGCTGCTTTATCCAGTTTTGAGTTATCATGTAAACAGATAAATTTAAGGATTTGACCTTGATTTTTAACCTTTGACCTCTGTCCGATTTCACTAAAAAAATAATCATGTAATTGTCCCATCATACATCATCCTCGTACAAAGTTTGGTGAAATTTGCTCGATCCAGTCTTGAGTTATCGCGTAAACGGATACAATTTCATGATTTGACCTTGACCTTTGACCCTTGGCTGATCTCACCCAAAATCTAATCAAGTAATTGCCCTATCATACTTTATACTTGGACCAAGTTTGGTAAAATTCCAGTCAATATTTCTCAAGTTATCACGTAAACGAATGCGGACGTACGTATGTACAGACAAACGTATGTACGTACGGACGGACGGACAACCCGAAAACATAATGCCTCCGGCACCACTTTGTGGCGGAGGCATAAAAATCATTATTGACATGGTGAGTTCAAACTCAATCATTCTTTCATTAATTGACCACATGAACATTCCCACTATGGATAAATAATTACTGGTGAGATGAAACAATTGCAGGAGGAAGTTGGATTGAATTACCTTATCATATTCAGAACCAGCTTACAAGGAATACCATCAAAATCTCCACATGATACATTTTGACTGCCACTGCACTATCTTTAGGGTCCCCTGGGGGCCCCCTGGGTGAAGCATGGTGCCCATTTTTAAAAATTCAGATCCTAACCCCCTAGGGATGCTATCTGCCAAGTTTGGTGAAAATCGGTCTTGGGGTTTTCAAGAAGAAGATGAAAATGTAAAAAGTTTACGCACGATGCACGAGCCTTCGGCTCAGGTGAGGTAAAAAAATTTATATCAGTTTGGAGTTGAACAGAAATGAAGCAGATTTGTCTAAACTTGTATTTAAAAAAAAACCAACCAAACATCTACAAAGACTTGTTTATTCATGCTACACTCCACAACGCTGGGTCTAATCGTACTGTGACAGTTTTTATAATTTCTGCTCCTCTTCCTTTTCTCGTCAAATTATCAAAGAACGACTATCTCTCTGCATTCTTCATATTCTACAAACCAATTTACAAACAATTCATAAATCAACACTTCTTGGTCCTCATAATTAGATTTTGATATGTTCTGGGCTCACTGTCTTAAAATTTCTTTAATCTCTTACATATATTTATATCTAACAAAGTCAAAGATTTTTACTCTATACAGAATGGCAAACATGATGCAAAGAGTTCGAAGATCAAGAGTCACAGAGCTGATTTTGGGCTAGCATTCTTCTTTCCTCAGCCTCGGTCAAGATTTCAATCTCTCAGCTGCCGGACACCAAAATGACCACATAACGAAATGCTACCAGCTAAATAAATATAAAACAGACTCTACTGAATAGTCTCTGGCTGTACAAATTTGATGAAAATATCGTCTCTGTTACATTTTATTTTAGCACTTCTTTGTTCTGGGACTCAAAGTTCCTCAATCATAAGGGTAGAAACATGCTGTTTCATCTCCTTGAGCTAGTCCTTGCATTGGTATTCTTCATGGTATTTGACGACAACACATTGCTGGTTCCAAGGGTGCTAAAATCAATGACCGCACTCCCTGTGTTAGTGGGCGGCGCCCGCTGAAGACCAGGATTTGCATTTGTAAACTGCAGACTGGGCCTCGCCGCTCCATAAGCACTGTTCGTGGTGGTCCGCAAGATGCCCTTTAATCGCGCGTCAGGCATAATGGGAGATGGAACGTCGTGGGAGGGGACACTGTCGACGTCTGAGGCAAAGCTGACATCCCTGATGGGGGTGCCAAAGGGCGTGCTGTGGGCACGGACCGGCGTCATGGGGTAATTGCCGCCACCGCCCGCTAGGTAGCTGGGCAAGGCGGAGGTAACAGGTTTAATAGGTGGGATACTGGGTGTGAAGTCATCCAGGGAGGACCGCGTGGTTGCTATGGTAGCGGAGACTTGGTTGATGCGGGTCCACTCATCCTTGATGATTTGGATGGTGAGGATGGAGACGAGGTGGGAGAGCTTGTTGTAGACGTGGGCAAGGACCATCTGAAATGAGGAAATAATAGAAAAACAAAGTAGTCCATTAGTCAGTGATATTAACAATTTGACATTTTGCAGCTTTCAAGTGGTAAAGAGGAAACTTCACAGGCACTAAACTGCAGAGGGCTGGAGAGGGCTATATCAAAGAGAGGTTATAAAGCCTAATTTGTAGTTGAGGGACTTCTAATTTCTTAGGAAGTCAAATTCTGAAGAGAGGACACTTTATGAGATTCTAGATATTTTTTTAAATTTTTTTTTAGTGTCAGTCTTGGTCAGATGATCAAAGGTTCTTTTGTCTTCAATTTTTCACTGCAATTAGGTGGCAGAGATGAGAAAAACTTCCCTGCTCTTTGTAAAGCAGTGAATATTTCCACAATACCCATCAACCAGGGAACTCAAACTCAAATTTGAGTTGGTTCTTGACATTCATAAGGAACCAAATGCAAGCACTAGTCTTATTTCAATTCTCACCTGCTCATCTGCATCTCTTCTAACCCTGACATTCAGGGACCCAACGAGCTGGCCAAAAGACATCGTCCAGAAATGCTCGTTGCGGAATTCAAGTACGCCATCTAGTGTTGAAGCCTGCAACGTGAAACAGTGACACAGTTACGGGCTTTCACTTGACATTGAGAATCATACTGAGAAAACATATTCAACATACTCATATACAGAGTTAACGCTTGCCTCCCTCCCTGCATAAATACCTTAACAAAATAATTAACATGTAGTTCACTTTGAATAAGTGAGTTTTACAGTGCAAATGCCTTATGAACAAGCACTAGCTTGTACTAACACATTGTGGACAAGCTGATTTTGCTGTAACACGTTTCCCATAGATGCCTGCCCAAGATTAATTGGAATAAGTCTTGAACGGGCTGAAGATACACACTGCTCTCCTCTTCCTGTGGTGTGCAATGTGCAATGAATGGTCACATCAGCCTTGGGCTGAAACTATTCCAATGTGGAGAAGAAAAAAAGAGCCTACAGAATGGTAGCTAAAAACCTACCTTTGCACCATGGAAAAAACCCCAACACTCTACAGTACACTCCTGTAATAACGAACATGGTTATATCGAAATTTTATTACAATGAAGTAAAAAATTCAGGTCCAGCTTGTTCTGCTATAAAATTTCACTATACCGGAAGAAAACTGCTGGTTCCAAGTACTTCATATGACGTAAGTCTCCTGTATCGAAATGCTGACTAAAATATGTAAAACATGTCCATCTTGAATAGCAATTATATTTCCTTCATACATGATGGACATCAGGAAGAGAGGACTCTGAGTGATTACCATTGTTGCTAAAATCACTGGGTGGGGGAAATTATTTTCTTACCTCTCGCAGACACTTGTCCAACTGCCCCAGTATGTGCGCTGGAGTTGTCTGCAGCAGTATGGTGCCAGAGTACACACTCATGGGAAACATTGTGCCAATGGTCATCATAGCTATACAGAACGCTGCCACTGCGTCTGCTGCGTGAAAATTGCTAGTGACAGAAATGAGGGGAAAATGGATACTCATAATAGCATGTTGTATCAACAGAATATCTTGTTCAGTAGCTTGAACTCCCAAGTTCGTTGACCCTATTTGCCAAGAGATAAAGAAAACTCCTTAAAAATTCATAAAAATTCCCAAATTGCTATCAAAATGTAATCATCTGTTCCTTGTGTCATTATCAACTTTTCCTGTATGTTTCATCCAAATCCTTAGAAACTTTTTGAGTATTTTGCAAATAGACAAACAAACAAACACCGGCAAAAAAACATACCCTCCGTGGCAGAGGTAATAATCTATTCATTTTCAGATGTCACATATGTACTTGGTTAAAGGGGATAGCATAGTTTTGGTTGAGATGGGGATTCAGACTTAATTTCTTGAGAAATAATCAGAACCACTTATGAAATATTAAAGAGCATACAATTCTAGGAGGTATTCAAAGTTTATTTGATGAAAATCGGTTATGAAATGGCTGAAATATCCAAAAACAAAGTAAAACAAAGCGATCCTAATAAAAAGTGGGTCCCATCTTTTATTAGGACGTCTCTGTTCCTGGATATTTCAAAAGCGATTTTCATCAAATAAACTTAGAATTCCTCTCAGAATTGTACGCTCTTTCTTATTTTATTACAGGTTTTTCATCATCTCAAAAAGGTTGAAAACCTGAAGCCCCATCTCAACCAAAACCACACCATTCCTTCAAATTTTATCCTTCAGAGTACTAACTTTTTCAAGCAAAACAAAAGCAAAAAAAAAAAAAAGATATATATATATCTGTTTTTGATGGGAAGGAGGTAAATGATAATGCGGAAAATATGAAAGGTTATGAAATGTCACTAAAGTTGTGAAAGAAAAAGAAGAATTCTTACTTCATATCGACCAGGAAGTCAGTGACACATAAGGAGAGCATACTGCAGAGACCGATCAGGACGAACGGATTCACTCGAGGAAGAAGAAGATGATCAAAGCCTGGCACAACTGTGCAGAAACTGAAGACAAAATAACCAAGAAGGAAACAAGAAGCTTATCTCCTATGCACTTGATAGACTCTCTTTGTATCATTTTCAATTTTTAAAGCGTGTTTCAAATGTGGATGACGAGAAACACAGACATCCAATTCACTACATTTCTTAATAGACTCCAGAACAGTTTTACATCCAAAAATGCTATGTTCATCCTTCCTCATGTATAGACTGTAATGCATCTTTTGCAGGACATGAATGTGACATATTGAACAGAATTAACCAAAGGCAAACACACATACCAACATATGAGCAAAGAAATTAGTGTATATCTCATGTGTAATTACAGCATTAGCAAACCAGGGTGAAACTTTCACCAGATACTTCCTTATAACCGACTGTTCATGATGAATTCATTCAATCGGAAACATCCCTGAAACACATAGGTTGTGAAGAATGTGTATCAACATATAAAATCGGAATAATTGCCCTGCAGTTGAGTATGTTCACAGCTACAAGAAAGACAAACCAACTATAATTTGTTACCTATGGCACCGGGGGTGTTTAATAAAACTGTTCGTAAAGTTACGAACGACTTACGAGCGACTGGTAATCAGTTCTTGTGCTGAATTATGGAAATTCTGATAAGTATAGCACATCAGAACTTGAGTTAACTTAAGTTGTTTGTAACTTTACAAACAGCTTTATGAAACAGTTTTGAGGGGGTGAATAACAGAGAGAGAGTTGTCGCATCTCACCTCCGGCAGATATCGGCAAAGTGCTCCTGCAGCCAGCTGCTCTTGGAGGCAGAGCTGACGTGGCTGAAGGCCTGGTTGCTGGAGCCATAGAGGAGCACCAAGTGGCTGAAGAGACCCAGGATGGCCCCCAGCATTAGACGCCCTGTGTGGATCTCCGGGGGCTGCAGGATGCGCTCCGTGCTGCAGTTGCCACGGAAATAATGGAGGGTAGTTTTTAACCAAAATGCCCCTGAAATATTCATATCTTTGGATTTAGCAGTGAACTGGGTTTCAAAGGAAGAAATGTGACAACTCAAGTTTTCTGTCATTGGCATCAACAGCTTTTCTTACATATTGATTTTCAATTGCACTGATAATGACAATATGTTTATGTCCATGGCAAAGAACCTACCCTTTCATTAACTAGTTGATTCCCCCCCCCCCCCATGTGCATTATTAATTCTTTGAATGTTAGTCCCAATCTTAAACAACATATTTTTGGTAATTACAATACTGTGTTTGGAGTCCATAAATTCCACTGTACATTAATAATTTGCAAAATTATACACCTGTACAAACATAATCATGCATTGATGGATTGTAGTAACACATTAAGGGACAACAATGTACGAACAAAAAAAAAGATGACATTCTTTCAAGTTATGTCGTTGGTCACTGATGTGAAACTCACCTTTCTTTCATGATGAATATTGCACCAAAGATGGCAAGCATTGTGGTTGAAAATACTGCAAGAACTTCAAATCTCTCATACCTATCATAACAAGAACAGTATGATACGATTGACACCATGTCCATTCATAATTGAGAAGTGCAAAAATAAATATGCCAGCGTATAGATAGATCTATATTATATACACAAACTCTGAAGGCATTTCAGAGTAGCTGCTGCTGATGGCAGTAATATCATTACTTTAACATCATAATTATAGCCTTTTTAATAAACTTTGGTTCTTCAGCTGTAATGTCCATAGCAGTTTCCCTTCACTTACGTTTTATCTTCACTGTAAAGCAGTGTTTTCCAAAAATATCCTCTGGTATGTAATTGGCTCATGTTTCACTTCAATCTATGGAGCAGTAACTCCTCTAACTGTCATTGAACATCACACAATCTTCTTACATATCATGTTGGGCATGACAAATCTAAGCTGTGTTGTGGAGACTATTTAGGGAACTAACGAAACTGGTACCAAAGTTTCTTTGTTAACAGACACATGACTACATGAACTACCGGTATCAAAGTACTTACAAAGCTGTCTAACAGTCACACTATTCATGAAACCGAACAACCATTACCTAATGCATAAGAAAGCTATCAGATTAATTTTCCGCAAGTACGTGTATGTGTAGGCTCTGTATCTAAGGTGATGATTTTGGTCTCCTTACCCATATGTATAGATGCTGGAAGGTTTTTGTTTCGTCACCCAGATTGTTATGAGACACACAATGAGTGACAGCACATCAAAGAAAATTATGTAGGTGAATGCAAGGAGGGCTGCAAAGAAAAGGAAGAGTACATCAAAGTGTCAAACACCCTATACACATATTAAATCTCAAGTTGTGAAGCACCTTCCAGAATATACAACACAAATATGTATATGTTGACATTTTATAAACATTTATCATTATGTGAGCAACTCTAGTCACTATCAATTATGATGTTATGATGACAGTGTCACACTCAAGAACAAGTCATCTTTGTACTTAAAAGGCAGCACATTGATAAATGAAAAAAGGGAGATTTCATGAACATTCAAGGAAAGGAAATGATATCACTCTGAGGGAGAATTAACTACTTCTATATCATTACAAGATGATAGCCACATGTGACATCAGATGGTCTGCCAAAATGTTTCCGCTAGTCTATTACGATACTCAACACTAACACAGGTGAGAAATTTTGATTTTGGTAGTGCTGACAGTACAATGCCCTCTTCAATAGAGCGGTTTACCACAGTACGGTATGCAAATCAGAGTTACTACAGTTTCCAGCCTAGCAACAAAAAGTAACCTCCCCGGGTTTTATTTGGCACTACTGTAGTTCACATTATTTTTCTCTTTTTTCTGTAAGTGAAAAATAGAACGCTACAGGCAAGCAGGATATGCTTACTATATACTAAGCGCAATGTTGGCATCAAGGTACAGGTATCAGGGGCGGATCAAGGAATTTTGTAAAGGGGGGGCGCAACTCATATTTCTGGTGCCATTTCTGGGTTCCATTTCATTTTTTTCTTTTTATTTCTTTTGTTTTTAACGAAAAATAAAGGGGGGGGGGGCGTGCGCCGGTTGTGCCCCCCTCTGGATCTGCCACTGGGTATAGACATCAAAATATTGCCTTTGCATTTCTTGTTTCCTGATGTCCTTCCAAAGTCTTGGAGCAAATTCTTACCGATACTGTTTGTGGACTGGCACCATAGCAGCAGGACCAAGAAACATAACATTCCCATGATGCCAAGTGTAACAACTCTCTTTGCCTGAAATAAAAAAAGAGGAAAATGACAACTTCCCAGTCAGATGATACTGCCGTGTAAAGATTCCATAGGTAAAGTGGAAGTCAGACTCTGCAACATATTAATCACATGATTTATTTTAAAAAAAGACATTTCAGCCATTCTAATTTCACAGCCTTAACAGACATTACAGAGACTATGTCTTCTACATGGTGTGTTACAGAGAGCAGCAGTCAGGACCGTCCAAGCTTGTCAATTTTCTGCAGTTTGAAGAGAGCTTGTGCTGATGATTTTGTTGTTCATTGCCCAACTTTTAAAGCTCTAGGGATATATAAGTGGTTAACTTTAGAGATATATGTTTACTTTGGAGATTTGTGACATGTTCCTTCCTCTTGTTCATGTATGTCATTAATTTCCACTGTCACTGAACACTGTCCTTTCTATTTCATCTGTCTTGCACATACATCGTATCAAATTCATTATTTCTTTGAAGGCATACCCTTGGTGCCCAACCTTTCTAAATACTCCATCATCAGTTGAAAAGAAACACATATTAGGATGAACGTAGCAGCGAAAAGACATTAAAAAAAAATCTGAAGATGACAGTCCTAAATAAGAATAAGAAATCCTTCCTCTGGACTCACCTGCTGCTCTTTAAGCACAGATCGCAGCTCAGTCATCAGTCTGGTCAGGAAGCTATGCTGAGGCCTGGCAAATGGCTGGATGGTCCCGTGGATGATGTCACCGAGGCCATTAGAAGCTGATCCATGAACACCTTGATATAAAAAACACCACATATACAGTTAGGAGTTAGGACTAACAGGAATGGTTTATCACATTCTAATCGCCTCATACTAGTTTTCATCAATCTTCCATGTAGGGCACGCAAGAGGGAATTACTTGATAAAAATCGACCATCACCTCATGTTCAACCTACCCATTCATTACTGAACAAGGACTCTTGGAAAGCACTTCAGAAAATTGTTCAGGAATGCAAATTTTATGCATTTATACACTGGATACATTCAAAATCATTGTAAATTACCCTTTTCTTTTGATCCCCAAACATTATACTAAAAAACAACTCATTTAAATTCTATCATTCTGTCAGCCAGCCAATTTTCTTGTTAGACCCCTCCGCAGTCCGGTGCATTGTAATAAAAAAATTCAAAATGGTGGACCTTGGAAGATGAATTTTTGGGCCCTTCTGAGAACTATGTATTTCCTTAATTTAACGTTTAACCCTCCTATTAGTACGTTTATGTAGAATTTTAGATTGATCCTTTAACGAGTGTGGTATGGTAATCACTTCTCTGTTCTGGTATAGGCCTATAGTATTTGTGAATCCACACTGCTCTGCCACTGTGTCTGACTGTGTGCTCTACCAAGTCCAAGGCCAAGGGTATATTTACTCCCTCAGGCTCTACAACTAGCCTAGCTAGCCTAGTAGGCCAGGCTAGTGGAGTAAATTTTACGGAATCCTTATCATTTAAACTGATGTTTAGGATGTCTAGGAACTGCTGTTTAAAACCTGATCCGAAACTCAAGAGACCTATAAATCAGCAGTGTTTCATACCATGTCCAACAGTCCCATGATACTTGTGATCAGCAGAGTTGTGTGCGTGTCCATGTCCGTGGGCATGACTGTGCCCAGAAGACGCGGCCGGAAGACTCTTCCCGAAGCCGTGCGTTCTACCTCCCACGTCCACGTCCATGGAAGTGTCGAATGCATCGATGTCGATAACTTGACTGCCGTATTGCATGACTACTCTCCAAATCTAGGCATTCCAGACAAGATCAAAGGCAGGCTTACGTTGTGAGTGGACATAAATGACCGCAAAATGTGTGTCACGACGGATTGAACAAAGGAATCTACAATGAAACGAACGTTAATCACTCGGAGATTACGCTTCACGAATACACATGCATGCACTATGCGTTTGTGTATGGGTCGATTCGTCGATCGTACGTACGTGTACTAAATTAGATCCGCTGCGCTCTAGCGATAAAGAGTAGCACAGTTAGAGTATGTTACGTCATAAAATTGGAACCAGGAAAATGGGACTAATATATGAATATTCATTATTGAGTTCTCTTGTATGTGATACTATAAATACATGTACATCAAAGTTTGTGCAGCTCTCAGTCACAGAACTCTACGTGGATTTTTCCTCTTTTGCTCATTCCTACCTAGTACCTGTGGATGTGGCCTAATTTTTAACCTCCCATAAAAGCACCTCTGGGGCTTATAATGAGAACATTAAATTATTATGTGATGGACATAAAGAAAGAAAGAAAGAAAGAAAGATTGAGAGAAAGAAAGAAAAAACAAGCAAACAAACTAGAAATACAGTGATGCAGAGCAGATTCCTCTTCTGTAAGGTCATCTGCAACAGGACCAGTATTTTCCACCAACTGAGTAACTGTACAATGCCGAATTACAAAACAAACAAACCAAAGTATATATACTGAATATAAGTATACACGAAATTTGAGAAATATAAGCTCTTAATATGGATAAAGCTAATCATGGTGTTTATCATGGTAAGTTCACTTAAATTCTACTCACAAAGATAAAAAAATTATTTTCTTTGCCATTAAATATGATTGAAAATAATACAGTTAAAATTACACTAAAATTTGTGTCTTCTTCAAATAAACTGTCCGTATTGACAGCATGATACATTTCTTGAGTTCTGTTCAATTTTTTGTGTACCAACTCGTGGACTACGAATTACTTCACGCACACACACATACACACACATGGCACCGATATATAAATTATATACATAGTATAAATATGTACACACAAAAGCAATATATAGGCATACTGCTCTAGTATCAAAGACAGGGTAGGGAAATATAGGCCCTATTTCGTTTTGTTGTTTGTTTGTTTTTTGCTTGATTGTTTTTTGTTTTGTTTCGTTTATTTCATTTCCAACACATATGATTACAACATTTGAATACACATATATTCATGATACAACAATGAAAAACATACAATGAACCATAATACATAATACAATTTCATAATATATAATTTAAAGACAAGTAAAAAAAAAAAGAATGGTTGAAAATGGAGGGGACTGGTAAAACTTTGCAAAGCGTGTAGTCTGCATTCCCCTCATAAAAAAAAACCCTGTAGTTACAAAATTGATAAAGTGAGGCAAAGAAAGGAATAGAAAGTAAGACAGAGACGAAGTACACACATACAGACACAATAGTCATTACCAACACGAAGCACGGTAGTTTTCTTGTAATGAAAGAAGAAAGGTATATGTAAGGGTGGAATGAGTGACAGGAAGAGACTGCCTTCACAGTGAACAGAGAAAAGGGAGAGGGAAGAGGAAGATGAAGGGTCAAAACCAGTGCACGTGAAGTACGAGATAACAAGCTCCCAAAAATAAAGGAGTGTAAAGTTGAGTTGTAGTAAGCGAGACAATTGGGGTAAAAATTTGACTAGAAATTTAGTCTTACAAAAAGTATAACTCATTCTGAAATGTAAGATTTTCTTTAAAATTTCTTTATATACTGCTATCAAAAGAATTCCAACATTTCGGAACAGAAAAGGAGATACACTAGATTTAGTAAAAATAGTTCTGGTTAAAGGCAAATGATATTCACTGGATTGTCGGGTAGGATATGAATGGAGAATTTCATTTTTGATGAACAAAGAGTAAAAAACAAAGTCGGGAGAGAATTATTGTTAAAGGGATCGTATAGTTTTGGTTGAGACCTTATTTCAGGTTTCTAACATTTTTTGGTGAGATAATGAGAAACCTCTCAATATGAAAGAGCATGTAATTCTATAATGAATTCAACGTTTATTTGATGAAAATTGGTTTTGAAACGGCTGAGATATCCAAAAAAGAGCAACTCTAATAAATACGATCCCTTTGTTTTGCTTTATTTTTGGATGTTTCAGTCATTATAAACCCGATTTTCATCTAGCTAATAAACTTTGAATTCCTCTTAAAATGGTATGCTCTGTACTATATCATAAGTGTTTTCTTGGTATCTCGCAAAAAGTTGAAAGCCTAATTCTCATCTCCACCAATACTGTACTATCCCTTTAAGCTATAAATCGCCATGAATACAAACGATACAGATCGTAAATCTTTAAAGGGATAGTACAGTATTGGTGGAGATGAGAATTGGGCTTTCAACCTTTTGTGAGATACCAAGAAAACACTTATGATATAGTACAGAGCATACCGTTTCAAGAGGAATTCAAAGTTTATTTGATAAAAATCGGGTTTGGAATGACTGAAACATCCAAAAACAAAGTAAAACAAAGCGATCGTAATCAAGTGTGGGTCCCACACTTTATTAGAATCGCTCTTTTTTGGATATCTCAGCCATTTCAAAACCAATTTTCATCAAATAAACGTTGAATTCCTCTTAAAATTACATTCTCTTTTATATTTCACAAGAGGTTCAAATTAGGTCTCAACCAAAACTGTACGATCCCTTTAAGATGTTGTTTTCATGAAATGAAGCATCAGTATGGCATCTCTATGATTCCTGAAAAATAATACGAAGAACTTTTTTTTTCCTGCAGTAATAAGTCTTTCTAAGTAAGAGTTATGTGTTCCTCTAGGCGAGTATGCCATATCAGGGCAATATCAATGTAGAGTTTAACATAAAAAGAGCATTTCTAGTAAGAAAAAAAACAACCTTTATTTATAATGCCGATATTAAGTGGATTTTTAACCACCCCCAAAAGCCACATTTTGAGAGAATAATATATATATTATAATAAAACAAAGAATCAAGAAATAAACTACTAATGCATTTTTTTTTTTTTTTGGCCAATAAAGAATGAGTTTACTGGACTCGAATTTTCGGGGGCCTCCACCTTCTTCAGGAGTCTCGACGGGGAATGACGGTACTAAAACACAAATTGAACATGAAGAGCGAGCACTCATATACAGACTTGGTTGCTATGAAAAATATGCATTACTAGTTTATTTCTTGATTCTTCGTTATATTGGAGCCAAAACATAAATTTTCAACATGTTTGGACCTAGACTATATATATATGTATATATATATATATATATATATATATATATATATATATATATATATATATATATATATATATATTTGGTCAGACAGTCGATGAAATAAAAAAGATCGCTAGATTTAGTAATATAGGCCTACAGAATATATGACAAAAATAAAGGCTTAACACGAGATACCAAATAGATGCATAGGTCCTACCTACCATGAAATATGTGAAATATGCTTAATCGAACTGTTTCACACTTTTCAAAAAACATTTTAAAAAAGATTTGATCTAAAACAATATCTTTTACCGAGTAATGAGCAAACGTTCAGCCACCTTCTGATGGCTTATTACTAAGTACAAATTGTAGTACCAGGACTTTACTCGGCCCGACCTGATTCGGCCTCTAACCAAAACAAACAGCTGCCGGGAGTCACGTGCGCTGCTGTTGAATGGAAGATTTCTTTGCCTTACCGAACGTGTGTTTTGTTACTTGATCGTTGAAATGGATAATGAAAGTGACGTTGAGCTCCAAATTCGTACCCTGAAAGAAGAAAACTCTCGTCTCCGCGCACGGTTACACATATGTGAAGCGAAGGTAATGAGGAATCGTGAGAATACTACAGTGCTAGGTTAGAATACAACGAAAATTTGGGTTGGTAGGCTAATGTACAAATGGTAGTCCCATGCGTGGTATATAATGTTAGTCCTTCATCTCCTCCCAGATTTTTATTGTAAAGTTTAATTCAATTCAAATCAAACTGCACTTTACGTTTTCTCACATATCTGACATCATTACATTGCATATCCCTCTAGACCTGTTACATGCTGTCACTGATTTGAACTCCTGCTGTATCTACACAGCCCAGTCGCTGTAAAAAACGCGACAGCAACTGGGCTGTGTATCGTGTAAAATTTAAACTTTAATTAAAGTTTAAACTGTAATTATATGAGATTGAGGACAAAATGACAATTAGAATGGATTATGATTTATGATTATGAATAATGTTTTGTCTAGCTCTAAATAGACTAGATCTATACCAGCCTAGGTGGAATATGCCATATAATGGTATATAGCGCGACCAGACGCTGTGTGTTAGTACGCTGTGCGAATACAGCGTCTGACCAACGAGGCATGCACCTTCAAAGTGGGGAACCACAACACGACTACAAAACTCATGAAAATTTATATGTTTCCTATAAAAAAAGGTATATGTTACTCACGTTAAGTGCATGCTTGTATTACAGAAGGTTCATAAGTCCCTAGAGAGCCCTCACGATAAGTCCATTGAACAAAAAAATGGCACTTTCTAGCGCACAGTAGAACAGCGAAGGAGTCCCCGACCGTCGGGGCATCGTTGCAGAATTCAAAAATGGCGAGTGACTACTCAGCAAATTATGCGTGCGCGTGTGTGGCTGGAAGTGCAGCGATCTATTGCGTGCGTGCGCTCTATGGTAGCAGCACACACGGTCGACGGATTGAGTGAACTGCCGATTATCAGGTGTAACGTTCGCACATGTTGCATATTAAATCATCATTTTCGATAAGTTGTAAAATGTTAATTTCAATATTGATAGCATAGATATGAAGTCTCATTATTATTTTGTTCGTTAGATGAGTGTGAGGTGACAAAAAATGATCGAAAGTACCGTATCAAAATTCAAAGTGATCGTTGAACTCTCTTCGTGTTTGTTGGTCCGTTGGTACAGCCCTGTTGCGCTACTTACAGCGACTGGGTTGTGTATAGATAGGTGGAATATAGATAACATTTAGTGTCTTTGTTTTGTTTCTTTTTTTCTTTTTTTCCAATCAGCAAGATCCTGACCTTGGTAGCAGTGTGCAGCAATTATGTGATTATGCCATATGGGGTGGTGCTGTGCTTCACACACAGCCATCAACATTATGATCATGGGGATGATTTGACTTTTTGAATCAGCAGATGACTGGATAGTTGAGTTGAAAGGCAGATAGGTCTAATCTTGAAGCTTGGTCTCCATCCAGCACCAATTCTATCCTAATCAAATGACAACAGATATTTAAAACGGTGTGATCATGATTGCAGGGAATATTTTGCGTGACTGTTATTTATTTATTGCAGCTCAGAGAGAAAGAATGTTCATCTCAAGAAGCATCCTATGACTGCTCCAGGGGTGAGTCTCAAAAGGATCATTCTCCAGTAACTCAACTTGACAATGCCAGAATCAAGCGTTACAGCCGGCAGCTCATTCTTCCAGAAATAGGAGTGCAAGGTATTACTCAATTCATCCAGAATCAATCTTTAATTTGTTAGTGAATGAAAAGTCAAGCAGCTTAGGTTGATGTACATGATTGTATAAGTATGTTTGTAAGTATGCAATCAGTCTTTGAACAACTTCAATTGTTTCTTTTCTTTACTTACTGAATCTACACTGAGTGATTCCAGGTCATGGAGAGTGAAACATATTTCATATGAGGCAACTTGTGAATGCTGAAGTATTCTTTGTCTTTGTCATATTTAGAACTTGTTGTTTGCATTTGAAGTCTACTGAGTATGTGAAATTGTTTGTGACAGATACTTAGTTCCTGGTGTCAAGTAAAAAAAAGAGTAAAAAAGAGAGAAAAAGACACGAAAAAAAAAACATGAAGAAAAGAATGCTCTTTCCTGAAAGTAGATCTTGAGAGTTAGTGCATATGGTATTTTGAGATGTCACACAGAATACCAAGAGCTATACAGTTTTATTTGACCTTCAAAGGAAAAGAAATTGTAATCACAGTGTATAAAATCTGGTATTCATCTTGGTTTATATAATTACTCTTCATGTGTCTTCAATTCTTCAGGCTTCCTGTAGATCATTTATAATGCTTCTTTGTGTTTTGCAGGTCAGCTGAAGATAGTCAACACCTCTGTGTTGATAATTGGAGCCGGAGGGCTTGGATGCCCCTCGGCCATCTATTTAGCTGCTGCAGGAATAGGTGAGAGCAAGGACAGATTTGTCCTTTTTTTTTCTGTTTTGGTGTTGTCAGTTTGATCACAGTTTGGATTCTAGATTTGATGTTGCTGTTGATGATTTCTGTTTGCTTCAGTTTTTGGCATCTTTACCATGAATGAGCTGTCCTAATAAGCACAAATTTCAAGTTCTCTTGATCTATTCAATTGTTGCTGGATTAGGTAAGAGTAAGGTCAGATTTGTCTGCAAACCCCAAAATATCAAGAGACTATGTGTGTGTGTGTGTCATGTGTGTGTCTGTTTTGATTGTGGCTTAGATTTCTTGATATATTACTGTTGTTTTACATCGCTGTTGTTGTACATCGCTGTTGTTGTTTAGTGTGTATCTGCAAGGTTTGTGTAGTTTTTACCATGAATAAACTGCCTATCAAGTACAAATTACAAGTTTTCCCTCAAAGATATATATTTGAAATATGTATGAAACTGGCCTACTTTGCCATACTAAGTTATTATTTGAATGCCAAATTTGCAATGGGTTTCAATTCAACTCATTGTGTATGACATATGACCTAATGCACTTTAGTAACTTACTACTTGCAAAGTATGATTTATCTTCTTCTGTTATTCAATACCTGAACAATCATCAATGACAGTGTGGTTCAAATGAATGACCTAGTTTGAGTTGTATCTATTTTCATGTGCTACTTTTTTTTTTCTTTTCTTTTGCACCATGATTTTTCACATGTAGGAAGACTGGGAGTCGTAGACTATGATGAGGTAGAGCTTAGCAATCTTCACAGACAGATCCTTCATACGGAGCAGAGAGTTGGGATGTCAAAGTCAGACTCCATCAAGACCGGTGTGAACAGGTGGGCAGTCTAGTCTTTCTTCTTCTTCTTCTTCTTCTTCTTCTTCTTCTTCTTCTTCTTCATCTTCTTCTTCTTCTTCTTCTTCTTCTTCTTCTTCTTCTTCTTCTTCTTCTTCTTCTTCTTCATCTTCTTCTTCTTCTTCTTCTTCTTCTTCTTCTTCTTCTTCTTCTTCTTCTTCTTCTTCTCTTCTTCTTCTTCTTCTTCTTCTTCTTCTTCTTCTTCTTCTTCTTCTTCTTCTTCTTCTTCTTCTTCTTCTTCTTCATCTTTACTTTTTCTTCTTCTTTTTCTTTGCCTTCTTCTTTCTTAATCTTCAAAAGGCTATGTAACCCATCAAGAAAATGAACTTGACCTGCATGCTTGCTTTGAGGAGGAACATGGTCCTACTCAAGAGTGTTGTGAAATTGCCAATAAGGAGATCTTGGAATTTTCTATAGAGCTAGAATTAACCAGAGCTTGGTAGATCATTCTACTCAGGTATTGATCATTGAGCAAAGGAAATTTTGTTGATCAGTCTCTCTTGTTTTTGCGAGAATGATTACATTTTGCCAAAGTCATAAGGAAAAATAATCAAATTCTACCAAAAGTTTAATGGATGTGACTTATGAGATATGACGTGATGCTGTGGTAAAATATTTGCTGCTGAACATGATTATATCATAGAACTCATCATTGCAGATGACTTTGGTACTAAGTGACAGATGTTAGATTTCTCAGTGCAGAATCAGGTGATAATGTATCATGTGTAGCTGTATTGTTTGCAATTATGTCTAGTTTATTCATGTGCTGTTATTTCATTCTGCAATGATATGAAATTGATAAATACAGAACACCTGTTTAAGGTTCATGCAGGTTTCAATATGAATAGTAATGTTCAGATTGAGTCAGCTCAATTACTTTGTTCTCATTTTTAGCCAAGGCAAAACAGAACCAAATATTGAATTTCATTATACAGGATAGTATTAAACCAATGTTTTAAGTTATCATAAACATTCTCTGTGTTCATTCAATTCTTTACAGCCTTAATTCTTCAGTGAGATGTACACCATACCATATTCAACTGGACAGACACAATGCTCTGGATATCATCAGACAATATCCTTTTGCTGCCCCTCCACCCCCACCCCCCCCCCCCCCCCACCCCCCCCCCCCCCACGAACTGAATCCAACTTTTACATTGGGTTCTCTAAGTCCAGTCAAACAATGGTTTGCAGAGTGTTTGATTGTCTCTATCTTTGAATAACATTGTCATCTCAACATCTAGATTATTATCACCAAGCCTTGAATGAAACAAAGCACTTCAGGTGTGCTCATCATTTTTTTTTTCAGCATTTTACCTTTGTTTTTTCACTCTTCTCCTAAAATGATCTTCAACTTGAGAAATAAAAAAAAAAATGAAGAAATTCATTTTGGCTGTTGTTGACTGCTAATGCTTTGTTCGTCTACTTTTGCTCAAATTAATCTTTAACCCCATGAATGAGTGTTGGATGGCTATTGATTCCACTTTCATGTATATATTTATGTATTGTACCCATACATGTATATGTGTTTGTTTTACTGAGTCAGTATGATGTCCTGAGCGTTGTAATTGTATAACATAACAAGAAGTAGCAGAGTACGTAAGTTTAAATTATGGAGCAAGGCGTGATTGCTGTTTTTGATGTGTTGGACCAGATAACATGCCTAGAGCTTTTTTGGCACTTTTCTCACACCAAGTTTTTGACTACTGTTTTACCCTGTCGAATTGCGATGTGCATCAGAGATGGTGTAACCCAATTCAAAACCAAAGAAATACAACTTCAGTAGATGGAACATTTCAAGCTGATTCTGTTAAGTTACTTTAAGCAGCTTTTCTTTAACAGTTTGATTATTTTTCACATATGACATTGTTCTGGACTGCACAGACAATGTGGCTACCAGATATCTTCTGAATGATGCGTGTGTGTTGGCGGGAAAGCCACTCGTCTCAGGAAGTGCTCTACGGTTTGAGGGTCAGGTAAGATTGTCTGATATGGCATAATACATGCTAATTTTCTGTCAAACAGCTATCAGGGTATAGTGGACTCCCATTATAACAAAGTCCTGAGGACCGACAGTTTTCTTCTGTTATATCGAAATTTCGTTATAACCGAACAAATTAACAATAAAATACATAGAGAGGATAACATTGCGGCCTGAATTTTTACTTCGTTGTAGAATTTCGTTAAAACCGCGTTTGTTATAACGGGAGCGCACTGTATAGACTACCAAAGTGATGATGTCACAGTCTTTTGTTATAGCTTGGATTGGAACCAGATGTGTGCATAAACACTCAGGCCAGGTGAGGTTGTTTTAGAACCAGTTTCCATGGCAATAAATGACTATGACATCACACTTTGGTACTCTTATCGTTTTTAAGAAGTCAATCTGTTACTTCATTCATCTTACTGAGACCTTCCTTTCCTGCCTTCTTCTATACTTTGACTTTGGTTTTGCAGTTGAGTTGGGAGTTGGGTTTTGGGCATTTTTATGCCTCCGCCACGAAGTGGTGCCGGAGGCATTATGTTTTCGGGTTGTCCGTCCGTCCGTCCGTCCGTCCTTCCGTCCGTCCGTCCTTCCGTCCGTCCGTAATGAATTTTGTGGACAGGGTAACTACCAAAACCTTTTGAGGTATCCTAATGAAACTTGGCATGTATGTGTATTAGGGGGTGAAGTTGTGCCTATCAACTTTTGGGTGCACATGCTCAAGGTCAAAGGTCAACAGGTCAAGGTCAAATGATTAAAATGTCACTATTTCCCCCATATCTATGCAATGCCTAGAGATATTTTCTTGAAACTTAGTGTATACATGTATTACCCAATTAAGATTCTCTGGTGAAAGTTTGGGGTCATGAGGTCAAAAGGTCAAAGGTCAAAAGGTCGAGTAAAGTGTTGAAATGTTACTTTTTTCTCTGTATCTTGGAAATTGTTCAAGGTATCTTCATGAAACATAGTATATATGCATGTACTGACTGGCAGTGGTTATCTAGGGAATTCAGGGTTCATTGGGTCAAAGGTCAGGGGTCAAAGGTCAAGGCAATACTTCAAAATTTTACTATTTTCCTTATATTTATGCTTTGCCAGCAGGATTATTTTGTTTAACTTGATGTATGCATGTATAACCCAATAGAAATTATCTGGGATTTTTTTTTTTGCCAAGAAGGTCAAAGGTCAAAAGGTCAAAGTGAAAGTGCTGAACTTACTTCTTTCTCCATATCTCGGAAGTGGCTCAAGTTATCTTGAAACTTAGTACATATTTATGTATGTTCTGCCTGACAGTGATTCTCTTATAAATCAAAGGCCAGATGAAAATGATAACAATTTACTGTTCAATACAGAAATTGCACTTTTTCTCCATACCTTGAAAATTACTCGGTGCATAAACTTATGAGAGGGTCAAAGTCAAGTTAAAGTTCTTAAATCCCCAAATACATGCTCTCCTCCAATTCATCCAATTAAACATACACGTGTAGGTCAAGGAAGGTAAACATTCAATACATTTGTGACAAACATGTCATTTTGATATTTTGCCAATTTTGTGAAAATGTAATCACACATTGTCCACATGTACTATAGACCCATTAGGAGAATCATGCATTATGGCGGAGGCATACCAGTCGCCATAGCGACATTTCTAGTTATTACTTGGATAAAAGTAAAATTCTTGACATGCATGGAGGTTATTAAGAAAATACTCATATAAAGATAGTATGTGGGACATATAGTTGTCTTGAAAAATTAAAGGAAATATAAACATGTCTTTGAGCATTGTCTCTGTTTTGATTGCTGTCCAAATTATTGAAGCATGGTGAAGAAAAAGTGATTGACACAAAAACAAAGAGTTTATTGCAGAATGTCTGAACATGAACCAAGTATTGCATTTGAGTAAGAGACAGTGTTTGATGGTGGTGAGGATGAGTAAGGAGGAGAAGCTAGTATTACTGGGTTTACAATTTGATAAGGTGCCAAGGCATGATACCATTATATAAGTACGTGAGATTTTATGTTATTCAGGCCATACTGAAGGAGTGTACATGGGTACCCAGTAGTTTAATAGGAATGTGTGACAATGTTTAAAATTGAGAATCTACATATCAAATTGTGAAAGTGTTAACAAGTGCTGCCTATTTGAGGTGAACAAATATCTCGCAAACCACAATAACCATGCAAATTACTCTCTTAATATTTGCTGTGTGTGTCAAGAAGTTTTTTTCTCTGTAATTTGTGTTGTTTTGTTTTGTTTTGTTTTGTTTTTTTTTTTGCTTATTCTTCTTTTGTTACCTATGCAGGCATTACAGAGTAGCTGTAACTCTTGGAATATAAAGATCTTTTTGGTACATTTGAGGGTATTGAAGTGAGGAAATATATGCACTTTTTAATCCATTTATTAGCTCACTGTGTATAATCACGATGGGGGTCCCTGTTACCGGTGTCTCTACCCCAAGCCTCCCCCAGCAGAGACTGTCACCAACTGCTCAGAGGGTGGTGTTGTGGGAGTAGGTGAGTTTGTATGCAAATAATGTACATTGCACAGGGCATTAGCAAGAATTATCCACCCAATGGTAACTTTGGAACAGTCAGAAACATGAGATGAAGCTGAGTGTGCTTTGAACTGTTCAAAAGTTGAAAAGGATGGATGCCGGTAAGTGTACTTATGTCTGACCAAGTAAAGTGCATTATTTGTTTTATAACACGGTGACATAATTTGAATTCTGCAACAGCCATTATTGCAAGATTCACAGGCCAGCATCAGCTTCAAGTGAACTGAATAGTACACACAAACAAGTGCAGTGTATTTGTAATATACACAGACAATACAGCTGAGTGCAGGTGAGCAGGCACTAGTGCTAGTCATTAGAATACTAATGCCCGTGGAATAGTAAAGTTGGGCCTTTAGGCAAACTTAAAGTCTGGCAGCTTGTTAGTATAGTTCTTGACCAATCCGTTAATTCGGATTCATGTCATCATTACATAAGAATCTCTGCACGCAGTCTGGTCAAAGGTGTTATGTGCTTCCCTGCTTCCGCTAACTGGGAGCTGGGAGTGACCACAATGCACAAACCGGATTGCTGTATATATTATGTTTATAGAAGCAAACAGAGTTGATAAGATGGAGTGAAGAAACTCTTGCTGCAGTACATCGTCAAAAATCAGCATCTGGATACAATATTTTTTCCACTTTCCTTCGTAACAAGATGACTGTTTACCAAGGAATAGTGCAACAGTGTAGTCAATATCATTTATAATCTCTCATAAATGTCATCATATCTTGGCATAATGACAGGGAATAATCATAATAATAATCAGAATAATCAATATAAGGTTAAAGGGATGGTACAGTTTTGGTTGAGATGGGACTTCAAGTTTCCAATTTTCTTTGATGATGATTTTTTTTAGATAATGAGAAACCTCACTTGAAATATGAAAGAGCATATAATGCTAAAGAGGAATTCAAAATTTATTTGATGAAAATTGGTTTTGAAATTAGATATACGAAACAAAGCGATCCTCCTATCCTTTGTCTGTCCTTGCTTTTGATATTTGCAGAAATGGCTGGATTTTATTGTGGCCATGATCAAGCACAGATTCCAAGAGCTATCAAAGTTTACTATGTTTTCTCATTGCCTATGAATACCTGAGATCAAAATCAATAATATTAACCCATTTACACTGTAAGTCAACCAAAACAAAGTAGGCCTATTGTTACATTATATTTATAAAACATTTGTCAACAAAGCTATAATTCCATATTACTGTATCATTATTATCATTTTTTTTTTTTCATTTTGTGGCACAGTTCCTGGAATTATTGGCTGCATTCAAGGTCTGGAAGCGATCAAAATGGCCGCCGGTCTTGGCAGTATCCTTGGCTTTCTGGCCTTGTGTGGTGCCAGAGAGATAGAAGATGGACAGAAGGGGATGTTTATACCTTGGGATATTGTTTTATGTGACGGTCTTTACTAAATATCTATGAAGAATAACAAATAGTGCTTGAATGACAAATAAGAAAGCATACCTTACAGAATACTGGAGGAGGGATGTTACAGAGTTTGTTGTGTCAGAGAGATTTTCTTTTTTCTTTTTAGAGAAGAAGTTGAGACATGGTATTAATAGGTATTAATTTAGAGAGCTGGGATGGGATTTCATCTTCTGGATCTGAGAGAAGCTACATTTTGCATTTGAACAGGAAAGGTTTTTTTTTTGTTTTTTTTTAAAGCATTCACCCCAAGCATTAATATAAAGACTATTTACTCCACTTCTTACTTTTGCTGAATACTAATATGTATTTGAGTTCTTCATAGACCCTGGATCGTGCATTAAGATTTTTTTTTCAACAATAGTACCGGTACCACATTCAAACATAAAGATTAATGTCTATGCCTGTTGATGTTTAATATTGATGTCATTTGCAAAAGGTATTTAGTAGCTTTATACAGTCCCAGGTATTTGAGGAAATTGGACTGTTACAGCACTCAAAATACAGTGCTGTCTAGATGCATTCTAGTTTGAAAATTGTTCAATTATATGCAAAGAGCATACTTTGTTCCTTGACCCGCAACCAACGACAACCAGCATCATACTCCCAGAAGTTGTTGGTGTTTGACGGCCTGGATGGCTCTTTCCGCACCATCAGACTGCGGCCAAAGAAAGCGACATGCGTGGCGTGCGGTGAAGTGCCCTCTGTCACCGAACTCATTGACTATGAGGAGTTCTGTGGGGCCAGTGCCACTGATAAGGTGAGTTACCAGATGTTGCTTTCGCAAGCGACCATGTTTATTCTCTATAGTTGCTGTCCTCGACCAGTTTGCATCGACATAGTGTGTATAGTAGATGTTAAAATCCTATTCCAAATAATACCTTTTCTGCCACCGTGATTATCATTTAATTGCATACTGGAAACAGCATGACCTATTTTCACTAACTCTGATTTAATGTCCTGCCTGTAGTAACAACGAGTTCAATACAGAGTTTTGTACCAATGATGTGTACCATCTATTTATTGAATGATCAACTTTAAGACCCAGTTTGGGGTAACTGAAATTTAATGAAGATGGAAATTAAAGTATTGCAGATAAGTGTAAATTATAGAAAAAAAATCAAAAGAGAAAGGAATGTTTATAAAAGAATTAGCACAGAAAGCAAAGCCTTATTATTGTATATGAACAATTTATTTTTTGTGGGGGGAATATTTATGCTGTAAGACTTTGTTTGATTGCACAATTGGTTTTGATAAATTTGATTTTTATTCTTATTGTTTGCCTAATTGCAACAACATTCTACATAACTCCTTTTCTTTCTTTGCCTCTGTTATCTAAAGATTCCAGGGGCCACTTGCGTGTGCAGTGCCATATTTGGTAGATCTAGGAAAGGTCAAATGTCAAAATCAGAATAATGATTTTTTTCTTTTATGATATGTGATGTGATTTCAGAATGAGTCAGTGAAATTTGATTATGCTTGGTAATAGTAGATGCATTAGAACCATGGCAGGAAACTTCCTTTTATGATTTGGGAAAGATCTGATAAAAATGAAGTGAGGAAGTGGCGGTCTTCTAAACTTTCACTATTGATGTAGCTGGTGAAATGATATTTTTAGGGATTTTTATCAAACTTGGTTGAGATATGAAATCTTGACAGAGTTATCAGACCACTCGATCTTGATGAACTTGATGATGCCACTTTCAAGAGTTTGTGGTCAAAATGAAAGTGAATAATAACTATCAAGTACCGGTACACAGAACTTCTGAGGTGCTTGAAGGAATTTGATTGCACATGTTGGATAGATAGATACAAACAGGATAAAACAGAATCTGTGGATTCAGATATGACATGAATACATTGGTGTGAAAGAACTCTTCCTGCTGATGACTCGGCGATTTCCAGAGAAAGTTAAAAGGATCGTGTAGTTTTGGTTGAGACCTACCTTCAGGTTTCTAACACTTTTTAGTGAGATAATGAGAAATCTACTATGAAATGTGAAAAACCATATAATTCCAAGAGGAATTCAATGTTTATTTGATGAAATTTGGTTTTCAACTGGCTGAGATATCCAAAACAGAGCGATCATAATAAAAGGTGGGACCCGCCTTTTATTACGATCGCTTTGTTTTACATTGTTTTTGGATGTCTCAGCCCTTCCAAAATGATTTTCATCAAATAAATTTTGAATTCCTCTTAGAATGTCAATGATATGCTCTGTACCGTTTTATTAGCGGTTTCTTGGTATCTTGCAAAAAGTTAAAAGCCTAATTCTCGTCTTCATTTATACTGTACTATCCCTTTAACTCTACACTTACAGAGCTCATTTCAACATGGGGGTGGGGTGGGTGGTGGAATGGGGGAAGTTGGCTAATGTTGTGTGATAAACTGTTACTTTGCTATTTTGCACAATCATGCTGTGGATCGCATTTTAGAACAACAGTAATTACAAAGAGGATTTATGGTGTTACATGATATCTGAGAAAACTTTAAAGTAAGCATGTGTATGTCACACTAAGGTAAAATGATTTTATCTTTATTATTTGGAGATTTGAGAAGCTGCACAATAGTATAATACCAGGTATCAAGGCCAAATTTTGTTATAGAGTCTTTTGATCACAAGTTCCATATCTTGATGGATTGGGTGGAATATATACTTTGTTTAAACTGTGCCTGCATATTTTCTAGAATGGAGGTAACGAACTTCTTGTGAGAGTAGTTCTAACTGTTTCATTTTTTATCTCCTAGTCTTGCACATTTTCTTGTGTGCAAGAGTTTCTGCAGTACAGTCACATATGCTGGTACCATAAGGCATTTGTATCAATGATATATATGAACAATCACATAAAAATAACCTTGTCCACTTTTGAGAAATTCTTTGTAGTGTTGTTTGTTTCTCATAATTAGTTGACATGTAGGATCGTACCTTAAAAAAACAATAATAAAAGAGCTCCAAATTTTGTGTAATTGTTGAGTTCATTCTATTAACTCATTCAAAGTGATTGTGTACATTTCATATGTATTACCTATACATGATATCAGAAATAAAGATTACTTTTTTAAAAGATTAGAAAAACCTGTACGTGTGGATATGTTTTGATGAATGGTGTTTGTCTTGGGTGCATTCTTTTGACATTGTCAAACTTCTTCCAACAAAACTTGCCAGGACTTTAAATCTTTCTGTTTCTAATACCGGTACTCATAATTCTTTTACCCAGTCTTGTGTAAGTAAACAGGGATGATGTACTGTGGTAGACTGTTCAAAACTCACTCCATGATCATGCAAACTTTGATGTATCATAGACAGAGTAATACATGTAGAATGATCTGGAGTCTTCATTAAAGTCAGAGTTAGAGTAGGACACATGTGAAATTTCAGTTTTCTTCATGTTACCCAAAGTGTATCACCAAATTGTGATATATATCACGACCACATATGCAAATTGGCTAAAGTTAAGACATCATCCATTCCACAGCTCTCACATTGGCTTGTGCACAAAATATTGTAAAGGTCATGTTTTTGGTCAATAATTTAGCAATTACAAACATGACCACAAAGCTATTATTGCAAGGTTATTACATTACAACAAAGATTTCATGCAAAGGACACAGTTTTTCTTTTCATTTTATTTTCTATCAAAAGAGGATATTCAGTGAAGAATTGTGTGTAGGTCAGTGAAAGACTTGTGCAGTCATTATATCACCTCTTTTAATGTTGGTTGCAACTTACTATAAAATTGGAAATTTTTGCACATTTTGCATGACATGAAACTAGTGCAAAACTAAAAGCACACAAATATTTTCGCATGTGATTTGTAGTAACATTCTATCTCTTTAATTCTGTGGAATTGAAAATACGCAAACTTTATTTTACCCGGCTGAGTGCAAAAAATTACTCACACAAATTTCCACGTTTACAGTATGTCATTGTTTTGTGAATACATGTGAATCATAAATATTCTTTTTTTTTTGTATTACGTCAGACTTTGATGAAACTTCTTTCAATATGTTTATTTCCTTTTAATCTATTTGTTTATAGTGCAACCTGTCAGCAAAGCTATGTAAGTAGCTATATGATGAGCTTTATGTCGTGTGACCGTTGTGATCTTTTTCGTTGAATGTTTTCCTGCAGTGCTTGAGAGTGCATCTTCTGAAAGCAGAGGACAGGATCTCGGCCGAGTCTCTCGCTGCCGAATTGGGCCAAACACCGTCACCCTCCTGTGTGCTCCTGGACTGCCGATCACGGATAGAGTTTGAAATCTGCAGGCTGCCACACAGCATCAGTATCCTTTATCAGCAGATAAAGATCCATCTTCCATCATTTCTAAGATTATTTGTCATGGCAACCAAAGAGTACTTTATCTAATTCATGTTTTGCATATTTGCAAAGATTACTTTCTATAATTCTTGTTTTGCATATTTTAAAAAAGTTCACTTTATCTAATTATTTGTTTTCCATATTTGCAAAGATTACTCTAATTCTTGTGTTGCGTAGTTGCAAAGATTGCATTATGTCTGTGAAATGATTGTTTGCCTGTATCACAGAGTTAATCCATATCGCCCCACTTGGACTTTCACTTGACATGTTATAACGATATGTATTTATAGATATATGCATTTTGCACTTTTCCCTCTTAAAATTTGTTTAAAGTATCCGGAAATAATCATTTGCATTCAATTACTTCTGAATCCCCGGGCCTTTCAGTTAGTGTGTTACTTTTTTGGTGATCCACTCATAATGCCAATTTGTATCATCTTGACCCCAACACATTGATATTGCGTAGAAAATGTTATGATATTCACTTTCTTGTGCATTTGTAAATATGTTTTGATCTGAAATGAAAATTGAAAGTTGACTCAAACCTTAAACCTTGACATGAGCAATTTAGATTTACCACTCCCTGACATAGAGAACAAGAAGGATATTTCAACATTAGAAGAAGCAATTCTTGAATGCCACTCTCAAGCCAGACATGATAACCAACCACTACCTAGTGAGTAATTCTATCATTTTTTCAGAGAGAAAATGATAAAATTCCCTGAAAACTTGAGTGATGTGTGCTAGAGTTTTTGCAGATATGACGAAGAAACCATTGCATCACGCCACAAATACATGTAAAATGTAAAGTAATTGTAATGATGATAACAAATATATGGTATCTCTTTAATGCATGTAATACTGCATGTCAAAGCTTGCTATGGTGATATGGTCCTTAAAAATCCACTGTCAATGGTAAGAGCAAATGAGCCGTAAATTCCATCATATCCGTGGAAATCTTCATAGGATACTTTGCAAAGTGAATGCATTTTGAAAAGACTGAATGCATTTTGAAAAGACTGAATGAGGTAGGGGGAAGCCATGAAAAGCAAACATTGTTCAGAGTATTTCTGTTATTTCTTGGATAAAAATGAATAGAATGCTTTTGGAGACTGGTGAAGCGTGTAATGCTTTCTGAAAGTAGGAAAAAAAAATCATGACAACTTACCACTACCTAGTGAGCATTTTAATCTTATACTCAGAAAGAAAACAAAAATTGAACCGAATGCTGTATATTTATCAATTATATAAAAGGAATTTGTGATGTCAAGACAAAGCAGCTGTGACAAGTCTGTGATTGGTTAGTGCTACAGTGATTGATGGGAATGCTGTGAAAAAGCAATTAACTTTGTAGTAGGAAATCACAATAATGCGACCAGTACTCAATCAGTACTACTTTCATTTTCTTGAATACAAATCAGGGGAATGATTGGGGGGGGGGGGGAACCAATCAGTGAACCATTAAATGAGTTATAAGGGCTTTGAAGTTTCAACTACCAGGCACTACCTGGCGAGTCCAAAATTTACTCAAACAGAATAAACAAATTATGCTATGACAAGTAAATGAACCGAGTAGTGATCGGTGATGGGGTAGAGGAAACCATGGCAACCACCCGTGATCCAAATAGCTTCTGTCATTTATGCAGGTGGAAATGTAAGTGTTTCTTAATTTGTGATTAGGAGCTTAGAATCCAGAGCAACCAACTACCTTCCAGTCAGCATTCTATCATAGCTTGAAAAGAATTAAACAGAATGTTCCTGGTCGTGAACAAAATGTAAGATTTTGTGATGGAGACGTGAACACTAGCTATATTTTTGATATTTACCGATTGGAAAGAAACATTACCACAAGAAAAAAAAAGAAAAAGGTGATGATATGAAAATCAGTGTTGAACTGGGTGATAGTTTGTGAGAAAGGATAAGGTAACCATGACTACCAGCAAATGTATATTGTCTGTGTACGGTGCATAAGTTAAATATAATTTTTGAAATAACAAATGTAAAGGAAGTTTGTAGTGCTCCACTTCTGAACCATTTTGTCCTTCCATTCTGTTCAGCTCATATTATGTATTTCATATAATATCTTGAAGAAATATATCTTATATATATATATATATATATATATATATATATATGTGGCATTACTAAAAAAAAAAATGTGAGGTATAAGATAATACCATAATACATTGGAAGAAAGATGGGAAGAATTCCAAATAAGCATACCGTCATAAATCCCCTCCACCATTTGGACAATGTGGAAGGGTTTGTCTGTGAACTCTATTGTAGATTATTCATCTTGTGATTGTTGAAATATGCACAGAAAATATCATCTATTCAAGTTACAAAGAATGAGGCTTGCTCCTCAGTCATACAATGTACATAACTTTATTGATCGTGGCTGTTGCTGTTCTTATCAACTTTTGTTCATTTCTTCCTCCTCTCTCTATTGCAGTCTATGTTGTCTGCAGAAGAGGCAACGATTCCCAGAAAGCCGTTCTCCAGCTGCGTGAGCTGCTAGCCTCCTCTCCAGTCACCATTAAGGATTTGTCCGGAGGACTGACGGCGTGGGCGACGCGGGTCGATCCAAACTTTCCTCAGTACTAACTCTCTTTCCAGTATGTTGTATGTGCATAAGAATGCAAAAACAACCTGTAGATGATCTTATTTTACAAAGATTGGAAGGCAGCATCTGATAGATAAATAAATAAATCAATAAATAAATGAATAAATAGATAAAGAAATAGATACCGGTAGATAACTCAGTTTTCCAATGCACAAGTAAAATGCCTTATGTGTGTATGTGTGTGATCGTTCCTGATTTATTTCTCAAGGATTCATACTTTCTCTGCAAGCTCTCGAGAGATGTTGAGTAAAATTGATTTTCCACCTAAACACAACCAAATAGGAAAGAAAGAAGAGAAATGAAAGAAAAAGAGAAAGAAAAAGGAGAAGGCCAGGGAATTCCTGAAAGGTTTGTTTGTGAAGGCATCTGGTGGCATGATTCAATTATCCTCACTCCTGAACTTTTCGGAGCTATTCAATCCTGGACATTTTACCTTCTTGCGCTTCATCTATGACCTTGTAAGATATCATCGATGGGAGGCAAGGCTCTTAGCCAAAAGTACCTTGCACTGACTTTTATTTTTATTGTGACATCAGAGCTTGATCTAATTCAGAGTGCCTAGGGAATAGCAAATAAACTTAGTAAAATTGAAGTCTGCACCGTGATGATATGATGACATTTCAAGAGTTGCCTTGGCAACTGAAAAATGCCATCAGATTTGTTTGATCACCAGCAAGAACAACAAAATCCAAAGCAAAAGGTCATACATGGGACTTGTCTTGGGAAATAGAATTGGAATGGAAAATACATGAACTGTATGTAGAATTTTAAACTGTGATTGATAATTCTTGGCTAGCTTTGCTTGAATTTTGGGATGACCAGTCATACCAGTATGAATCCATACCAACTGGTCTCATATATCAAAATAACTTCATCTCTTTATACATCTAATAAAATTTTGTCCAGTCAAAGGATAGTTTGGCTCAACGGCTGTGTACATCCACCCCCCCCCCCCCATTTCTGCAGTAATGGTTTACATTAGCCTTGATGTGAGACTGTTACATAAATTATACCATGGAGAGTATGTACCAAGGTGTCAAGACATTGGCATATGAGGTAGATTTGTACAAGGCTGATGCATTTATTATTGAATCAGGCAGGTAATTGTCAATAAGGAAGATCACAGTAGTTCAGAAAGTGGGCTTGTCCTGCGCAAGACTGTGCAAGATTTAATTGTGATGCTAGTTCTGCTTGTCAACAAGCATCAAATTTGTTATGTTGTTTAGAAACTTGGTGAGTGCAATAAATGGTGTGCTGATTAGTAATTGATACAATCTCATGGCATTAAAAACTTTGTTGTCTGGAAAAAAAAAGGACCTCCTTCCTCCTAAATTCTTGCTGGAGAGACACCCACCTCTTCTTGCTGTCTCAACTATGAAAACATAAATGTTTCGTTACTCATGAGGTAAACACTAAAATTCTTGTTGCTACTACTTCATTGTAGGACAAAGGGTCATTAGACAGATAAAATCAGCATGCATTAAAAAAAAAAAATATGCCACAGAATATGATTAAAAGAACTTGGGTCATTAAATATTGAAGGTTAATGTCTTGAGCCAACGCAATCATGAAATGCCGCGAGTTATATTTATAAAAAGCCATGCAAGACATGGCCAAAGAACCATGCAAATATTCTGGTCTGAATGCATCACGGACAAGGGAACTCAAAATGTAGAATTTTCAGAGTGTTTGAAATGAGGAAGTAGCGCACATCAAGTTTACTCGTGTGTAGTTGCTCATTTTGGAGTCCAGAATAGCGATTCTTGAAAAATGTGAACTTTAAATGGGAAATTGCATGTGCCGAATTTTAATTGTCAGATGATATGTGGCCAGTTCTGGAACAATGTGCATTGGTAATCACGGTTTAGTTAATTCCTATCAGCTAAAATGATACCAGGTTGGTGAGAGTGCAGTATTGCATCTTGTTCAGGGGCGGATCCAGGAATTCTGTCACGGGGAGGGGCGCAAAAAATATTTCTGGTGCCACCTCTGGGTTTTATTGTCTGACAAGCAAAAAAACAAGCCAAAAAAAAAAAAAAAAAAACAGAAAAAGAAGAAAGGCCCTTTAATCTTTTTCTTTGTTTTGTTTTAACAAAAATAAAGGGGGCATGTGCCCAGTGGCCCCCCCCCCCCCATCAACCACTGTCGTTGGCATGAAGAAATCATAAGGGATTTGGCTTGCATCGTGGAATGGTACAATGTATGTCATGTCATGTGCGAATGAGTCAGAGTGTTGTTACATTGTGAGCAAGAAAGTCACCTGTTATGCTTTTTTATATCCATAATAAAAACTCTGAATGAGGCCTGTACAATATCCATTTTTGGTGTTTGCCTTATTGATCTGTTACATCAAAGGGGCAGTGAGGTGGCTTCGGTGGTAGAACAGGGTGCTAACCTGATGAAGTGGTCTGCCCCACATCATGCAGCCTCCCGAAAACGAATGAATGATGCAGACTCCTTGAAGGTCTGCCCCAGGTGATGACTAGCAATAGTCAGCAAACAGTAGGCCTATCAACCAGGCATGTTGTGCCATACAAAGATGTAGAAGATTACATGTCATAAATAATTAACAACACTCATAATGCTTGTGCTCAGTATATCATATGGAAAATATGCTGTCTTGAAACATGTCATAGAGAATATGATCGTCGTGAAATTATACACGATTAAAGGTCCTCCAACGAAATGTTTAATGCAACCTGAAGCATGTGATGTTATTTATGAGTAGTAGAAAGTGATTCCTTGCATGAATGTTTATTGAATTTCTTGACAGGAATGAGGGAAAGAGGGCAGTATATTTTTTCACTTACATAGTACTCAAGAGTTTATGTATAATACCTTTATCACAAATGTTGTTCCTGACAAGTATAGAATTTGCCAGAGTCTTGCCCAACATAGCGACACTTAATCAGTGTAGACTGGATACAATGTACCTGTCGTACTGGAATGCGCAGTAAGTGGAAGGGGGGGGGGGGTCCATAAATTGGAATACTTTGTTAGTAATCCAGGATATTACATACTTATGTTGTGTGAAGGTTTGTTTGTTTATAAGAGATCATGCGTATGGTGTGTGTGTGTGTGTGTGTGCATGTCTGTGTGAATGTTTGCATGCATGTAGAGAAGTAGGAAGACAAGTCCTGCATACAGTACGTGCAATTGGTGTGATGAGGAATAAAGCTTAACAGAAGGAATGACAAAAGTTTATGAATATTGAGTCGTAAGAGCATGATAGGGAGAGGGGAGACAATAATAATGGTTACATAGAATGCTACAGTTGTATATTCGCAGAAGTGCTCAAAGTGCTTAAAAGAAGAGACTACAGAGACAGTTGCAGAGAGATAAAGGAAAGAGAGAGAAAGAGGCAATACACAGACACACAAACACAGAAACACACAGACACACAGACACACAGACACACACACACACACACACACACACACACACACACACACACACACACACACACAAGCACATGCAATCACGTGCTCACCAATGCACAGAATGTGAAGCACACGTTCCAGGCATTCTGGTGCAGCCTCCAGCGCAATGCTCGAGTGCCCTTCGAGGTAGTGTCATGACAACTGATTGCTTCTCCAATCAAGATGTCACCATGGTAACCTCATCCATCCCCCCACCCTTCCCCCATCCATCAACAGGAAACTAGCAATTCTGCAAGTAATGACCACAAACTAGCTTACGAGCACACGATCACATACATACGTGCCAGCTATCGCCCCTACAAAGCATCAGTGGTATTGCCTCAATTTCCTGCTGCTGAAATACAATGATGCCTTTTCTTCCTCCCTATCTCTCTCTCTCCCTCTCTTTCTCTTTCTTTCCCTCTGTCTACCTCCCCCCCCCCCCCCCATTTCACCTGTGCAACAATATGAGGTTCTACCTGTACACCTGTCCTGGGGGGTGTTTCATAAAGCTGTTCTTAAAGTTACGAATGACTTAAGAACGACTGGAACACGTTCGGATGTGCTATACTTATCAGAATTTCAATAATTCAGCACAAGAACTGATCACCGGTCGTTCTTAGGTTGTTTGTAACTTTAAGAACAGCTTTATGAAACCACCCCCAGCTATATGTTAAAGGATTGTCATTTTGTATACGCCATATATTTAGCGAGTCTAAATTTTCGGCAATCAGAGGACTTCGTGATATGTCCCCGCTGTTTACTTAAGGAAGTCTTGTGAGTCATTGACATTCTGATATATCACAGGTTTTAATGTCAAATCAGAGGATTTCATGAGTGGTTAAATTCACAATCTTGGAGGACTGTACCAAACGGAGAAATTAATTTATGTATGTCACATTTATATTGGGATCAGAGACAATATTTTTGCGCGTCTTTAATTTTGTGAATACATGTAGCACCCGACTCGTGAAATTTGTGAAAATAAAAACCTCGCGAAATATTTGGCGTATACAGTATCATATCGGAGCCCCAAGCAGGCAAGCAGGCTCATGGCAGAGAATTTCATGGCATCTCCAACACACGAGGGCAGTCCTCACTCACCAGATATCCTTGGCTAATGATTCTAATACAAAGGAAACTCTAAAAACACAGGGATAGAGATGTATATGTAAACTTTGTTTGTTCTCTGCTGACAGAAATGTAGATTTATTATTTACAAACACTTTTTTTCTGAGACACTGGCTTTCAGACTGTGAATGCATGCCTAAACATTCCACAGTACATACATACAATGCTCATTTGTGTGTGTGCATGTGTGTAATAAGACTTACAACAGACACCTTAGGGATAGGGAGAGCAGTAACAGAATATACGTCATGTAGAGTACAGTGTAACTGCTAAAAACTGAATGTGAGTAACATGTATACACAGGGACACCTATCGTTATTTGATTTCATTTGAACCTCTGCCAAGGAAGTTATGTTTTTTCTGGCATGGGTTGGTTTGTCTGTTTGAAAAATAACTCGAAAAGTTGTACACAGATTTGGATGAAATTCACATGAAAAGTTGACAATGACACAAAGAAAAGATGTTTTAATTTTGGTAGTACAGATCACAGTCTAGATCCAGGATTTTTAAAATTTTTTGTATTATTATTTTTTTAAGGATTCTTACCATGTTTCAAATAGGGCCAACAAACAAGGGAATTCAAGCTGCGTGTATTTCACATGCATGTATATCAGAGATGCCAAGTTCCCCAAATGTTTATGCGTGAGATTTTCATGACTCGGCGTCCTCGGTGCGGGCGCATAGGCGAGAGAGAGGGAGCGAAGCGACCGAGCCGGGGGATCAGGAGCACGGTACGGAGCTTTTTCATTTTTTAGCTCTTAGTGGTGCGATCTGGTGCATACTTAAGTGACTATTTTTTACTTATTTTGAAAGACACAAGGAATATATACCTTCAATTGCAACTATTACGTTAATCCTTTGACCTATGCTCCCGATGCGTGAGAAAAATGGGTGTCATGCGTGAGATCGTGAGACGGCCCCCAAATGCGTGGGTCTCATGCAGAATGCGTGAGACTTGGTAGCTCTAGTCTGGTATATGCTCTGAGCAAGAGGAAGCTACACTATATTGGTACATGTAGAGACATTGGAAAAGATTCTTTATCGTTGGAAAATGGGGGCATTTTCAGCATATCATGTGTATATATGGGTGGGTAGGAGCTGCTTGGCAGAGGTCTACACTCTCCAAGTGCTTTTCTAATGTTTTGAATGAGAAGTACACCATGTTGGAATTCAAACCTGTGATATATCAGAATGTCAATGACTCACAACACTTCCTTAAGTAAACAGCGGGGACATATCACGGACAACTCGTCATCCAACGTGCCCAAAGACACTTGAAGAAAGTAAACAATCAATTTGGTACGAGAATTAATGGCAAAAAAAAGGACTTTATTTGTACTCTTTTCTTCCAGACAGTTGTCAAAATAGAGATGGTTTACAAAAGTGTACAAGACAATATAAATATCTTCCTAATTTACAACACATGATTACAATTGCATTCAGTCACACTGAGATTTCAGATTATTTCATACAAGAGTTCAACTTACGGAGCCACCATCATCACACTTTAAAAACAACAACAACAAAATAGTGGTCATTGATGGTTTCTTCTTGGTAATCTGATCTAAGGAGAGAAAATTTGCAGTTTTATTCCTAAATCAGAAAACACCACCTATCAGGCAACTTGGTACATGTACATCACAAGAAGGATATCTAGTCAGTTTTACTATGCATCTTTCAGTTAGATATCATCACAAAAGACATACGGGTGCAAAATCGCAGATGTGTAAACATTTTACATAACAGATTGTATAAGTTTTTTAAAGCCTAGCTCTCAACATGTAGACAACATACAAGCTTTCCCCAGAATGTGATCATGCAATGGCAACATTTATAGGTAAGAAAAGACTTCTTCATTTTGTAACCCTGTGGTCCCAATTTAGTTAACTGAAATGGACATTTCATTCTGCTGGAATATTACAAAACAAGATGGGTACAAGATCAGCTATGACACAAGATTACAAGAGATTATTCTATGGGAGGCATTACATCACAGCACTGGTAAATAAAGACTGAAATCCCTGTAAATCAAAGTGAATCTGAACTTACTACATGTAGGTATGTGACATTTGCCAAACCTTAATTCAAATGACTGTGAAGTAATCTGACATGGTGTTCAGTAGGGACCTTGAAATAGCTGCCTTGCTTTGGTCAAATATCTGGCAGTGTTGCCAGTGTATTAAACAAACTTCATTTATTTTGTACCAAAAAAAAAAGATGACCAAAATATGATATTTGTAAAATTATTCTACACACTAAACTTTGATGCCTTGGAATATACAGTAGGTAACGTCATATCTAGTTGTATCCTGAGAAGAGTAGTATTGGGGAAGGAAACACGTCTTTGGTGAAAAATATGAAACTTTAGAAACTTCAGGCACACATTGAATGAAGAGTATTACAACTGCCAAGTCACAGCCATGTGGAAAACACCTGTAGACATACTTTTCAGGAACAGGTTGAACAATGCATACAGTATTGGGGAAATGTATTGACATGTACAACAGATACACTAGATGATACACTGTGTTTCTCTTTTTAGAGATGTTCTTGTCATACAATATTTCATCTGCAGTATATAAATCTTGCCATGGGGTACAGTTTCCTTTACACTCACGTGATATCTACAATGTAGATAAATCTCTTTCAAAGTTTTATTTCTGGCTGACACAGCACAAACATGCTATTTTGTTGGGTTTTTTTCCACAAGTGTAAGACAAATTAGAAAAAGTAGTTGTTACTTGCACTGATGTAAGAACATTCTGTTTGACACACATCTGCAAAATACAAAACTACATTACATCGTGTATATATTCTTTAAAGTTATTACATTGATGTGAATAGTTTCTGATTTGGGAAAAAGAAACTATGGCTTTTAACTCACAAGCTGTGTGGCTGAACTTGGAAAGAGCGCACTGCTCATCTATCATACTTGTTAAATAGATCGGCATTGTTCACATTGTTTGAATTCCTCAATGACAATGAACACTCAAATAAACCTCCAGATGACCTCTTCCAAAACATCAAACCGCTATAAATACTGCACACATCATGTGTGTGTGTGTGTGTGTGTGTGTGTACAATTTGTACAATTGTATGGGGGCAGTTCACATGGGAGGACATACATGATGGGAGGCGTTACTAATCCTGTCTGTCAATTTGATTAATCTTATGTGAAGAGGGGTGGGGTCAGTCCAATCTGCTCTGCTCAGACGCAGTACAGATACCAAGCGTGACGGCTGCACCAGCATTCATTAAAGGTCGTACATTGAAAAGTCATTTCCAGCACTAATACATTCAACATGCCCTTCTACGCAGAAAACCCCTGACAAAACCTTTTCCCTGATCTTTCCTCCATTATCAACTTGTACGCATTAGTTTGACGTGCATGGCATTATGGTTGCGCTGAGGAGGTAGTGCTACTTCACATTTTGTCAAGACAATTCGAACGACATGTGTGATAGCAATCAGATCACAATGAACGGCACTGCAATTTCATCTAGGGTACAACTTGTAGCATACTCCACTCCCTAAATGCAGCTCACAGGAAATTTATCATATCCATAAAGTTGGAGGCATTGTGTTGCCAGGAAAACAAACATATATCCATTGTGTCTATCTCACGGAAATACTCCTTACGAAGTCTGACATATGCTACTTCATATTGCTCCCAAGCTAATGGTCATTTTGCCATAGATTTATATCAATGGGATACTATGTTTTCATAAGTAAAAGAGTAATAGTAAATGTTGGGCCTCCAAAACATGTCATTGACTTTATTTTCTGCTATCAAAACAACACACAAACATGCAAGATTTGTATCAAAAGTGGTCACCTAAAATGATGAAAAAAAAAATCCAACAACCCAGAGTATATAGGCCTGTGCCTAATGTGAGTGGAGATATTACATGAATTATACATCTTTGCTTTTGGAATCATCCTCACTTGTTCAAAAATCTTGATTTACATGTCTTTCTTTTTTTCTTTATTTATATCAAATACCGGTATTTAACTGAGTACCCTGGTACCAGTACTTTCAAATGAAATGTTGTTTGTGATAGATTTGGTATAATGATATTTTGTTCAAGACTTCAGAATACCCTTTTGTAACATTTTTATCTCATACTGTGCAATACATCATAAGAAATCATCTCTTTTAAAGGGAGGGTTGGAATGCAGAAGCTCTTCTCAAAAATATAAACAGCAAATATGTATAGATTATTTGTCATCTATACACAATTTTTTTTTTAACATCAGAGGAAATCAAAATCCAAAGAGCAATGTGTATTGAGTGAAAGCAGTAACATTAGTAGAACACATGAGTGAAAGTTTGAGGAAAATCGGACATTGTACTTCCAATGGCAGGATGCTACATGTAGCTTGAGATCTGATGTCTTGTACAACTGTATAAGCTATGCAATCTTGTGACATAATCACTCCATGGCAACAAAAGCAATGCATAAAAACACGGCCCTGGTTAGACATCACGTGATGTGATATAATCTAGACATCCAGCAATATGAACACTATACCATCCTTCTGCTTCAACTTCAAGGGTTATTCACTCTATGTGTATGTGTGTGCATGTGCATGGCATTAAAACAAAATGATAATAAATAAAAGGAACAAAAAAGCCTAAATGGATATTCCTAGTCTGATTTCCAGACCCTGCATAGGCTGCTACAATTGTATTTGGCAACAATGGTGGCTGAAACCCACATCCTGATGGTTTGGTATCATGGTAACCGATTCTGCTTTGTTGACAGCTGGATAGTTTCTTGGGTAATTTTGTCAACTGAAACTACATTGTAGGGTTGACTACTTTTGAAAACAATTAAACATCTTCTCCTACATACACGTGTGGGATATGCCCTAAGAACATCTTACAGCATGACATTACAGGAGAGAAAGTAAAAAAAAAGATTCGCTACACTGTTCTTCAAACACGAAGTTAATACAGTGCATATAACTGCAATACCATTTCCATTGTTTCTAACGCACTGCTTTCTGATTAATGCACGAACAGTTTCAGTTGCCAAATCTTACAAACACCTTTAACAAAGACTATCATGCAAGATGCACTGTGAACTATAAATATGCAAGAGATGTGTAGCATGAGAAATGTTTACACCTCCAAGATGGGCAAAATATACAAATTTTGTGTGTCTGCACTGCAGCATTGTCTCAAATGTAATCTACACTCCATTCACGCTGTTTGATTGGTACGGCTAGAGAAGAACTACATGTACATGTATATTATAGTCAACACATAGCGTATGCCTTTCATAAACCCTTTAAATACAGGAAAACCATATACACATCATATGCTTACTGTATGTTGCATGGCAAACCATCAATGTGTAACCAGGATCATACATTGCACATAGACTACCAGGAAATCTTTGGGGGGACTTCATAACAAGCACATGATTTCAACGTACTATATTTTATACCTACAGCATTAAACCATTATAGTGCAGTTTTATTTCCACATAAGGCAAATGGCTGAGGTGAATTCTGAATTGTATGAGGATTGAATTGTACATCTAGAGTTCATGATAATGGTTCGGAACAGTGCATCTGACAGAACATATAGCATTTACCATACATAGTAGCACAGTGAAGTGTATTAAGTAATAAATACTTATACCCTCAATTTCCCTCTCAAGCATTCATAAAATCATAGGGCACAGCTGTACATCATGCAGAAAGCAGGGAGTGTCACATGGTGCAAATTCTACCAATCACAAATATTAAATTTGCGTTAAAATAAATACATGTAGGCTTACACTATGTAGTATTATAACCATCACAGTACAATGCAGTGGCTAAAATGCTGATGTATACCAATGAAATGTACATGCGTATGATCTAGCACCATGATGCTGTGCATGTCTACAACCAAATAAGATAGACAGAAAAAAAAAATGGAGTTCACAGACAAATCACTCATGAAGCTTGAGTCTCTATAAATAGCCTCTGAAGCGCAAGGGAAAAAGAGACATCTATTCAACCATGGAGAGCTACCGTGGCTCTATGATTCAACAGTGCTAGACTATGGAACCAGGTACCAGAATGTTGTGTCTCAGAATCCTGGTAAAATTCCATTGGGCGTTAAAGGCATCATTCCATTGTATTCCGAGGCCAGCTTTATTCAAATCGGGGAGGGGGTGGGTGGGGGAGGTGAGATGGCTGGAGAGCAATAATGAACCATGGTGAAAATTACTCAGGCCCAAACCGGAATCCATTCACATGACAATCCAAGCATAGAAACCCCTTACTGTGCAAGCTCTTCCTACAAGTACTTTCAATGCAATTTGAAATGAAGCGCACTCGAAATGGTGTCAACAAACTTTTGGACGAAAACAGCCATCAATCCTTCCGTTGGGCCAAGATTTCTTATTTTGGGAAATGTTTACAAACATACGTCTTCTTTCCGCATTCATTTCTTGGAATGTTAGAATCATCTTCCAGTCAACTCTACATTAACACGCTCATGTCCAATAATAATGTAGAAGTGCTGTATAGAAATCAACATGTACAAAAAAATCAATCTTGAGTGTGGGTGTCTTCTTATCACTTATGACAACAATTGAAGAGTTTGTTCGCAAAAGCCGATAAGTCCATATTTGCCAAGTGGAGATATTTGCGATTAAAGGCCAAGAAAAATAAAGAGAATAATAAGAAAATTTTTGCTTCTTTTGACCATAACTTCAAAAATGTACCTTTATATGTAGTGACCAATATATCATTTAAAAGGTATTATTTTGTACTCTGTGACAAAGACCGTACTTCAAAATCTTTAAAAATGGACTTATCGGTTTTTGCAAACAAACTCTTCAACTATACATACTGTCTCATAGCCATACATGTATCTTTGGTCACATTTGTTTCTTTTTTCTGAAACACTGCAAGTCACTCAATTAAAAGAAATGGACCATGACAGATTAATCTTTTGGTGCCGGCAGGGGCGGATCCAGGAATTCCGTTAAGGGGGGGGGGGACGTGCCCCCCCCCCCCCATTTCTTTTCATGTTCTTTTATTTGAACAAAAAATAAAGAGGGGATATGCACCCAGTGCGCCCCCTTCTGAATCTGCCACTGGCCTGCGTCGCAAAACTTCTACCCTAGCATTTGTGCAGAAGGGTGTGAAGAGAAATGATTCCAAAAGTTTTCTTTCAATTCATTTTTTTTTAAAGAATTAAAAAGCATGGTTCTTCAACAGTTATTCATCTGGTTCACTAGGTTTAAACAAAGATACATATATACACTGTTAGTGTATAGAACCACGCGCCTCGACAAAGACAGTCCTTCAGACAATGTAAGTATGGAATAAGAATCACATCTTCCAGGACACACCTGCAATCTGGCATTCACAGAGAAGATTCCAGTTCACGGGTTAACATTTCAAAACTTAGCCATGAATTCAGCCTTGATTATTTCACCACCACCTGGGGTATAAAGCCAATTAACACAGCACCATCAGTTCATTGTGTAGCAGCGACTCAGGCAATGCTATGCACACAATGATTAATAACCTGTTTCTGGTGGAAATTTACGGACATGCTGTGAGTAACTGGATACCAGCAAAGACAAAGATGGCTAAAAAGGTGTGACGTTCCATCAAACTTTAATGGCTCACCATACTATTAGTGCACAAAGTGTAACACAACCAATAGTTTACTAACGTCACGCAATGCCTATACCATGGTTAAATCTTTGCCTCCTGAAAATGCACTGTATCCAGATATAATGAAAATAATAAGGTATTTTCCCCACTACATCACCAACTGTGAAGGCAATGACGCAGACTAAATGCACGATCAACTTCCTTTTACACAAGACTGACTCCCACTTCACTCAAGTCCTGCAAAACGTATGCATGAACTCCTACATTACAGGTTCACATGACCAAATTAGAAAATCCATTTTATTAATTGCAACACGGATGGAAGCCATGCCAACTCACAAAATCTTCCAGTCACATGCAAATGTAGAAGCATCTGAATGTCAGTCGGCTGCTAGCTTTTACTGGTTTGATTTCATCATAACTCATCCAAGAAACATTCACGAAAATGTAACATTGAATCAAAATTCAGAGTCAATACCACTCTCGGGCAACTTGATGAAAAAAGAAGTGAGTTCATATTCATTGTGAAGGAAATTATCTCTTTTTTTTTTTTGGGGGGGGGGGGAGTAATCACCTCTTCACAAGTTGTTGTCCTTTCAATATCATCAATGTTTTGACCTTACTTCCTTATTTGAAGCAGTTTGTTCAGATGCATTAATGTTTATTAACTGTCTTGCAAGTGGCTGGGTGTTGTTGGTTTTGTTTTTGACGTCCCTGTGAGAGAGGAGAAAACACCAGTTTACTAAGTACTGCATGTCATCTTGATGGTTTGTAATTTATAAAGTCCACTCAATGAATCAATGTTGTTAGTCATGAGTAGCAACTTTTGGTTTCGATTTCCTGCGTATCTCCTCCTGGAAGTGAGAGCTCACATCCTTCACTAAACACAGCTCTAGAGAAAGAGGGGATTCAAGAAGCATACTGCAGCCATGTGTCGGTATTAATTTGATACGCATCAAGAGCACAATTCTGCCATCCACACTTCATGTCTTCCACATAACACATGAATCGCGGGGGGGGGGGGGGGGGGATTATGTCGCCTAGAAATTTTGTGCACACCTTCAACACGGTTTGGTGGTTTTATGTACGAGACATGCGTAACACACTAAAGAAAAAAGAGGGGGTAAAAAAAAAAGAATTTTGATAGCCAAGTGATAAGATTGAGCTTCATGTGCATCCATTATGGTACTCAATCACATGACTAACATGCTATGCACTGCACCATGGCCTGCAGGGCGGGGTGGTATTAGAAGTGGGGGCTGGGGGTAACCCTGGATGTGCACGTAGACAGAGCAGGCATGAAAATGAAGAGTGCTCCAGGTAGGTGAGAGCACCTGTGATATCAATGTCCATTTCATTGATATGCCCAGGGGTAATGAAATAGCTACAGTACAGTGGATACACTCTCCGCTGGTGCCACTGGCAAACTGCATTTCATTAGCTGTGCTACAGCATTGCTAAGGCATGGGTGCTAAATTGGTTCATTTTGTGATTAATCTGTCAGAAAGCAGTACAAGTTATGGCTAAAGGTATACTTTCTTGAATCTAACTTTCATGATGAAGATCAGAAGAATTCAATACCAGAGGCAGATATTTGCAAAAACAACAACTCACAACTATGATTGGCTTATGAAACACAGCTAGATGCGTGTCAAGTCATGTCTAACTGCTAACTTTTCTCTTGAAAAGGGAAACTAGTATAATGTAATCATTTCTTGTTTGCAAATTCAACAACATGTGAATTGTCCTATAAAGCCCTTTTTACACTTGTCTTTCTTAACCCCGGACTTTCTCTGACCCAGGACTATCGTTAGTCCCGTACCAATTTTTTCAGCTTTTTACACTGGCCAATTAGTCCCGTACTATCTCTTGTCCCGGGCTAAGGAGAAAACTGACCTTTTTACACTCATACATGTATTTCTTAGCCCCGGACTTTCCAAACCACATGAATATTCATGATTACGCTGTGTACTGTACACGTACACGCACGCACCGGCAGCACTTGATTACCTCATTTCTGATTGGTCAGTGAGGGTCGGACTTCGTCTCCGTCGCTTAGCCCAGGATTATTTTTTCGTTCTGTTTACACTCACTTGCTTGGAACCGCAATTGCGGTGCTAACCCTGCTATTTTGCAGGGCCAGATAGTACAGGATTATCGGTGGGGCTAGCCCACTTTGGCAAAAACGAGTGTAAACAGAAAGTGGGCTAAGGATAGTCCCGTACCAACGGTGGGGCTAAGGCCCCCCCCCCCCCCCCCTTAGCCCCACCGTTGGTATGGGACTAAGCAAAAATTTACAAGTGTAAAAAGCCCTTTAGTCTAAATTTGCGAAATATACATTTGCAAAATACAATGTATATGACATACATGTATAAAGTCCTTGACATGCTTTTTCAAAATAGACTGTTAATGTTCCCCAATCTGAGAGTTAATTTAAGCCTTAACAACCATTTCTCAACTTGATCACTATTCTCTCTTTGCTGATATCCTGCAGTTTCAGGGGGGGGGGGGGATAAAAAAAAAAGCAAAGGTGATGAATGATATCGTTCAAACACATTGGGCAGCAAATACCACACAACTCTAGATAATTATTAATCAATTGATGAGCCTACTCCACGTACCACCAATGACTGTCAATACCAAATTTGAACGAAATCAAACCGCAATTCATTCACTGCTCATACATTGTACGTGTATGGCCCACAGGATTTCCTGCTGTAATATCCTGCACACAGTTTTTTTTTTCTGTTGTTTTGTTTTTGTTTTTTATAGCTTCAACTAAGGACCCTACGATCTGCATCATTCTAGTTGACAGCAGTGTATATCTTATCCATCTGCACAATACCAAACATCCATTACCCTGCTAGAACCCCAACTGAAAAAAAAACAACTCAACACAACAACAGATCAACCCATCTGTCCTATCCCTAGTGTTTCCAGTACTACAGCTTTACTGTAGCTCATGTGTATTGGGCTGTTGTCTTATACATTTGTATGAGAGACAAATGGAAATTTGGTGCATTCTATTCTACGTTTCATTGTCACTAACTAGTTTTTAAAGATACCACAGAATTTGTATGTTTACTATAAAAAAAAGTTCCCCGTGGTAATCCCAAATAGAGCGATATAATCCCAAATGGAGCGATATAATCCATTTTATTCCTCCTTGAAGAGCTCTGAAAAGGATAGGACACATTTGTATAAAAAAAGACTCACATAAGTGACTTGCTGTAAATGGATAATCTGCATTGTCATTTCCAGAATCAGCTTTTGCATCATGACGTACAACACATATAAATGCTGACAACGTGCATTTTCTCAACTCTTCTGGTTTAACCTTTGACATGTGGGGCTCTATTTGTGGCAATCAATTACTGCGTCTATTTATCAGTGCTAAGTATTTCAAGCTTGTTTATCTCTTCACATTTTTTTCCCCCTTACTGACAATTTTTTTAGCATTTTCTACAACAGTGCAGGAAACAATGCTATGACGAGAGTGAAATTAATTTGGTGAGCCTATAAACCACATCCTGTCATAAAATAGGTTCTCCACTATTAAAATCTAGCCAATGTAGCTCCTCTAAAAAAACAAAACAAAACAACAGCAAAACGATTTAATCCTTTATAGTACATCATTTCTATAGATGGATTGACGTGCCAAGACAGGAAGGAAAGAAAATCTGGAACGAAAACAACCCTGCTCACTCTTGAAAACAAGAAAAAAAAAAAAAAAAGAGAAATCCCCTCTCAAAGTCGCAGGCTGTTAGAGGAAGTACTCATTGACAGCAATCAGAAAGTGACAGACAGTCAACCCTTTCACAGCCAGAGGGACAGCAATTGTATGCAACAGCAGTGGAATCTTATCAACAGAGGCTAGCTGAGGGTTAAAGTGGAAGGGCTCTCTTTCTTAAACACTCATTCTTGCCATGATGTCATATCATGTACAATGGTACTTTCAATTCAAGATTTAATGAGACATAATACAGTATGAACATCCTGGGCTTGTTTTGCAATGAGTATGTGCATTTTTTGTACATTACTGTAAGTTGCAATAATTGTAGTTACTGCAGCAGAACATAAATACTCACAGTTAATTGTTTTGTTTTGCTTTGTTTTTTCTTTGCTACTATCACAGTTACAGGAATTATTGCAGCTTACATTTATGCCTGTGAATGAACTAAGTTTGAAGGTGGTCTAGTTGAAGAAAAAAAGAAGAAAATTATTCCATAAACTGAAATCCCTTGGTACACTATGGAAAATCACAAAAAATCTTCTTCATTTCTTTAATGTGGATCCTTCAGACTGCCCTGATCAAAAAATCTGACACAATATCATTGCTGCCACAATAGTATACCATCTTTGCAGATATTTATACACAAAAATCAGGGAGCTACAAATGTGTACTTGTATGTTGAAGTGTACGCTTGATAAACCTAAAGGAACAATACATTTTGTATGATGTGATTATGGCAAATTCTTATTGGCAGAGGGATTTGGTTTTCCTGCTAAAATGATAATTAATTTCAGTCTCACATTTTCGTTCTTTCTTTCATCTCCCTACCCTGGTGTCTGTGATTATATGTTGTATTTGTTTGTTAATTGTTTGTTTTTACTCACGATACAATTGATTATTCACAGGACACACACAATCTGATACACCATTGTGTATTGATCATGTCTTATGAATCACTGTAAGTGCGAAGAAAAGAAAAACAGTTTGCAGTTTTGGCATATTTGTCACAAAATTCTGTTTTGTAAAGGCATGGTCACAATGGTTCTTTAGAAATTCCCAACCATAGCTGCATCATGCACTGGTACTACGCAGTGTTAGCAGCAATCAGATAGCTACTGAACGCAATACCGTACATTAAACCCAGTATTTACCCAAGCCCCTTCGACTGTCATTACAGTTGCTTTAAACAAATACTGTCATTTCGGGTGGACTTATGGTGTGAGACAGAGAGCTTTGTGAGCAGAGGCAATTATACTTCTCCATTACAAGATAAATAATTGGTTGCATGAAATGCATAATTGATTGAGAATGTACATATTTGGCTTCCTGAATGTTTACCTCAAGCCCTCCCATCCCCCACCCCACCCCCACCCCCCCCCAAAAAAAAAAAAAAATGGAAGCCATCGTAAAAAAAGAAATGTACTTTTTGGTTTGCAGGCATTGCTATTCACTTTACGCAAATTAGTAAATGGCTGTTATCTTCACATTCCGTAACTTCGCGGTTATAAAATGCCATCTCCATGTACAGGAGAAGAGAAGGCCGTGGTTGTATTGGTCTGCATCATTCATCACTATGGGTGGGGACAAAGACTCCGGTTATGAAACCAGATTGGGATGAAATTGGTTGGGCGAAATATGGAAGCTGAATTGGGCCTTGATTGACTGGCTCATAGGATGTCGTCTCGCATGATGGACCTGCCTGTACTCGGCCGATCATTAAACCCTAAACCAATCAAGGCGAGAGCATGATATTAGACCCTAAACCAAGTCGGTTCAGGGCATGGAATCGATTCTACGGCAGATATACCTCACTGCCCTTTATATGGTATTTGTCTGCCTTTATTTGAAGTTTGCGACATCAACCATGCTTACATTGCAATCATGAACTTTCAGTCCTACAGTGTGACAACCCTTCAGAAACTAATGGACAAAATATGGCAAGCTTTGCGGGCTCAAACTAATTTTTTCTTTCATGTGAACTGAATATCAACAGTAGGCTGTTTTGTGTAACATATTACAGATATCAGCGGAACAGAGTGCACATGGGAATAACATCAGTATGTTTGCCCCATGATGCAAAATCAATATTTCATCACAGTAGCATACATGTACAGCTGTACATACAAACTGTATGATGTATATCTGCATGCCGTAAGACTTGTGCAATATATGTCAGCACCATACAGTCAAATATGATGCATGTCTGTTCATGAACAATATTTTACATCTGCTAAAATGTCAAGCTCACTTGAGCACTGCCAAATGCTGCACTTCAACTGAGCCTGCATGCCTTCACTGTTGACTATGTAAAAGTCAGCTGAATGCCTTCACAAAGCAAAATCAAATGCAGCGGTCAGCACCTAAAAGGAGATATTATTTGCGCTCCACGTAACACAAGAATAAGACTAATTTGCTCATCACAATGCACGCAGCAGCTACTTGCGAGTACCTAATACTTACATGACATATAATGCAAATAATACACTGTCTGTGCCAACAGTGTTCAATGGCCCCTTGGTTTTTTGTTTTTTTTTAACACTGCCTTAAAAGTGACTAAGTGTGCATGTTGGCATAAGGATGCAGCAATAAACAATGTATATTGTGACTTTGCTCACTGAATACACAAGCGCCACCTACAATGTAAGCAGGTGAAAATCACAGTCCTCACTGTACTCAAGATTTCTTAACCCGTTGGTGGCTAGTCGCATGAATACTTGTAGGGTAGGTATCTAACAATGAGAAAGGTGTCACATAGCAAAATCAGCATCCTCGATGGGTTAAAATCGGTTCATGTCTGGAGTTGCTGCTCCTGCTGTGATGATGCAGGGGGGGGGGGGGGGGGCAGGAAACCTCTCTTTTCAAGGCAAGCCACAACATGACAACTACAAGTACATGGTATCAATATTATGATTACTTTACAGATATGACTGGAAAGTGTCATGATAGTTTATAGTGTATACATGCAGCATAGCAGTTGTGATAATCACTACGTAACATCAGCTTCACCGATGTTAATCTTTAAATAAATTAAGATTTTTTCCTCAGGACTTTTTTCAAATCTTTATTTCCTTCCCTTTAAAAATACATATTAACTGTTTTGGTCCTCACATCTTGAAATGTTACCATTAGCATTATCTAGCATCAAATTTTTCACCAGTCATTTGTGTCTGTCATTCCACTTTAAAAGCTTCCATTTGAAAATCAGCAGTGAAAATCAGAAAACTTTAATGTCCCCCGACCATTTTAATCGTCTGCTATTCCCGGCATTATAAAATGAATATTTTACAATATCATCAAGGACATAGCATTTTATCTATTAAACTAATTTTCATTTTTGGGTTGTCAGTTCACAATAGACTTACTCTGTACTGTACTTTTGACCCCATTCTTCCTGTGCAGCTGCTGGGATAGGAATCAGGAGAAACTGTCTGAAGGATATAAATATCATGTAGACAGAATACTCCAGCTTACAATGAATGGGTCAGATTTATTGCATGCTTCTGTCACAAAGGTTGCCATGACAACCCTGGCTATAGCTTGCCTAGAGTTTGTGGTTCCTGCGTGGGTTGTCTATGAACACACTGCATGGCATGAAGCAACGCATAAAATATCCCCCCTCCCCAAAGAAAAAAAAAAATCATTCACACAAATCAAATCGAAAGAGGCAAGATGTTACGCTGCATTGCGGCGCAGCGCATCCCTACATCATTTTAACCTCCAACAATTTTAAATGCACCGTGAAAATATACACTATAAGTGCAGCCCCTTCCACACAAGTCTTGAACGAAGAAACAATGAAATCTACAATTGTAGTGCAAAACGTTACTGTAAAAGTGGAAATTTTCAAGGTGTTGAAATTTTGGCGCATCTCGCGCAACCAGAAGCTAGCGCAAAAATAAAAGCACACAAATATTTCTGCATGCCACATGTTCCAGTACTTGATGTCTTGATTCCGCGGAATTAAAAACATGCGAAAGTCTTCTTACACGGCCAAGCACGAAAAATTGGTCACGTGAAAATATCCACTTTTACAGTTAGTTGAAAAGAGGGTAATTGGACCAATTTGTTTCATGCGTGTCCAAACTGCTTCAATGCTATGTGTACGCTGTATGTCCATAACACTGGCTCCCGTAGAAAAAGATAAACCCGAAGATAAATTGTACCATTATACAAAAGATGCAAATCAAGTAAAATAACAACCCCGTCAAAGGTTGAGCAACAAGACAAAATGCATGAATGTCACTACTTACTGTATAGATCTACTGGATCATGCTCAATGTTTACTACAAATGAAAATTGACTTGAATCAAAAGAAGCCCTTTTCCTTGTACCTATCTCTTGAGAATTGTACCATGTTCTTACATACCTCTGAAGACTGAGGTGGGCCTATATACAAATGTACAGTATACTTGTATAACTGTAATATGTTGATATCTTTAATGCATTCCATCTCACAAAGTTTACTAACATGACACTTATGCTTACTACAGCACAAGATAGATGAGCATTCAAGATTGAAATGTCACTGTCACAAGAAACAAAGCTGGTTATTATGCACTGTTTGTAGGACAGCAACTTACTGTACTGTATATGCAGAAACATTACAAGATCAACTCTTTCTCAACAATGAATCTTCCCATACCACACAGATATTCAACAATCTGCTTCTATTCAATACTTGTATTCTCATGGCACAGCTTTCTTTTGAGGGGAAATTCTCCCTCAGACTTGAAACAGTTTGATGATCGATCATGCTACAAAATGTCGAAAGAACAAAAGGACAGAGGATCTAATTGCATCGCATATTCATTTGTGCATCTTTCACCACACAATTGCATGTGCATGCACAAAGGTCAAGATCAAAAATATCAAGTGTTTATCAGTCTTTTTGATCAAATCCGTTTCTCATGAAAAAGGCCAGTCAGCACACGAGCAGAGTGTAAAAATAGACATATTGTATTGCCATCGTTTCAACTACAAGTAGTAATGTGGTAGGCAGGAAATGACAAAGGCACTGAACTACAAGTCACAAAACTAGTCTTATGTCGGGACTGTGGGCTTTTTTAATCCTACATTGAATGGCATGACTGTCTGTTCACTTTGAATTGCATTCTGTGAACACTTCTTTAGAATCACAGACATTAAATTGTACAGTCATGCCAGACAGCCTACAGATGGCTGCATAACAAGAGACTAGACATAACTTAAAAATATACCGGGACTGTGATGTTTCTTTCTCCTAATGAGTCTGCATATATCAAATATAGTTCTATTCATATAAAAATAGTTCCACCCTCTCCCTAATATTCCATCTCTTTCATTCTACTCTTTTTTGTGGCTGCGCATCTAATATATTATGCTACTGTGATGCAATTTAAAGTGAGTCTGGGACTTCCCAACAATTTCATGAGTGGTGAAATTTGCAATTGGGGAGTACAGTAATGAATGGAGCAATGTGTGCTCGTCACATTATGATTACCCGGTAGGTTCTGAGTTGATATTTTTGTGCATTGTTAAATTCATGAATAGCACGGGGCTTGCAAAATTTGCAAGAATCAAAACCTCAAGAATATACAGTTGTATGCCGTATGCATTGTACAGTACTTATATAATGAACATACGCTTGTATGCCTGGTACATGTGTGACTGAGCAAGTGGGGTTTACAAATGTATCCCTCTATACACTAGGATCTATGCCCTGCTCTGCATTACATGGTGTACTTTGGAAAATGTTTTCATCTGCATGAATAAAACCATTATATCAATTAGTTTAATAGGATTCAAAGAGCCCACAGCCCCAGAACTGGATGTGTAAAAGAGAAGACCACGACTAGATTTTTATCACAGGCATGATTAGACCATTTTGACCATTGTCAACAGGAGACGGAAGTTGCAATATTTCCTATGGAATACAGGGCACTCCTATCTCTCAAAGTGTGGTTGGTACAATGTACATTAAACATGGAGGCACGCTGCTGAAGTACCACTGATAAGAAAATACAGTTCAACGACAGTTCAACAGGCAAAAAATAGCGCAGAGTCTGTGCCTGATAAATTACGACTTTGACACACATTCAAAATGTCTACTGTAAGTCAACATCACTGTTCAAGCTTTTAAAGCAAAGCTCCCTCAACGGTCATAAATATTCTGAATGTTCTGTTGTTGTTTTTTTTACACCAAAGAATGCTCCCATTTTTAGGAGCCCAGTATTATCCTTGCCAATGCATATCAAACACAAATAGCAGTAGATCATTCCAAAACAAAAATAAAGATCTCTCCCCTCTACTTTTGTTGCTGTGCTTTTGTGTTTTGAATTTTTTTTTTTTTTTTGCTTTGCTTTTTAGTCTTGCTATATAACTATCATCACTACTACAACAAGAATATCTGTATACTGGTAAACTTAATCCATGGGTAACATCTAATCATATGAGTTGAAATTTGATGATGAACAAAAGGGATGAAGAAATAAACAACAGCTCTGGTCTGCATCAGTTTTCCTTCACACAGTGTGTCCAGTATGAAGCAGTCAAATGAAATGAGAACAATATAGAAAACAATCTCAAATGCATACAGCATGTGGATCGTGATATTACGATGAAGTGTACATTGTATGAACAATGAGCTTTTGGCACAGATGCAGTGTATCACAAATGTTCTGGACTGCAGCATTAGAATTCTGCTCTAATTTCCTCAGACAATTTTTAGGTGAAGGGTGAAGTCTTCATGAAGTTGACTACACATCTTTACACATCACAGTACTATGGTACACTCTCTCCCTTTTACACTCTTTCTGTTGTTTAGTTTTAAAAGGTACATGTACCATGTCATTTTGGATGAATCATATAATCCAGCTATAAAAGCTCTGGAAAACTGACAAATTTTTCCACTCATGCTGTGGTATCTGTATGAACCGTAAACAAGTTGGACACCTCAATGAACTTTGAGCACCTGCCTGCGCCAATCTATATCTGAATTAATCATCTCCTCTCCGGCAGATGTTGCTATAGTCAACAGCCTAAAATCTTAACAGTAGGTCCCCCCTTCAGCTCTGATGTACGCACGTCCTACAATGTATGTCGACGGATGACTTTACACGTGACCTGCCACAGAATAACAACCAGCCATATGTGTGGACAACCGCACAAAAGAAACCATCGACAGGGCTGTCAGTCTGCCCCCATTCACACTGCAGATTTAAGACTTACCTAAAGCAATTCAGATTTAACAACACCTGTACCATTGTGCAAATTTGTGAGAATCCATTTCAGATACCTCCAACTAGGTACATGCATACAAAAGCCATTTAAAAAAAATGAAATCCAGTACCACACATCAGGTGTAAGAATATCCAGGCAGTGCTTTTAAGGCCATAGTAAATATTATATATATATTTTTAAAGACAATTTCTGTCCTTTTTTCACTCTTCTCGACAATATATGTCTGTTCTGATTCAGCCATTATTATCTATAAGTCCTTCTCTTGAGTTCTGTTAAAAAAATTACACTTCTCTTTTAACTCTATACTTTTCATCATGAATTGAATACTTTATTTCCTTTTCTATTCCAATGCTCTTTTGTATTGCCATTGCTGATATCACACAAAAATCACCTTATCCCATAATGATACCAAAGAGCTTCAAACACCAAGCTCCTTGATGATACATGTGTACCCATGTACATGTGAACAGGATGGGCAAATTGACAGTAACATGAGAATTCTATCACAGCTAGCATTGCACCCACAATGGTCTATGAGACATCACATCTACTCTCTTTACTAATTAATCATGAAAATCTACATCAGCAGCTTGGCTCAATGTTAAAAAAAAAGTGGGCTATTGAACGAATGGGAAATTACAATGTCATAATGCTTTTTTAAAAAAAATTGGTGGGTACATTGTACAACAAAACATCAATAATGCTACAAGTTTTCTGCCAAGTATTCCAACTCCCTGTAGAAATTTACTTGCCAGCAGGATCGTCTGAAGCATTTAAACTCTCTTTCGCTGTACAAGCTGTGGTAAAGCCTGCTGTGAATATGCCATAGAGACATACCAACAAAATATCACACTGGAGAAAGTTCGATGTGATTCTTCTCCGCGTCATGACAAGAACATGCCGGTATATTCACGTCCGCAGATGCATTCCTAATTCATCCACGATTTCCAGCACATCCAGAGCACATGCAGAATTCCGCACAAATCTCAAGGACAAGGGTGAAGTGTGGCTGCCACTGAGTTGTAACAAAATGACTTCAATGCTTGACAACACATTGAATTACTCCACATGTTGGTTCCTTACGGCGCCACTTCATTTCACACAGGATACTTTTATTTCCTGTTCATATGACAGCGGTGTAGGCTTGTTCTTATCAAGCTCATGGTTATAATATTTTATCCTTGTCGAACACGTGGATTCCCTCCAAAGTGAAATCCTCACTGAACGACGCACGACTGCGACTTGTCCGGCTGTTGGCATGCCGCCTTGGCAAAACAAATGGCCGACATCCATTCCAGCTGGTCAGCATCATTCGATGCCTGCAAGAAAAATGTCCGGTTATTGTTCTCTGGCTGGAGTTTGAACACATGTGACTTCTGGTCCACACAGGAGTCCGAGAGCGCTGTTCCATCCAGTGGTATTCTCTTGTTCAGTGTCTGTGAAGGTAAAAATTTAATGGCAACAGGTTGTTTGAATTATTGTGTTGATTATTGGTGGTAATGTATGGATGAAAAAAAATAAGAATACGCTCCCCCTCCCCACCACCATAAAACATTATTACATGTACACGATGTACCTACTTGGTATCAACTGTAGTTACGACATTAAAACTAGATATCAAATGGAAGGAAGTCTGATCAAGCACAAACATATAAAGTAAGAGACAACCAAGAACTACAGTCAGTGTGACAAAACTTTGCATTTTTTTTCCTTTACTGCTACTTACAACACAAGCTCTGAGAACGTTTCTCATTTCCCCGTTGATGGATTTATTGCAAGTTGACATGCTCACGAATAAAACAAAGTCTACTCTGGGAATTTATACAGCTGTAGATCAATGATGAAGACAAACAGTATTTCAAGGCATTTGTACTCAAAATAAACTTAAGTTTTAAAACTGTCAGGAGGATGATTCATATTCACTGGATTTACATTTGGCATTGGGGCAATACATTTGTCTTGTTTATGAATTATGATATAATCTGAATCAACTTTAGGCTACTACACATTTATGTTTATTGACATGTCAAATCGGTCATGTTTTCCATATGATAAACAGAACTTGCCATCTATTAACCGCAGCAGCGACCCCATACGGACAAATACGTACTGTGTTACAGCGCCCCGCGACGGGGTTAGCCATCTATGTGATCTAGCAGTCTACAACAAGGTACATGATGTTTTTGTCATCCTTGCAAAAATGAGTAGCAATTATTATATTAAATTGTGTGATTGAGGATTGTAGAAGACTGTGCTTTCAAGCGATCCATGTTTTGATTCTGGATTCCTTCCTCTTTAGTCTTGTTGCTGTTTCTGACTGACTCAGCTCAGGATTCAAGCTGAGCTGAGGAGGGTAGCGAAAAAAAAATTGACATGACTTTTCTACAGAGAACTAAGTAAAGCATGTAACATTACATGTAAGCAATATACGAAATGATTTTTGCCAGAATTTCATCATACATATTTGTCCCAATTGGTGTGTAAAACAGCATTCTTCAGCATTGAATAAGGGAATGTCCCGAGTTTACCTCAGCATCGTGCCCATACATCAGCTCCGCTCGACGTAGCGTAAACCAGCGCTTCTTCCACTTCTTGGATACGCGCGATCGCTTCCATAACCAGCCAGATTTCGTATCGTCCGTGTCGTAGATATCATAGCTGCTTCTCGTACTGAGCGTATTGCTCTTGGATTCCGATGAATTCGACGACGAGGCAGACGATGACATGGTACTGGTGTCTGTCGACGAACAGGAGCCGTTTCTTTCAGATTTGTCAGCCATGGCTGCATCAGCTCATCACGAGACTGAACGCGTTCTCTCTACCCTTTTCTGCTGCTAGTGTGTTTGTCCTTGTGTGTTAAACGTGCAGTACCCGACCTTTACACTGATCCTCCTGGGCTAACTGGGCGCGGGCATGCACACGCCTCGCAGGCTAACGAGGCAGGTAATGTGTGGTACAGGTGCGTCGTACCCACCCGTAGCTAGCTAGCTGTACACTGTACACCAACGCCTAGTGCTCTTTTTGTTTACGTATGTAGCGCCATCTACGAGCAAGGTATTTCGAGGTCTGTGCGATATGCATATGGCATGGGCAGTATGCACAAAATAATACACATACGTAATGTAGCTGTACGTACACATGTGGCTGTTACATGTGCTGCATGGACCTCCGACGGGTGAGGAGTGGGAGCGAACGAAGTCGAAAAAGAAAATGTTTCCGTCGATGTTGAGACTTGTTAGCACTTGCACAAGGGCTCTTTCCTGTTTGACAATATCTTGCAAGGTAATGCACAGACATTTACGAGCGTATTATGTGAGCATGGTTCACACAACGTTCACTTAGCTCACCGGCGATGTGGTGCCGCCGGTGCGGTGGTGCGGTGTTGCTTTGACTGTAGACACTACTTGGATGTAATACCCGTATGCACGCATGCTGTGAATCTAATTTTGTGTGGTCCCATTCATTCATTTTTCTGAGAGTGACCCCGTTTGAGCGCACCGTTTGCTTCTTTTTCTTCTTCCGATAAAGTGCTGCTTCATTCCTTAAGATTACGCTCTATGTGAGTGTCCGTGCGCGTGTGAGCATTATGTATGTGGCCCATATTGTGGGTTCTTGGCAGAAGGATTTCATTAATTTAACTAGAAAAGCACTCTGCTGAGAGCGCAGACCTCCACCAAGGGCAAGGCAAGCAGCTAAATTTAAATTTACTTCATTTCCACCAATCGATGATCTTGCTCTTCCACAGAGATCAGTGATTTCCACCCATACGTACAAGTATGCATGCTGAAAATTGCCCTATTTCCCAATATACAAGCCTTTGTTGTGTCATAAACCTTCAGCTGCGCGGCGTGCCTTGCCTTAACAGAAACTAGAGCATGCACGTGCACTTTAGTGCGCATGCCTATAAAAACCTCAAAAATGTGCAGCTTGAACTCCGAAGTTCATTGACCCTACCAGACAAAATATCAGAGATTTCCACCCATACGTACAAGTATGCATGCTGAAAATTGCCCTATTTCCCAATATACAAGCCTTTGTTGTGTCATAAACCTTCAGCTGCGCGGCGTGCCTTGCCTTAACAGAAACTAGAGCATGCACGTGCACTTTAGTGCGCATGCCTATAAAAACCTCAAAAATGTGCAGCTTGAACTCCGAAGTTCATTGACCCTACCAGACAAAATATCAAAAATCCTTCATAAAATCCATTAAAATTTCCGGATCACTACCAAAATTGAATCATTTGTTCCTTGTGTCATTCTCAACCTTTCCTGCAAGTTTCATCTAAATCTGTGCATAAATTTTTGAGTTATTTTGCACACAGACAAACCATCGGTCATGAAAACATAATCTCCTCCCTTGGCGGAGGTAAAGCAAGTGTATGATAGTAGGCCAAGATGTCTACACATGTTTTAATTTTACTGACAAATTGTGCTGCTAACGTTCGTAAAATTTAACAGATAAATTCAGTCTAAAGACATCAATCCTCTTGACAGTGATTGAATAGGCCTTTCATTCATAGGGTGCTTGCCATGTTAATACTGCACTACCACTGGAACATATACATTGTGGCAATACAATAGAATCTAGATTAACTGCAGAATACCTGGTGACTTGCTGAATATACGTACATGGATCCATGTGTACTAGCAACAAGCATGACAAGGGGTATTGTATTTATGTAGAGTGATACTAGAATTAGTATTTGATGCCAGAGATATTGTGACATATTACTAGAGTTGTCTTTATCTGAGGCATGATGTGAAGCAGTGGTGAAAAAATGAGCCAAAATGCATGTCTTTGTTTCCCCTGCAGAGCCCTGGGATAGTTGCAGGAAGAATATCCCATCAACATTTGCATCAAGATTGGCCAAAGCTGTCAGGATTTCATAGCGCGCAACCAGCATGGTCCGCCTACAGACGTGAGTTTGTGTTTTGTTTTGTTATTTGTCTTCTGAAGATGTGGAATTCTTGCTAAGTTCTTGGTTCCCGATAACCTAGGATACATGTAACATACTAATTCAGGTTTTCTCCTGATCAATGAACCAATGTGCACACTGAATCTCCAGGAAGAAGACTACTCGTTCAATTTCCCCAGTATGTGCTTATTGAATGTGCCTCATCTACCAAATTTACTGCTAACTCATAAATTGCTAGTAAATTGATGTGCCCTGTATTGTGTACTTAAGTATAAACTATTTAAGCCAAGGTTTGACACAAAGCCAGTGGTCACGTCTGCCTTCTTTATGCAGAAAGTTTAAATACTAACATAAATGTCCGGTGCAATTATGGCCGTGACATTAAAGGTAGTTTTCATCACATGGGTTTGGATGCTGGGTATTCATACTTGTGTTTCTGCTGATATTGTAGAATACTCGGATGAGCATACACCACAGCTACCAGTCATCACCCATCGTCCACTGACGCACTTTGACCCTGACCCCTGGACAGAGATCCCTCAGGCATGGCTGGAGACCCTGAGGTCAGTGGAGGACACCAAGCTCGGTCTAGTCGATCTTCATCCCGACGTATTTGCCACGTTTCCCAGGTAGGTCACTGAAGCAGAAAGTGCAGAACATGCTTCACTATATGACTTCTGTGAAACATAAAGGCCCGAATTCACGAAGGTGATACAATCTTGTCCATGGATTAAACCATGGACAAAGGCAGTAGTTTTTTATGGGGCGCCAACTGTCGCATGGCCTGTTTCGTTACGAAATTAGTCATTTTGTCGGCGAAATGACCATTTCATTAACAAGATGATAATTTCTTCAACGGAATGTTCATTTCGTTACGAAATGTTGTCATTTCGTTACGAAACTGATTTTGTAACAAAAATGGGCCGTGGTTCAAACCATGGACAAGATTGTACCACCTTCGTGAATTCAGGCCAAAGTGTGAGCTGCAACCAAAACATTGATATGAGCACAAAAGTTGAGAGTTAAGGAGAAACTACCAGCCAAACACAGTAAATAAGACTCACAGTATTAGCAACAGTGGACGAATTATCACAAAATTTCTACCCTTTGATTCTATTTAGATTGCTGTGCCAAAGAAACTGCTGATAGGCTCTTTGTCATATGGTATAAAACATTGAATGTTTTCACTTCTTTCATGAAGAACAAGTTATAGGTAGTGGAAATCTCTCTCTTAATCCACACAAGATTATTGTGATTCATTGTATCAAAAATGCTAGCTTTTATTCAGCACTTTTTTTTTTTTAAATGATATCTCCATTTTGTTCAGAGTTTTCCTCAAAGGTAGAGACAAATCTTTTGCCTATGGATCTTCAACCTAAATTCTTGTATTTAACCCTTTTTTGTGTTAAAGCTTTCGACTGATGTTGGTGATAAATTGATTTTATTTTCTTCTCATTTTGCAGGGTAGACATCTTACACCAAAATGTTGTGTGGCAGAAAACTTACAAGCGAATTGTAAGTAGCAATTTCTTCTGAGTATGTTCATCATGTTCATGATGAGTGCTTTTTTGAAGTGTTTTTTTTTTGGAAGTACTTATGATAGACACAAATTGAAATGCAATGTTAAGCAACATTTTGTGTAGATGTTTTATACCAGATTACTGATATTGCTGCTCTCTTTCTCAGAGACCTCTTTATCACTTTCCTCTTATACATTTTCCTGAGTAAGTTTCTGTGCTAATTATAAAATGCAAGTTTCCTCATAAAAAAAGCACTGTAGTCTAAACTGCTACATTGTATGTGTGTGTTTCATATCTTTAGTGGTGTTATCTTGTGATAATACTGCCACCTCAAAAGTGGGCTTCCAGATCAAAGCCAGTTTAGTCACTGGAGTATGATTATTATACCCCCGCCAAACGAAGTTTGAAGGGGGTATATAGGAATCAGCGGACGGTCGGGCGGTCGGTCGGGCGGTCGGGCGGTCGGTCGGGCGGTCGGTCCGTTGCAAATCTTGCGTCGCGAACTACTTCCTCAGTTTTCAACCGATTCCCATAAAACTTGGCACAGATGTGTGCCTTGGGTTGTAGATGTGCAAGACGTATTTTTTGACAGTACCCAAAAGTACGTTGCCATGGTAACGGCATATTATGGGCAAAAATGGGTACAAATCTTGCGTCGCGAACTCCTCCCACAGTTTTTGATCAATTTTTATGAAATTAGGTACAGATGTTCATCTGAATATGTTAATGTGCAAGACACATATTTCCGCAGTGGCAAAAAGTGCGTTGCCATGGTAACGGCATGTTATTGGTAAAATATAGGGCAAAATGCTTCATGGCAAAACTGCTTCATCAGTGTTCTTCCAATTCTCATGGAATTCATATTGAATGTTTGTCTTAGGATATAGGTCAGCATGACACATTTCTTGACAGTGACAAAAAGTATGTTGCCATGGTAACAGCTCACATATTATGAGCCAAAATGATGGAAAATTTTGTGTTGCAAACTACTTCCTCAGTTTTTGCCCAATTTCCATGAAACTTGGTACAGATGTGTGCCTTTGGTTGTAGATGTGCAAGACGCATTTTTCGACAGTACCCGAAAGTACGTTGCCATGGTAACGGCATATTAATGGCAGAAGATCAAGGAAAGATCTTGCGGATTTAACTACTTCCTCAGTTTTTTGACCAAAGCTTATGAAATGTTGTTTTGACCAAAGCTTATGAAATGTTGTTTGGCGGGGGTATAACCAGTCGCTGTAGCGACATTTCTAGTTTTGTACTGCACCAATGCTTAGTTGGGAAGATCTTTTCGATGTGAAAAGCCACTTCATATTCATATAGGTCAACTTTAATAGATAGAATAAGATTAGACAGAACGGTAGAAATTTTAAATTTAAGGTTGACATAAATTAAAGATGCTGTGGAATCATGTTCTTTGCTGTTGTGATTTTTGACCAATATCACAACTTTCGAAAACGGGTTAATCTTCACAATTTCATTACTCTTATTTGTCTCCTATTCTCATGAAATTTCTACTGATATTACCCCAGTTCTTCAAGTCATATTGAATGTGGAATGGAGGTTCACTCTGAATAGTGCATAATGGTTCAAATAACAAAAAAAAAGAAAAGAAAAGCTGCACTGCGGTGACACCCGTGGCATTTCTTACCCCATGATACACAAACTGCATTTCATGGCATGCTTGTAACCTACCAATTAATTACCTGAACTGTTATGTAAGTTAGGGACAAAGAGTGTGTTGCAAATCGTTTTTTGCACATGTAAGATTTTGCTTGTATAAATATTCCCATGAAAACTGGAAGCAAAAAAAATTTTCTCTTGACAGAGTATGGCCTTGGCTAAGACTAGGGCGGAGCTACGCGGAGGGGGCAGGAAACCATGGCGACAGAAGGGGACAGGGAGGGCCAGACACGGCAGTCGGAGGTCACCCATCTGGATTAAAGGTGAGCTGCACCCAGGGCCATGGGATCAACTCTTTTATAGCTTTTATGTTTGTGGGCACGTATTAGATGCTCAGACTTAATTTGAAAATAATCGAGACATGACTGCTTCTTACTGGAGTCAGAATGCAAGTGTCTTTCTTTATTCAATGTTCTCCAATATATTCCAACGCATTTACACTGTATATCAGGTGTTTACAAAACACTTTCCAGTGACTTTCCAGTGGTTGTTTACACTTGTACACATTGACTACATTATGAGATGTGGTGAAGACATAATGGCAGGGGGAGCGGAAAGGAAGTTGGAATAGATTGTGATGTATCAGCATGTCAGAAGATTAGTTGATCTTGACCAGAGACAGAAACCAGAGAACTGATAAGGAGCTTGCCTGTGGAAGGATGGTCGTGAGATGGACGTAGAGTCTTGGAAGGGTGACTATGACATAAATGATACATTTTATTTACAGCTACATCATATAGATACAATATGAAACTTATACAGACACAATAATAGCTCAAAGTTTAAATTTTGATAAATGTATATAGATGGAAACTGACCAAAAAGATATATATATATATATGGCTTTGTATATAAATTTATGCAAGGATTTTATTACAGCAACAACTGCATGTTGATTTTCCCATCTCATTTGTAGGTGGCAAATCCCACGGTCCACGCGGTCCCAAGAGCTACTGGTATGTGCTGCCCACCAAGACCAGGGCCCAGGGGCTGAGGGTGGCACTGACCGTCAAGTACACCCAGGATGACCTTCACATAGTGGACACACTGGACATTCCTTCCTCCAGCCCCCAGGTATGACGTACACATGGGAATATTGACTTTTGGCAGAAGTAATGAGTCAGGATATCTATACTCCATGTAAACACAGAGACAGTTCTAAACATTTACGCATCCGGAAATCCAGCACACATCACAGTACATACGTATGCACGTGTGCCGCATACATGCACAAAAAAGGCCAGTAGGCGGCCTGAAGTGGAAGTTGTTTATGGGATTGAGAGCGCGTATAGTAGCGCTCACGCACTTGTAACAACTGATTGAGTGCGCATTGCTAGTGTAGACATTGTGACTTCAGTGACCAAGCAGTTATGCTTTCTCTGTAATGTCCCATAGGGTAACACGGCGTCTTGTTATGACTTTTTGTACAACACCTAAAAAGAATGTAGCTATCTGATTGGTCAATTGCCCATCACATGACATTTAGTTAAGTTCAGTCGCATGCTTTGGCTGTCAGCCGTGCAAAAAATGGATAGCGCATGGCTGACATCACCCTTACTATACACAGTCCAATCGCTATAAAAATGTGACAGGGATGTACCGGGATGGTCCACCACACAAAGTAAACACAAAGCAAGCATGTCGATTGCTTTGAGTTTTGATACTTGACATCATTTTTGTCACCTCGAACTCATTAAACACAATCTTTATTAATTAGACTTCATGTCTATGTTATCGATATTGACATACACAATTCACGAGTTACTGAAAACGAAGATTATATGCAGCGTGTGCAAACAGTACATTGTCTTTCACTGATGGCCATTTTGAATAATCGGGAGTTCACGCGATCGGAGCTGTACTACGGTCGACAGCGTGACCTTTAAAAGTGATGAGAAGAAAAAAACTTTGCTTCCAATGGGCGACCAATGATTAGAAAGCACTGTGGAAGGGGATATAGGTTGCTCTTCAAGCCTGTAGTTTTTGGCCTGTCAGAGCATGTATGAGAAAGAAAGAGAAACAGAACAGAGAAAGAAATGCATTCTTCATCTGGCCTCACCTCACCATGCCCAGTTTCTACCCTCCTAGATATGTGTCACCTTTTTCTGAGAATCTCTAAGATTGTAAATGTAAGTCTATCCTCAACTCCTCTGAGTCAGCTTTTATGTATTCGTTCCTGAAACTTTCAATGTGCAAATTAGTAGCTGAATCTGTATATTTCTGGATGGACAGATTACCCTCATTTGGCATCATCTTTGTCTGAAGACTGATATCAGCTGTAATCAATTTGTAGAGTTTATAAAGTGCCCCCTTCCCCCTTGTCTCCATATACCGTAGCTGAGGAGCCGATACTAATGTGTCATCTTCCGACAATCATGTTGCGTTTTTTTTCACATTTCTTCCTGTGCAGTATCTCCAGGACCTGTGTAAGGAGCGTTATTGGGGAGAATCTGTCCTCTTTGTTGACAAGTAAGTGCAAAATCACATATTCTCCTTCCTCACATACAACTGTACAGGCTTCATTGATGATTGTCAGTTTCTCAGGGTTGAGATGAAGGAACTCTCCCTTTAAACATTACCTAGTGTAATTCTCAACTAACTTAAAGGTGGAATTCAGCGTTTGCGAGATTTTAAATTTCCACAAGGCTGCCATCAGAGTGATGCCATTCTGCATATGAGCAATATGTGTGAGGTGCCATTTAAAAGCTGCATGTTACCTAGGTTGTGATACCAAATGTCCAGCTTTTATTACCTCCGCTATGAAGGAAAGAGGTTATGTTTTCATTGGCATTTTTGTGTTTGTTTGTCTGTGTGCAAAATAACTCAAAAAATTGTGAACGGATTTGGATGGAACTTACAGGAAAGGTTGAGAATGACACAAGGAAGAAATTATTAAATTTTGAGAATAATGCAGGAATTTTTATGAATGATTGTCAATATGTTGGCAGGTAGGGTCAATGAATTTGAGAGTTTAAGCTGCTCATTTTTGGGGGTTACGTACATGCACTAAAGTGCATGCTTTGCTTAGACGAGGCACCGTGCAGCTGGAAGCTGATCACATAACAAAAGGCTTCCATTATTAGGAAATCAGAGATTTTCAGCATGCACACATGTGAGTGGAAATCACTGATATCATTTAGAGAACAAGATCAATGGTGGAAATGAGCTGCTTGGTGGAGGTCTGCACTCTCAGAGTGCTTCTCTAGTTATGAATAAAAAGAAGAAGAAAATGCTTTTGTATGAGATTTGTTGACCTAGCAGTCTCTAGGCCAGCCTAAAATGCATTTTGAAGAACCCTTTGCCTCGTGCATTGGCATTCATGTTTGCATTCCCAATTATACATTGAGTTATGGCAAGGATGCCCAAGTGAATCAAAATAGCCAAATGCTGTATGCAACGACAAGTGAGCACATTTAGCAAGCATACAGTTCCAAACAGACTGTGATAGTACTACGTGTACATGGGCAGCAGCTACTGCAAAGCCAATTTTTGCTGCATGGATTCAACATAGTGGAGCAGATTAGCAGTGTACCATGCTCGATAAAAGCCCATTGTCTCAAATACTTTCTGCAGGAGTATTTTTGGGGTGAATATTCAAAATTCTGTAGGGGATTTACTTTTTACTCTATTTTGTCTAGAAGCTTGAAGGGTTGTTGTCTCCTTGATTTATTTTGATACTGCTTGTGCTATCCTGACAACTTTGTTGTGATTGCAGAGTAAGATTAACGGTGATTTAAAATTGAACAAGTGCTTGTATCGAATGATTTCTGAATTCCTCGTAGACCTTACGTGAGTAAATGTACCGCTTTGGGCATTTTACCACATATTTCCTGTGCCCAATAATGCTGATGAGTTTTTTTTGTTTTTGTTTTTGTTTTTTTTTAAATTGCTCCCTCAAAATTACTTGGCATTTGCATGTATAATAGCTCTCATTAGTTCATGGTATTGAGTTAATTAGATTTGAATGCATGGGCTAGCAGTTTTACATGTTCAACGGATATTTGATATGTCCTTTGGCCTTTGCTTCAGACTTTGTTTTTGCGCACTTTTATGATGGTCAATGATTTCTGTTGATTTGTGCTTGTTTGTTTGTTTGTTGTAGTTTTTTCATTTCATCTTATCTAAGTGCATATCTGGTAGAATGAGTGTCTTATGATAATGCAGTGGGGTAGTATTATCAGTGTACAAACAAGGGAAATATATGAAAGAGGGAATGTGTGGGGGAGAGAGAGGGAAGAGATGTAAGCATCTCAGAAGGGACACAAAACAGCAATAAAAAATGCCTAATTATTGGAGTGCTTCAGTCAAGCAGATATTATGAAATAAAAAAAAAATAAATAAAAGTTCGACTGAACACTCCTATGCCAGCAAACAGGTTGTTCTCACAATCATATTAGCAAGATAAAATTCATCTACAGTGTACATCTCCATTTGCAGTGTACCCTTACATCTTACCAATAATACAATATGGAAAAAAAAAATTGAATTGCATACATAGGACTTGCTGTTGTTGCATTGTAGAGTCATCAGCAGATTATTTAGTTTAACATTAGCTGTGCATTTATGATTTTTTTTTTTTTTTTTTGCTATATGGTATGTGTACATGCATTTGTTCTCAGTTCTAGAGTAACTGTACAGATGTAGACACAGCCTCCAACCAACTGTGGGTATGTTTGTGCTAAAGCTCTCACAAGTGACAGCCATTTTCCCAAAGTGAGCTCTCGTATAGATGTATGGAAACTGTTGGTGCCTTGTGGATTATTCTGGGTATGAGGTAAAGAACACAACTCTCAAATCTAATATCATACCGCAGACAGGCTTTCAGACTGAAAGCAATATTTTTCAAAAACATCAGTTTTATCAGGTGAGAAAAGATATCCCGCACAACCTGACCTTATTATATTGACAGTATTTTTTTTTTCATTTTGCGTAAAAAGTGTAATCTGATATGATATGAAGAATTTTGTTACCATTTCTTGAAAGCACATTGCCATATTCAGCTAGTCCCACAGTTTTGATCAGCCTTGGAGAGGAATAGGATGCATCTTGTTTTATGTTTTCACTTTTTTTTCTTTCTTTTTTTTGTGCTTAGGATGATCTCTGGGAAGTAACATACTCATCCATGTTACTTTTGTAAATTTTAGATACATGTGGTTTTATGTGTCTCGTCAACTGTTGTATGATGATATCATGTTGGAGTAAGGTAGGAAATTTACCAATATTTCAGCCCTAATATGTGTGGAGTTTTCTTTTGAAGTATTGAAAATAGAATCCACTTGTTTCTCTGTTTCTTTTTTTATTGTTCAGAAGCAAGATTTCATTTCAGGATTTCACTCTAGCTCAAAACTGCTGTAAAGGCTGAAATTTTTTACGATGTTTCGCAAATAGTAGACCACAAAACACAAAATCAACAACTTGAAATGATCAGCTAATCAGCTGCCGTTGGCTAATATACAAATATCTATGTGAAAATATCAGCAGTTACAGTATGTAGAGCATCTTGCCGTTTTGTAAGGTCTCTATGTAGTTTAAAGAAAGGAATAGAAGGATTACGATGCAGCTCCTGCATTGTTAAAATCATCCACTGATGGATATTTTCCCACTAAATCCTAACAGAGAAGTGGGAAGGAGGTTTTTATACAATTAGTCATAGAATATGGATGTAACGTTACAAACTGAATGTTTGTTGTAAGGTGTGAGTTTAATAAGAATTGATATGACAGTGAAGTATTAATTGTGGACAAGAGAAAAATGTATTCATCTCTCGTCGTTATAAATGCCATATTTTCCGTATGTTTAAAAAAACCATTAGGGTCAGGGGGGGGGGGGGGAAACACCTCAAAATAATTATGATGAGCTAGATATCTATTTAAAAATGTGATCTGTTCACCATGGTGAAAGAGTGCCCTCTATTGGCAGCTGGTGTATAGTTTCAGTGAACTGAACCCCAACCTTGTGGCCTGGGACACATCACACAGCAGGTGGACGCCAGTGTTGAGACTCTGGCATCATGCTGGAATTCAGGGGTCGCGACCCCCCAGCTTCCAGTCATGTGATTGGTTAAAGAAGGGCCCTGCTAGTTTTCTTTGTTTGTAAAAGTCTTATTTTTCTTTTCTTTCTTATTTTGTTTTTGGTGTGTGGGTTTCCTGTTCCATCCCTTTTTTTTTTGCCCCCTCAGTCTAACGCCCACTCATACTGCTTTTTGTTCTTCTTGAGATTTAGCAGCTTGGGTCTGCACCAAACAACTGGAAATTATTCATGAAAATATGTGTTCCCCTGGTTTTGAATTTCTTTGCCGCTTTTGATTTTGCGGGGATGAGGAATTCTGGTTTGTACGATGTGCCATGTAAGATGAACCTTTGCTTTTTCAGAGTTCTTTTTGTTTTCTTCTGATATTTTGTTCTCTGATGGCTTTAACCCTGAATGCTAGTATAGAATCCCAGTTCTGTATTTTACTTCCTTGGGTTTTGGGATGTGTGTTTTTTTAAAGGGTGGAAAGGTGTGAAGTAAGAGCACAGAAGTATGCACCATCCAACAGGTGTTGGAAATCAATAAAAAGAATGCATATCACTGTAGCATTTGATAAAACATCTTCTGAATTTATTGCATTCATCGAGGGAATAGTTTGAATTAAAGTAGAATCTATGAAGAAAAAGAAAGAAAAGGACAGAGAGAATAAAGGGCTTCCAGTGATTTATGCAGCGGAACAGTCTTGATAAAAATAACGCAATACATGTCTTGCATGTAGACCCACATGCTTTGATTTGAGTAATCCGTTCCACTCTTAGGGTGCTTGTGCTTTCTTGAGTCAGATATGTCAGTTGCACTAGTAACATTTGAACAGCAATAATATCACATTTTGGCCATGTAATGTGTTCATCATTTAGTCACATTATAGACCTACATGTCATTTATAAAGATGTTCCTAAATAGCCTAGTTTTTCACTGCATAGCACATATAATATACAAATATACCAGGCCTGAGAGGCTCTAGTTGAAACTATGTGCATGAGGTGACTTCAGTAGCACTATTTTCTGAGGGGCGCAGCCCCGAAGAAAATAGTGCTACTGAAGTCACCGAAGGCACATAGTTTCAACTGGTGCCTCGAACAATGGCCTGGTATGTTTATTTTATATCCCTCCCAATGAATTTAAGAGTATTTGACTGCTGGTATTCTGTAATTTACCCCTCTTTTAGGGCATCTTGCTTTACTCTTTTCGAGAATGTATTGACAAGTCATTCATGCTGGGGAAAGCAGCAGGAGGGCAGCGCGTACGTGTACTATGAAGAGACAACTGCGCGCTCAGCTGCTAAAGTACTCGGTGCATTGCTGTATACTATACTGGTAAACATGTGCAAACTGCAAACTCACTACGCGCTTCATACATGCAATACGCCTATCCGGTCTGTCAACAAGTACCGGTACGTTGGTGATGTGCGTGCTCGAGCTGATCGACGATGTGACTGTGAGCTGCAGCTGATTGTGTTTTCTGTCATCTTTCTAGTGTTTTCTAGCTGTCTATACATGAATATGGACTATCCTTTCCTGTTGAAAATGCAAGTATACATTGTAAATTTGGGTAGAACATTCAGTAACAGCGAGTCTAAGGTTAGATTAGGCACTAGAAAAATTCTAGCCGTAAGCATCGAGTGCCACTGTAAATTCGTGTGATTCGTGTTGTAACATTAACAACAGTTAACAAGTTTGATAGACCCTAACTCATTAGACGCTCTGAAAAATAATCATTAGATGAGATTACGGGAACTAGCTGTTAGACAGGTAGAACTAAGCTTAACTAGATCTAACTTATGCTAGAAATAATTAAGCAGGCCTACTATCTACTACAGTTTGTCAACATCTATTCTAAGTCTTTGGATAGGTCACTTGAGTATAGTGAAATGCAAGACCAGATTTCAAGCGGCGAAGCATGAACTCTCCAAAATTAGACAGTCCTACACTGGGATAGGCATAGACACTATCTCAAATCTAGCATACCGTAGTTAGGGGATCATACTTTCTCATACATTGCTCCAAAACCTTGGAACGATCTTCCATTATCTCTACGACATGCATCTTCAAAACCCAAATGAGGCCTAACCAACGTTAGATTATTAGAATAGATCTAGGCCTACGGTACGTCGTAGAGCCCTAGCTTGCTTATTGTTGTTGTCTAATTATAGATCTACGATATCGCCTACTCTGTTGTAACGTAAATATTCTATTCCACAACGCCATGAGCATCTTTTTAGTTAGAATGAGGGCTTTATAAGAATCTCTCTGAGTCCTATTTTCTCTAACGTTACATGTATTGAGCGTATTGTCTACAGTGTGCGTGCCATACTCATTCATTTGTACGTAAAAATTGACTGTGTGGTTCTCGCGAAGTGAAGGCGCCGCGATATTCATTCATTTGTACATGAAATCTCTCGCGAAGCGAAGGTGCTGCGATACCTACATGTATTCATTTACAAGTGAAATCTTTCGCGTCGCGACGCGAAGCAAAAAAGGCGCGAATTTCACCAGTGTGATATAGTTTTTTTACTATTTCCCTAGGGAGAATAGCGAGATGCGGATTTGTATGGTAGAATTATGTTTTGTTGTTTTCAGTGCTCTCAACCAATCAGAGGACGAGAAGCAATTTGTGAGGGATATAAATAGAAATATTAAAAAAAATGAAAATTGCCCCAAATGTCAATATGTCATGTGAAATTCAGGTTTTATTATGTAAGCTCTGATTCTTCTTGGTGATGAAATCAAATTGTTTTTCGAGCTTAGGACATGTATCAGTCAAAGGCAACAGCCTTATGTGTCCAAGACAACCTATCTTGTATAGACATGCAGCAATCCCCTTGAAAGAAGTGTACGTCAGAATCTTATAAAGAAATGCAGGAAGTATTAATGTCATCCATTTGTGGAGCACAGATTGAATTATGAGGAATGTGGACCGTGTTTGCCCATTTGAATGTTGTTACAGATCTGAAAAAAAGAGACGTTATTTCCAGGCAACTCTCCATTCTAAAACAGGAAATCTTCATGGATTCAATTAGAGGGATGTGTTTTCGGGATGCACCAGTCTTATGGAATGGCAAGGAAACAAGAATTATGACCAGAGCAGGCAAACAGCAGGACCAACAGTAGCAGAACTGAGCATAATGTTTACAAAAACATGTTTTTGTCCAGTACCCATGGCATGTAAGGGGACTTTCCCCCGACCCTTAACATTGACCCCTTTTCACACTCATAAATTAAGGACATTCTGTATGGAAGCCTGGCTGCAGATGTTGTATCAGAACCTCTCCTTGTTTGTATACTATAGGTTGAGGCAAAGTTTGCTGTTACAAGGTCATCGACGACATTTGCTATGTGCATTTCTTTTTCGTATTTAGGGAGGATTTCACTTGCCCTTTATCAAGACTTTGGTAAAATTCGTGCTCAACTACATTGTATATCTTCTCCTTCAATAAGACCATGATATACTTGTGACTACAGCTGCATCCATGACTACAGGATTCTTTATTCTGGCATTGTACTGTATGTAAAAGTAGTATCAAAAACATATTTTTGCACTTCTAGACCAGCTCCTACTGAGAAAAATGACAAAGAGCTTCCAGATGGGCTCGTATCTTTACATGATTACATAGTGATGTTGCTACCAATAGCTTCACTGCCAAGATCTACCTTGATTTATGTATGTGAATGGGGCATCATCATTAATATAGATGATATTCAACTCGAACAGATGTCCCGCCAACATTGCTGTTGATTTATTGGTAAGGATTGGGTAACACATCTATAGATATTATTATACTCAAATTGGATTTCCTGCCAACATTGCTCTCAATTTATGAGTGTGAACTGGGTCTTTCACCTTTCATTGCTGGAGAAAAGATTATAGAGATGAAAAAGTAGTCCATAAATATGTCAAGCATGGACATCCTCCCCTCCCCACCCCCTTTTTCCTGGCCATAAATCAGTCTTGCATGATCCCTGTCACCCACAAATCTTCAAAAAAACACTAATATTGACTCAAATCATATCAAAGTGGATCAACAACCAGCTAGGAAAACATGATGGAGATGAACGAAAACAAAAATACATATTACTTTTCAACTAAGTCAAATTCGTCGTGGATGACTCAGGATTGTGAGATATACCTGTCACAAAAATAATTGTGAGGTCCACAATCTGTGTAAAATGATAAAAAGCAGAAGAAAAAAAAAGGACAAGACAAATGAGGCTGGCATAACAATATTCTTGGATAGTTTCCCAGTGTAAAGTTCAGAGGTTATGTTTGGACAGTGGATGATCCAACACCTTTCTTACCAAATACTTTCGAAATAATCCAAGACAAATATGGCTCTCGACAGTCAAGGCACATTTTTTCAAGTGCCTTGGTTAGAACTAAAAGAGCATGTGAACACTTCAGTATCTTTGATTAATATCATACAAAGCTCACATGCATCAGCATACTTGATTTATGTGACGTATCTGATGTGTACTGCGATCTGGGATCGTACGAGACTGAGCAGTCTAAATTTAGATTGTGTCGTAAAGTGACTATTCCCTTCTACCATTCCTGTGTGACATTGAATTAAGAGGTAGACATCGAAAGGAGGGGATAAAAGAGGTTAGAAAGTGAGGACATTCTCTTCATATAAACCAATTTATTCTAAATATTTCCTGCAAGTTGTCAAAGGGGATGTTATCTGGTGCCAGCGTGGTGTTTGTACTCTAGCGGGCTCCGAGGGCGGTATTCGATCTGAATTGCTTTCCCTACATCATTGACGCATCACATGGGAGGATGTTAGAAACTGCCCCCGGGGTTCCTCATCTCACCATCGCCACGGAGACAAGCGATGTCATCCATTCTTCCCACCAAGCTCCATCAGTGGCGCGGCCTGGCGCTCCTACATGTCTCCATTGACGGGAGACATCAGGATGTTCGTCAGCTCTCGTCTCATCGAAACAGTCGTACCCATATATTTTCTTCCCTCTATTTTTGTCCTCGCTCCCCTGACCAATGAATGTTGACTTTGTCTCCAGGTTAGGATAAATGTGGAGTCTGGACTCAATCTATATTTATTTGTTTTTATTGGGGGGGGGGGGCGATGTGGTGGAAAAAGAAATGCTGTAGTATATAGCCAGTGTAACTGCTTTGTCATTATTTGTGGTTTTGTCGTTTTTGAAAACCCCAAATCCCTAGCTTATTCTCGATAATAAGTCGATATTTGAAGAGAATCAGGATAAGTTCTTCTTAGAATGGTTAGGTATGTATGCAAACACCTGTACCATCTTGAATATTTTGGTAAGTGAATTTGACATGACAAGAATATATTGGAGATTCATCATTTGTACAAATACCCAGTCAGAGTTGAATCTGTGTGGGAATCAGTGTTGCTGTGTCTGCCATCTCCAAGAACTTGTGTAATTCAGTCATCCAACATGCAAGCTAGAGGTGTTTCTGCTGTAAAATTTCCTTGAACGTATAATTTTATGTCTTTTCTCATAGATTATCAAAGTAGAATAGATTAAAACGATATCTGTCTGGTATTTTCTGAATGGCAATGAATACTGAAGTTTAAACCACCCCTTACCAGAAGATCTAAAGCCAACCTTTCCCTTACCTCCATCCCCCAAGTCCGAAATATTTGTGGGCCACTTTCCTGACGGATATTTAGAGGGGTGTTTGAGCCCGCAAACAGGGGGTTGCAAGGTCCCTCACTCACCGAGATGATTAGCCATGTTTGTCAGGGAAGTAGTCTGTTGTAACTCGTCGCCACAATTTGGCTGGCGGGATGACAGACTGGCCGAGCTTTCCCCGTCTCATCCCTGCCAACTCTGGCCGGGCGTCCCATAAATACGGCGGGAATCATGTTATCTCTTCCACATCCCCCTCCCCCCCCCCCCCCCCCCACCACCACCCTTCTTCCTCAATGTATCAGGCTTTAAAGGTATTTAAGGTTGTAGCACTCATCAGCCTGCAGCATCATATTTAGGATGTCAAACAGACGTTTGCTAATTTGTGGCATGAAGTATTGCTCATTGCATTCGTCTCGTGCATGTTTCACAGTCATTAAATCGTTGTTAAATATGTAATTTGAAGTCATGTTTGTCTAGACTGTGTCCCTAATAAAGCTAATTAAGTGGCTTTTGCTCAATCCTTCTTAGAGCTTGTAAAAGGAATGATGCGTGATTTTTTTCTTTAATGTTATTTTAGTTCAGAAATGAGAAAAAAATCTATTTCCACAAATTTTTGGTCTTTGTTAGTACTTGTAAAGCTTGCATATACAGGGCTGTGCAAGGATGTTAATCATCAGATGAATTATAAAGACAGTGATTTGGTTTTTGAGGAGATGGTACATCGTGATTTGTCAATTAATTCTGAAGTGCGTCTTACTTTTAATGAAAACCCACTCCTTTGTTGTCGATGAGAGCTTTCAGCCATGATGCAATTTAAGTGATCTTTTGGAAATTTAGCAATTTTGTAACTAAACTGGGAGAGCGAGATAGAGGGAATTAAGAAAAAAATTCATATTCATGGTAGATCATTTTAATTTTAGTTAAAGGGATCATATTGTTTTGGTTGAGACCTAATTTCAGGTTTCTAACATATTTTGGTGAGATAATGAGAAACCTCTTATGAAATATGAAAGAGCGTGTAATTCCATGAGGAATTCATCGTTTATTTGATGAAAATTGGTTTTGAAATGGCTTAGATATCCAAAAAAAGAGCGATTCTAATAAAGTGTGAGACCCACCTTTTATCACAATCGCTTTGTTTTACTTTGTTTTTGGATGTTTCAGTCATTCCAAACCCGATTTTCATCAAATAAACTTTGAATTCCTCTTAAAATGGTATGCTCTGTACTATTTCATAAGTGTTTTCTTGGTATCTCGCAAAAAGTTAAAAGCCCAATTCTCATCTCCACCAATACTTTACCATCCCTTTAAAATGGGTGGTGGAAGAGAAAATTGAATGTCATTGAGCAATTGGTGTCATGAACTTGGCATTTTCCTGATTAAATCCTCTTATTTGCATCATCCTCAAATAGACCGAAACTTTTACTTTAATTTTTTAATCTTTTACTTTAAATGTAAATATTGTTTCTTTGACTTTGGAGGATAAAATGAGAACATATAAGATAGCCATGATATACACTGGGCAAACTCATGAGGAATATACATTGTTTACAATAAATGTGAAATTACTTACTTTATAAGCAAAGCATATAGAGTGATGTCTTAATCACTCAAACAAGACATGATAGAAGACTTACTCTCTTTTACACATCTATAATCCCTTTGATCTTTTTTTTTTTAAAGAATATTCAAAGTTTCATCAGTCTGCCATGCGGACTGGGCATCATTACAAAAACTCATCGTCAATTGTTCCCATGCAGTAGATTCTCTTTCAAGTAATGTATTTTCAATTGTGTTACCAACTCAGTTTTCATTTCATGCCAAAATTTTTCACATGCTACATGTATACTCAGAGCAGATGAAAGTGCAAATGAAAAAGTGCAGTAATCAGGGAGGCTTGTGAAAGAGGCACTTGCCTTTAAGGAAAGGGTTCCTAAAGAACAGAGAAAAAGAGATAGGGAGAGAAAGATCTTTCTCTCAGAGCCAGGAGATGCGCCTCAGAAATTCTTGTCTCCCGTCGCACGTCGTCCGCGATTTTGATTCATGACGGCTACTCCGGAGCTTGTTCCGAATCCCATCCCCCGCATCAGTGCCCACTTATATCAGGGATTTGATGTAATCGTGTAATTTGTCAGGGATGCTCTCATCCTCCCATCAATAACTGGAAGGAGGCTGGCTGCTTGATACCTCCTCCCAGCACCCTCCCTCTGCCAGAACCGGTGCCATCCCTCCCTGTCACCAGTTTGCCGGAGACGGTTAACGACGAGGATGGTGACTTCAGGGCTGCGATGATGAGGAAGAGAAGGAGGATGATCGTAGCTGGCGAAGAGTAATGGCGTCGATGATTACGACGTGGGAAGATGGACGAGATGACAAGAGCGCATCTGAATGGGGACAGTAATGGAGATTGATGTGCAGATTATCGTTACGCCAACAAAGATGGACCCTATTAATAGCAGCAATGACAGTGCAACACATTTGGACAGCATGGTGTACAAGATGCTGGCCCCTATGTGCATTCCAGCAGATGTGGTAAAAAATAGAAAGAACTTAAAACATCCAGATTTAATGTGACAGCAGCCCAATCAACATGTTATTATCTTAAATTCCTGGCGGGATTATGATTAACGTGGCAATTAATTGATCTCAATGAGTTTACAAAGAAAAGACCCTGTAGAACTCCCAGTGAATAGTGATGAAGTTTAAGCATAAAAACTTATCAGATTCTCACTGTTAGACATATTCTTTCCAATCACCATCATTTACTCATATCAGTGTATTCATAAATCATTCTAAGTGAAAAGCATTCTGTAGGATATGTGATAATGAGGGGAAATATGTTGGAGGAAGAAGAATCAAACCAGCAGTGACAGAATACAAGGTGCTTTAGTATCTACTCATTAAAAAAATAGCGAAAATGCCATGAATGATAAATAGTACATGACTAAAATGTTATCCTTGAAAGAATTGATTGTATTATCTTCAAGAAAAGCAGGTAAAAATGTAATCACTGTGCACGCTTATGCTTCATACTGGTGACACTAATGCACAGAATCACATCTTTGTATTGTGTGTGTTATGCGTGCTCTTTTCATGTCAGCTTCCAGTACAGCGATTTTGCTTTTGAGCACTCTCTTGGCGCAGTACAGATATGGTACAGTGGATGCTTTTGGACCACATCGTGACGTGGTCCACTTTTGGACTGGTACTCTTTGGTTCTGTTGCTTTGGGAGCATTTGAGCACTCCTTTCACGTTGGTTTGGTAGAGTACAGTATGCTTCAGATGAATGCTTGAAAAACATCCTTTGACACAAAGCCGTTATGTCACAGTCAAATCATTCCCCAAACACATGGCACACAACGTCAGAGTTGCCAAGTCTCATTGATTATACTGTGCCCCATTGTCTCTTCATGTCCTGACAATAGAATATCAAAATATCCCTGATTTGGGGATTATTGTTGCCAGTTGAGATGAAAGTAACATGCAAGGATCTCCCTTAATAGATTCATTTTAATGGATGAATGTTGGTAGCCCCGTAACATACAAACAATTGTGCATGTATGACTTAGAAATTGTGTATAATTTACCTAAATTTCTGCTATCCGACACTGATATGAAGATACTGTGCAAACAAGCAAAATCATTGTTAAAGTAGTTGCCAGTCATGCATTAACTCAATTATCGTTTGCAAGATTTAACATATCTGTGTGTGTGTGTGTGTGTGTGTGTGTGGGAGGGGGGGGGGGGGGTCATAGTTTGATACTTGCCAGTCTGATATGAAGCTTCCTTTGGAAATCTGTATACTACCAAGTATAAACATGTGTTTGTGTGTGTTGTATACTTCTTTAGATTCTTGTCCATTTTGTTATCTGTGTACGAGTTGCTTAAGTCATCTCACAATAGACTTAAACTTTTAGAGAAGTGTGGTGTGCGCATTGACTGAATATGAATTTTACTGCAAAACTTGAGCAACTGTTTTATTTTTCTCTTTTTTTTTCTGCATGAATACTGTATTTTCTGAGATGGATGTGGCTAACATTTATCTATTTGTAAAACCATAAATTTTTCCATGCATGAAACTTTGGCAAATTTTGCGAGGAGCCAAGATTTGCCAAAGTAAACTGCATGTGAAAGTTTTTGCCTACACAATCACCACTGAGTGCCAGTGGCAATTCGTGAAAATTTTAATGTGACCAAAAAGGCCGGCAGCTCCAATTCACAAAAGTTTCATGCCACGAATATTTCTGATTCTACAGTGTCCTCAAGGCTCTCAGCTTAATTTCAATTTCTTCTCTATTTCTTTGTCCTTCACTTCTTCATAGCATAAATTACATGACTGATCATGTTTTTGTTACATTCATAAATATGCAAATCATTTTTTGTTACATTCATAAATATGCAAATCATACCTGATACATACTTTTCTGTGGAGGGAGGGTTTATATTCTCATTTCAAGGCTGTTTAATGATAAACACTCTCTGAACTACAAAGACAGACATTTGGGGAAAAGTAGCCCACTGCCTGAAAGTTAGGCCAGCCTTACACTTTCCACACATCCATCCACCCAGGGCACCATCGGTACAGTTTTACAGGAATGTCTTGGGGAACAACATACTCTGCATGACATAAACAAACTAAGAAAGAACAAAAATCCAAAAACACAGGCTTGTCTACACAATAGAGAAGCTGCCAGGGTATTGAAGAGCCGTGTAAAACCAATGAAAAATTTGGAAACTGACTGTACTTTCGTACCTGCCTGCCATTAGTAGAATTCAGTAATTATTTGTAATTTCAGCACGAGACATACTGTTTTAGCCCCATAAAATTCTGCATATTAATATCCTTTTAGAGAATTATGCTCTGTGTTTCAATTCAAAACAACCCATTATTAATAACTTTCGTGAGAATGATTAGTTCATTGTGCACAGACATTGTGTGCACAGGCTATGCTGTCAAGTATGCAGAATTTCTAGTATTGAGATTGACTTTGTAGTGAGATGTGAAATTGATAATTCATGGAAAAGAATTTATTTCATTGAATAGGGAAAGAAGGGTGTCTTGTTATAAGTTGTATACCAGGTATATTTTGGAAATTTCTTTGTTTTAATCTACAATATACATGTATGTCATTATGAAATAGTGCTATAGTCATCTATGTGTTAAAATGCAGTGCTATGCTCTTGATTGACTCTTGGAGAAAAAAGTGCGAACGTGCTCTTCCTAGTCGCTGCATTCCATCATGTTTGCTGTGTTATGATTACCAAATACCAAGGTGAGTTTCCACTGATTGATGTGCTGGGGAGACTCTGCCCTGTTTGGTTCAACACCTGCCCATGTTTGGGCAGGACCAGTACTCCTGGAGCCCCCCAGAAAACCCAGGCCTGGGCACGAGCTGTGCAAATAAATCACGAATGCAACTGGAAAAGAAAAAGAGAAGGGAATATAGCATTCCTAAGTTTGGGGATTTATTTTACTTGCAGGGAAGCAAGGCACTGGGGCTCCATAACAGAAGTCCATGTAAAAGAATGGAAAGGAGAGCTGAAATCTTGGATTGGATTTACTGTGACAGCACTTGAAGTGCCCTCCTCCGGCCTGTCTTGCAGATGGGTGATTTATCTGATTTCTCTGAAAATGACGTCCCATTTTTTCTTCAGCGTGAGCGCGCCAAATGTTGTCGTCGTCGTTGTTGTTGTCGTCCAACGGACAGGGCGAGATGGATTTTGATGGGCCCCCGTTTATTTTTACCAACTTTATCCGAGGGAAGTGTTTTCCTTTCTGTGGCTGCAGGCCAAGTGATGTGTTTGGAGACAGGAGATGTTCTTAGAGCCATGCCCAGGGACCGCATCAGATGTTGACTACCATCTTTGCTCTTCTTCTTTGAATACTGTTCTCCCATGTTCAAGTTGACATTCAAGTTGACATTTGATGGATAGAAAAGATCCCAAGGAAGAGAATCATGAGAGCTGTATTAAAACCAGTCCCAAATAATGAAAAGTAAGGAATCTTTAAGTTTTTTGTGGCATTCACAAATAATGGTATTTGGTACAACCACATTTTTATATGCAAATAAGATGATGTAATGATATCACAAAGGAGAGATTTTATCCTACAATATTCAGCTCTTTGATGCTAAAATGTTTGTCATATTTTTGTGATTCCATAAAAGCCTCCATGAATTTACATATGTGACTAAACTCCTGTCACCGGAGTCTACTGAAACATGGACTGTATGTCCTCTTTGATATTTGGAAGAATGCTATGAGGTTATGACCTTTGTTTGTTTCTTTATTTTTTCATGCTTTTGCCATTTTTCCAAGTTCGTCTGAAAGCAGGGTTTGATCTGAGGATGGTATGCATTAAGTTTTAGCACAAAGGAATGCAAGTGAGGAGCGTTGATGGAAGATGTAACTTCGAATAATCACATATTCAGGACTACCCCACCCCTTCACCCTTCCCTGCCTGTTGTGAAACCAGTTAATTTTTCAAATAGATGTGACCATATTTTGCTATCATCTAGCTCCATCTTGAGTTGCAGTTCCATGCTTAGATGATCCATTCTCTCTCCCAGACATGTCATAGAGACTTTATTCCTTCAATAGTCTTCCATTGTGGACCTTCAAAAGTGTGAAAATGAAATATGTATTTTGCACCCATCTGGAATTAATGATATTTGCTGACCATGTTCACAGTGATTATGTTGATTGCCTGAGGGAGGTGACTCCCTTGACAGAGACTCAAACTTCATGCAACTTTATACAAGTCCACGGTAGTCATGGAAATTAGACATGACATTTGAAGACTGGATTGACCAGTCATGATCCTTACAGTGAGGGATGCTAAAGGGATGATATAGTTTTGGTTGAGATGGAGTTCAGGTTTTAACTTTTTACGAGACAATTAGAAACAACTTATATGAAATATAAGAGCATGCAATTTTAAGAGGAATTCAAGGTTATTTGATGAAAATTGGTTTTGAAATGGCTGAGATATCAAAAAAGGTAAAACAAAGTGGTCGTAATAAAAGATGGGACCCACCTTATATTAGGACCTATTTGATTTTGGATATCTCAGCCATTTCAGAACCAACTTTGGTCAAATCAAATAAACTTTGAATTCCTCTTAGAATTGTAGGCTCTTTAATATTTAATTGTAAGATGTTTCCAATTATTTCTTAAAAAGTTAAAACCTGAATCCCCATCTCAACTAAAACTATGCCATCCCTTTAATTTGTGGGCAAAGGTGTTAGAGATGCTTGTGACTAAGTGATTTTTTACAGGAAACTCTTCATTGTTTCAGGGGCTCCAGAGAAATATCAAATACATTGTATGCTGGTAAGATACAGAATTTTTTCCCAGTCGTAAAGACGTAAAGACTTCAATGTTTTCATGAGGACGCTCACTCTTATTAAGGCAAAGAGTTGCTACGTGCATTTTGTTCCATTTGACAGTTGTCATTCCATTTGAATTTAATCATAATGAATACTATGGTATAAGTACTTGATTTCTCAACAGAGCATCAAAGTATGATACATGAAAATTCAGCCAACAGAGTTTTACTTTGTGCAGTTTCATAGTTAACCATGAAATTTCTTCAGACCTACATTACTTGATATTGTGTTCAAAAAGAAAAAGCAAGCCAGCAGCAATAATATAGTATGAAATCAACTGTCAAGAATAAGGTCAAATTATTTCTGTTTTGTAAAATCCCATATTGTACACCTGATGATGCCTTTAACACATAAGTACATTCTCTATTTCACTCACATTATTTGGTTGAAATGTAACAATGCCTTCAGGCATGTGATAAGAATAATAGCATTGTAAATTGCGTGTGTGAAGAAGTAAGAGTCATAACTTTTAAATCACACTGTGCACGTGATTGATATAGTTTTCTTCTATTCACATTTAGGTGAGATCAATTTCTTCATTCTCTGTGGAAAGAAAGAAAGAAAAAAAATCTGCACTGCAAATGGAGCACGCAAGGATAAAAGTTTCAAGTTTACATTTGTAATTGTGTTGAGAATTAAAGCTTGGCGGAGGCCAGTGTATCAAAATCTATACGCCCATCATGATTGGAATGCGATATCCACTCACAGCTAGCATTTTTGCATGTACAAGTAACCTTTCCAATATGACCAACTGTTAACCAGAAGATTTGACCCAGAAAAGAGGAGGTAATTTACTCTTATTTTCTGTATTTTTCATCTCTTTTGGTGGCCCTGGCCCTCATGTTCACTTACCAAGAGTAAACGTGAAATCACCTTGAACTACTTATGCCAGACTTGTCCATGTTTCTTTGGGTGTTACCATCAAGGGTATATGTCATTATTTGTTCAGGGACTGTTTGAATTGCTTTCGCAATGGGCATTCAATCATTTTGTTATTTTAATCAGGTTTTAGCCCTCTGCCCTTGTGTAACCAGCTAGGATTTTAATGTTTCAAACACTAGAAGCTGTCTCCCCTCCCCCTCCAAATTTTCTTTTCTCTGCTACTTCCCCCCCCCCCCCCCTATCGATCCAGTGTAAGTATAATGCATTTCAAGATCAAATGCTACTGCATGGAAATCAAGCTCCACAGTTCAAAACTGAATTGTACTCTAAAATAAAGAGGGACTTTATTATCACAAATTGTTAGATAGCCATATCACTCTGAAGCAGCCCAGTAAGTTCTCTGCAACAAAAACATTGTCATCCAAATATTACTTTACTAGATTTTCCTCTAGTTACAGGGGATGGTATGGTATTGGTTGAGATGATGATTTAGCTTTTGAATTTTTGTATGATACCTAGAAAACACTCTGAAATGTTAAAGAGCATACAATTCAAAGAGGAATTCAAAGTTTATTCAATGAAAATCAGTTTTGAAAGGACTGAGATATCCACAAACAAAGTAAAACAAAGTGATCCTAATAAAAGATGGGTCCCATCTTTTATTAGGATCGCATTGTTTTTAATATCTCAGCCATTTCAAAACCAATTTTCATCAGATTAACTTTGAATCTCTCTCAGAATTAAATGCTCTTCTATAGTTCATAAGAGGTTTCTCATTATCTCACCAAAAATGTTAAAAACCTGCAGCCCCATCTCAACCAAAATTATACTATCCCTTAAATTTGTAGTCATCAGTAAATCTTATTGTTGTTGTTGGGTTTTTTTTTAATTAATTACTCTTCTCATGGCAAGCATTGCCTCTCCAACCTGGGGCCTATTTCTACAGGGGTCCTTACCATACTGTGTACATAAGAAAAAAAAAAATCTGACATTGTATTCGTTAAAAACTTCATAACCATGGATGTAACATGCAATGCACATAAAAACTGTTTTTTTTTTTTTTTTTTTACCCAGCAAAACAAAGCACGAATTCTAGGGTCAGTGCCATATTGTGAAAAATCATGAAGAAAAAAAAATGTGTAGTTGCTTTTAAAAAAGTACTGCCATATGCCAGTCAATTTGATGATTTTTTTTTCCAAATGTCAGCAGTAAATACACACACAAGTTAGGCAGATTATATTCTCAATGTTTCCAAAAGTGTGCAGGTTTGATGTAGCAAAGAAATGATTATCCTTTATTTGTGGTTGTTAGTGAATATAATGACTTTAATATTGTTAGGATTTGTTTGTTTTGTTGCCAGGTGTTTCATATTAGGTATATGACCTTTTTCATGAACTTTGACAAACATGATCAAAAAGCATTGCGGTTTTTTTTTATATTATTATTATTTTTCAAGCCTCTCATAACATTGGCACCCAGTGAGGGGCTTTGGTGTGTATTCTGTTTTTAAACCATTCCTTCCTTTTCATATATATGCTTTGGAATCTCGTCACTTGTTTTTGTGGATGGCATTCAATTGTAGGGCGAGATCCAATCAGAACCGTCTCCCAACCTTAATGAGATTGGTGTTTGGTGTCCCTCTGTCCTCAGACTCTGGTTTCGTGCGCTTTGCCTCCAAGCCCAACCTCCCACCCAGACCCACGTAGATCATTTTTTTTTTTTTTTTTTTTTTTTTTTTTTAGGGGTGAGGGTGAAGGGAGGTATGGGTAAGATTTGAAGGGGGGAACTTGTCCAAGTAAAAGCGAGCGAGTGTTTGAAACAAGCAGATACGTGAGCAAATACAAGAAGAACGTATCAGAAAGATTTGCGACTCAGGAAGAGAGACTGATGTGCGTACGGTCACGTCTACGGAGTCATGTGTTCGTACTGGGAGCTGGGAGGCGCTTTGAGAGTGATGAGATCGTGTTTCATGGGTGCATAGTTTGATTCAAGTCCAAGTATTAGAGAATGGGATGGAGGGGTATGAAAGCTCAGTCGTATGGTTCTTCTAGGAATGTTTGGACAAATATTGATTTAGGTGTTTTTTTTTTTCCTGCTTAATAAAAAAAAGAGAAGAAAATATGAGCTTGCAGAGTACAGAATGTACTAGATTTTTGGAATTTCATGAATAGTCGTATCTAGACCCCATGTTACAGGTAGTTTCCCTAGTTTTTTAATATGTTTGGAGATGTTAATTGTATAACATTTTAATGGCTGAGTTTCAGAAACGGACTGACTGTGCTGGCCAAGTTGTATGATGATGATGTTCACTTGCACGAGAAAAAAAAAAGAAAAAAGAAAAAGAAAGCTCACTCCAGCATACAAATGTTTTGTGAGATCAATACCAAGACATTTATAGACACATACTGCCATTGTAATAAACTTTTGGGAAATAGCTACATGCATTTATGTTATGTCCTATTACACCAAAGGTAGCTTATTTCCCACTAAGAGGATAGCTGTTGTAGTTAGCTGCAATGTGCTTCATTCCACTTGAAGGCTGGCAAGTTACCAAGAAAGAAAGTAGAGCATGAAGTTGCAGTGTACACAGAAATGATTTCGGCAGGCTGTCTTCATTTCAACTGTTATGCAGTATATGCAGCCAGAGCCATTAGCTATGATTTCATTCTTCTTCTTCTTTTTCTTTTTCTTTTTTGTTAAAATATTGCCAAAGGATACAGTTATGGTCATTTTATAGCAGTTTTAGAATAACAAGAATAAGACATATGTCTTTAAAAAATATGATTGTACTGAGTGGACAATAACAATAATCAGGATCAATAGGGCTATTTGCATAACCAAGACGACCCCCTGGGCAAGTCCAAGACCTTTATCTACATAGTATAGCTGAATTCCATTGAAATGCAGGTTGTACAATGACAAAACAAGGGTGAAGTCCTTTCAAAGCTAAACAAAAACACCTTGCCTGTTGATTCTGTGGTAGTTAGGGTTGGATTCCCATGGGAAAGGAATGTCTTGGCCCCTGCCTGCCTCCCCCCCCCCCCCAAAAAAAAAAAAAAAAGAAGTAAGAGAAATGAGTCCTGCAATAACCATATGAATGAAGTGAATTTGACACAAGTATAGGGACGTGTGGCTAAGCTGCATAGCAAAAGATTTGTCACAGCTGTCAATCACCTGATATCCACATTTCTGTCAAATTCCAACAGTACATGGCAGATTGTACTATTCATGGGACAAAGTTTTACATGAAACTGCTACCCACTTCAGAAGTAATGAATAAAGAAAAAAAAATCTTCAGTCATCCTAGCTGAAATATAATTGTATTCCTCAACTCACATAAAGAATAAAATGCATCAATAAGTTGGTCTACCTCTATACCAAGCTTACGAAAGTTTTTCCTCGGAGAGCCTAAGAAAAAACTTTTCTGTCCACCTGTATATATTCAATGCATTTCAAATCTTTGAATGGACTTTGTGTGTATTAGTTGCTATGCTGGGCAAGCCACATGCAGGCTTTCTAATTAGATGCTGAGAACAACCTTTGTTTTTTGAAGGACTCTAAAACACAATAATTTTGCAGCATGAAATTTTTGCGAATGGGATCCGACGGCCTTATTCGCAGCATGAAATTTTCGCAAGTTGCCTCTAACATCTTTAACGTGCATTTTAATTTCACGAAACTTGGCTCTTGCGAAATTCGCGAAATTAAAATGCACGTGAACATTCCTTGCTTTACAATACTCATAGCATTTCAATGTGTAATTTAACCAGTCTATATTATTATGGAAAGAATGTGTGATATTTGGATAACTGAAAAACAGTTTTTGTAGTCTGTATCTTTCAAGTCTGCTGAGTACATGAATTCTGCATGGGACTCTTGAAATGGTGTGAACTTATGAAGGCTTTAAAGATTATGATTGTGTCTGTAAAGGATGGATACCACCATCACAAAGGAAGCAGCTTAGAGCTCTGAGTTTCAGAGCTACATTCTCTGCATATACCCTCGGAGTCATATATGAAATGACAGCCCCCATTACAGAGGATAAAACCATTGCATTTACACACACCTACACCCACACCCACACACACATGAACTTACCATCAAAAGGGAAGGGTTCTGATGATAAAACTGTGGCAGGCAATTCAAACTTGCAAAAACATGGTGATGTGATTGAAATTACCATCAGACTAACGAGCAAATAAAAAGAAAAAGAGAAATGTCATGAAGAAATTGTCCTCATTGGCATTGAGACAGATTAATCATGGAAATGATGGGCATCCTTCTCTGGCCATCAGTAGAGGCTTGCATGGCCTGACGAAAAGCACCAGGTGGCGCCAGAAGCTCTTTACAGACCCCATAGTGAGCAAGGAGAAGTAGAGAAGGAGCGGAGAAAGAAATAAGAGATACGGGCAGACAGATGGACAGACAGGCAGACAGAACAAGAGGGAAAGGATGGAATTAAAAGGTTTTTTTGAGGGGTGTGGAGGAGGAGAGAGGAAGTAAAAAACAAACAGGGAGAAAGAGAATCTGGTGGATGGAATTTCAGTAATGACAGTAAAACAATTGAATGAGCTTTTCCCATACGATAGAAAACAAGGAGAGATGGGGAAAATAAGTGTATGAGGATAAACAAGTGATTTCAGAGTGTCTCAGCAGCACAGAGAAGATTATTTAGATATTTGTGTGGAGTTATCATGATGGACAAAATGTCATTTGCAGTTATAAGCGGTCAGCAGGGTGACTCATTTCAGTGTATGATTACACAGCAACGCCTGCCTAGTTTGGAATCACATTTAAGAAACGTGATTATGGACGAGTTTCTTTGTATGTCTGAAACCCCTCAGTGACTTACAACTTATCTTTCCACCAAAGACACGCTGGAACGCAAACCAAGTTTGGAGCATGTCCAGCACCCACAATATTGGAGCGTCGTTGTGCCGAAGAGGGGGGAAAGTTGTATGTTCTGTGTCAGGTTTCGCTTGCTCTTCTTAGCGCGCACTTCAGCATACCACTCTTATCACATTTTCGGTGGTGAGCAAAGGCAATGCATTAACTCTTTCGGTGCTGACTTGGCCCTGCCCCACCCCCATGCATCCCAATACACATTCCTTTTCTTTTATGCCTTAGCGTAGCCGCACTCCAATATTCCCTCAAATGTAAACCAGGCATAAAGGAGTAAGTAATAGAAGACAGGAAATTGGCAGGTAATTGATTCAAAAGGGTGTAAATTGACTTCAAATGAAACAAGTGCAAACAGGAGGGGAGCGGGCAGAAAAAAAATGCAGGGGAAGAGAAAGAGGAGGTTGAGGGTTCCGGTTTCATGTCGGAGGCAGTCCCCCTTTAAGGCAATTGTCTAGTAGGGGTCAGATTTGTGTTTTGTGCTGTTGGTCAAATTTCTTGCACACACTTCCACCCCTTTCCAGCACGCATTTTCATCTTCCATCCTCAGCAAATGAAGTTCTCTGCAATGATGCAGAATGCAAGTGGTACCGAGTGGCGAAGTTCTCTTAGTGAAATGAAGATGAATTTGATTATCCAATCTGCTCGAAATGCAGAAAGTAATGTGGTTAATCTCATTTTATGTGTCTGCTCGGGATGATGGTGTCCGTAAGTAGCACATTTTGCAGAAAATGAGATGAAGCAGGATCCATGTTGTTGGTCATCATGTTATCAAATTACCACTGTGGGCCATGAATGAAACACTTGTCATGCACAGCACTTCATATCTTTATGACAAAGGTCAAAGTTCAAAGGTTACCATAAAACTTCAGCTAAAATTGTCACATTCCAGCTGTAACTTCAACTGGGAAACTGCTGTGGTGATATGACTTGATAGGAAGCAATTTTAAATGTAGATATTCCTGTGAAATTACAGGAATAAAAAGGTCTTGAAACCTCAGGGTCAAATGTCAAAAATTTTGTTTTTAGCCAAAACTTCTGCCAGGAAAGACCACTGCAAATATGATTTTCTAAGGATAGAGATGCTTTAGGAGATACATATTTTCCTTTTTTAAAGAGGTCAAAGGTCAATCTCCATGGGTCAAAGATAAAGACCAATGAACTTTATGTAATCTGTATGTCTGTACTGATGATACTGATTGGTGATTGCTTGAGAAGGCAGAGCCATCCCAGCCAGTGTGGATCAGAATTCAAATCACTGTTGTTGCCCATACTTTGTTCACGAAAGAGAAATTACTTCTCCAAATCAAGCTTTATCGTGTACAGTGCACTCCTGGTCATGACGAACACAGTTGTAACAAAATATCAGTTGCAACAAAGTAAAAATTCAGGTCCCTGAATTATCATCTTTATATCTGTGTACATACATTATTTGTTCGGTTGTAACAAAATTTTGATATAATGAAAGAAATCTGCTGGTCTCGAGGACTTCTTTATAATGGGAGTCACCAGTATGTAAGTGAAATTAAGGAAAATCAAGAAGCCAGAGATGAAGAGATTGATGGATCTAGATAAATAAATAGATGGAAATAGATAGATAGATAGATATAGATATAGATATAGATAGATAGATAGATAATAGATAGATAGAGATAGATAGATGGATAGATAGATATAGATAGATATAGATATAGATAGATAGATAGATAGATATAGATATAGATAGATAGATAGATAGATAGCTAGATAGATAGATAGATAGATAGATATAGATATAGATAGATAGATAGATAGATAGATGGAGATTGATAGGTAGATAGAGATAGATTAATGGATAGATAGGGATAGATAGATAAATGAATAGATAGATAAATAGATCTATAGATAGATAGATAGATAGATAGAGATCAATAGATAGATGGACAGAGATAGATGGATAGATTGAGAGATAGAGATAAGTAGATAGCTTAAAAGAATAGAGAGAGTGAGAGGGAGAGGAGAAGGGAGAGAGAAGAAGACACCATCAGGGTAAAATTGAGATAAGAAGTAAGAAAGGGTTGAACAAATTTCATATTGATTGAAAACAGGGAGAAATTCCAAGGCATCGTATTTTCCTTCATTTAGCACTCAGGTGACTGTTGGACAAACAAGTCCAATCTCCCCATGTGCCAATAACAAGGGGCCGCGCCTAACTGGGCAAACATGCCACAATTAGTGATGGGAACCAGCCCTCGAGGACGCACGACTGCCTATCACTCTTTCATCCGATTCAACGACGACGATGGACTGCCGCTTTCAGCCATCCAGACTAACTTGTGTCAGAATTTATGCCCCATTTGTTCTCAAAGAACGGATCCCAAGTGAAGAATATATTTTAGGATTTAAAAAAAAAAGACATAACTGACGCTGTGGCAATATCTTCAGTACATATTTCAGTCAGAGCAAGAAGGGTGGTATTGCTCTATGAAACAAATGAAACTAATCCCTTTCTACGTCTTAGCGGATGATATGTCTTTCACCTACTGTAAGATCATACCAGTCCCTGTCACTCTCCCTCTCTCTTTTGCTTTCTTTTTCTTTCATATTTTCTTGTCTCTCCTTCTTTCTATTTCTTTCCCTCTCTCTCTCTCTCTCTTTCTTTTTCTCATGATTTTTTAATTTATTTTTTGTATATCTTCCTCTGCATGCAATCTGCCAGATCGTCATTTTAGTCAAATTTTTTACATTCTTCCGTCACAGAAGATATAACTGACAGTGCAAAAACTTTCTGTAGATACAGGGTTTGCTCAACCTAGCAATGACCCAGGTACAGAGGAGCACATTTTTATAAAAATGAGATGAAATGAAAACCTCATCACTTGGTGTCGTGGATGGAAGCTTTAAATATTTGGTTGCATATATTGTGTTTTAAAAAAAATTCATATTGACAGTGATACTGTCATTTTGATTTCTTGGAACTTAAAATTCACTGGAATATTTCTAAAATTATAGAAAGTGTAAAAAAAGGACAACTGCAGTACTATTATGATATGATACATCATAATGTGTAGATCACATGATTTTCTATTGGTATCCTCAGTTCTTTCCTCTATTCTAATATTTGTGTTTTTCAGTAAGCCTTTGGAAGAAATGCCGATGAATTTCCTTGAAGCCGTGAACGGGATCAAGACTTTCAATGTACTCTCAGCGGAAGGTGAGCCAAACGTTTCATTTCTTCCTAAATTTTTGCAATAATTTGTGCTTGAATGTGTACTGCTACAAAGTGTACAGTATGACAGCTCTTTCAGTGTTTTATTATGCTCTATACAGTCTTTTATGTGTGCAGGGGTCATTCCATAATCTGTGCAAGCTGTAAGATTTGAAACCCATGCCACTAGTTAATGTTACAAAACAAATTGACAGTAAATTGGGTTTGCTTTTTGCAACAAAACTATATATTCAAAACAAGAGCGCAATTTAGTTAAAAAAACAGTGAATGCAGGTATTGTTATTGTGGTGTCCACTTTTACAATGGGAATTAGAGATCTGACTTAAAGACAAAAATTTATATGGAACTGAAGAATTTGTTTGTGAAAGACTCTGAAAGAAGAAGAAGAACAAAATTGAATTTACCAGTTTCATCAGTATGTGCAAAGCTTAACATTAGCTGAGCAAATGAAAGGCAAAGAATTTTTAAAAAGCAAATAAAAAAGAAACTTCACAAGATAGAGAGAGAGGGAAAAAAAAGATGTATGTGTAGGCGAGTATACAGAAGCATACGTTTGCGTACCCTTTTTCTTGTAGTCTCATAGTTAGCTTGACGACCATGGCAAGTAGTGCCCTCTCGAGCTCATGACTGACAAAAAACCCCAAGCAGGCCCGGCTCACTTTCTCAATTACCAGCTCGGCCTCAAGGGAGGGTGTAAGAAATCCTGTCGTTCGTGCCTCTCGTTGAGTAAGGATGAACGAGGCACCATTCCATTAACCCAGATTTTCTGGTGTCATGAAGAAATGGAATTGCAATTAACTTAGATTTGCCATAATTATTCCTCTCCGAGCACAAACATCAGGTTGTCGGCATGTTTTGAGCCCCGCAGTCTGAGCGGGAAAGAGAGTTTGAGAATTAATCTGGTGGAAAACATGAAGCAGCGTATGTCATCATGTTGCAGATGCGAGACACATTTTGCACAACCAGAAATTTCACTGTGTACCGCAGCGGTATCCTACCGCCATATCTCTGATCATACCTATTAAATTATGATGAATTGGGTAAGTGAATGAAGTTGTCATATTATTTTTATGGCAAGCAAGCAAGCAAGCAAGCAAAAAAAAAATGTGAATAAATGGATGGCAATTCCAATTCATATTGACATGAAGTACTATGTTTGAGATATATGGAAATATGGTTTCATCCCTTGACCATCTGTTTATTTGAATATTATAGCTTTTGATGGGAAGATATATACAACCGTGTGTTCCAAGTTGAAACTTATCTGCACATCCAACATTGTAGGAGTCTTAATATGTTTCATATACTGCATCTTGTCTGTCAGCACAAACTCTTAAAGGGCTGTCGTGCCAGCACACTTCCCCACTCATCCAAAAATCACGTCCAGATATAAATCTTCCCCCCAGCTGTACCTGGTTACGTTTAATCCCCCTTTGAAAGTCACGCCATGCAATAAAACTGGGATTCATTCGTCCATTTTTTAAGTGGAACATGGAAGTTCCCTCTTCGGAGCTGTGTGTGTGTGCGTTTGCCGGCTAGCTTTGTACCAAATTTATTGGGTAGCCTGTTTGTTGTTAGTGACACCAGTAATTTGGCGTAACCTTTTACGTCCATTATCGGAGTTAAAAGATATTTCTTGTTATTCTGTTTATGTTGTTGATATCAAGGAATTTGAAATGTTGGGGGGGGGGGGGGGGGGTTGAGGAGTGGACCAAAATTCTATCTTTCAGTACAACCCTTAGTAGAGTCATTTTTTAGATTACCTGCTGTGATGTGCCTTGCAAGGAACATTGAAACGGGATGTAAAATAAATGTGACTGTAACAATAAACAGTCTCGACAGATCTATGAATCAAATTTATATGGCGTATCATGTTTAAGCATGGAAAATACAAAGCTGTTTATTCTGATCATGTGACATGAAAATTCATACCCAAATTTTGTATCTTATGAATGAGAAATCATACAATAGCCACTACCTGGTTGGTAATGTATACAAGAGCATTCAAGGAAAATTGCGATGAAATCAGGACAAAATTTCCAGTTGTCTCTCCTTGAAGTCGGGTGCGAGGTAGAAGGTGATATTCACTGAAGGGATTATGATGCTGTGCCAAGATTTATCAAAGGATTATGTGGTAGATTAAATCTGCTACTGTCAGAGATTAAGAAGTGCAGCGTGAATTATCATGGACAAAACTTAGCCTCCTCCATACCTGCCAACTGTTCAGTTTTAATCTGAATATTGAGATTTTTCACTAAAAGAAAATTCATCAATTTCAGTGTGTTCTGATTTTTTTTTGAAATATGTGTTAATAGTAAAGTATAATACATTTATAAAAGTTCAGATTTCTAAATAATTTGTCTTTGTTTGTTCAGATTTATTACGTCTCAGGGTTGGCAGGTATGTTCCTCGGATGTCAACTGCAGTTTCCCCCATCTGACCCCAACCTGCATACACCTTCTGTCATCGCTCGTAATATTTTGAAATAAGAGCACAAGTTTGCCACATTTGTCTCTCCTGACAGTGTTCCCCAAACTTTTTGTGTGCTCTAAGAAAAAAAAAATGAAAGGTTCTTCTCTCTGAATGGAGTGGTAACTTCAGTATATAGCAAATATCTGTATATCTCCTTCAAGGAGTGTTGTCTTCTTCTTTTTTTGATGATGCAATGTCAAGAGTGTATAATATAGATACAAAGTTACTCTACTATGGATACACAGCTATTCCACTCATATATTTTTGCACGTTTGATCATTGTCTCAAGTGTGCTGATATGGATAGGATGACCTTATAAGGGGGCTCATTTCCAAAGTCATCGCTATCACGGCTGTCTAGCGTGGCCATTGAGATTTATGTCATGTCCCATGTGTATGACAGGGATGTGATTCTTGTGGTAATGGGGGGTTAAAGAACTGCGGAAGATGTAACATTTCCTTGGCAAGTATCTTTAAGGCTGATCTCTTGGTTCCAAAGGGACCACCGGTGGATCCCTGTTGGACTCTCAGCCCCCCCCCCCCCCCCCATGCAGTCAGCATCTTGATCCATCATCCATGACCCCACTCCCTACACCTTTCATCATGACTCTCTAGCCAAAAGAGAATCCCCATGGCCCTTTAAAGGGGATGGCTAGTAACTGATCAGTTTAATGTTTCCAGGTAAGCGTCCCTGGTCAGTGACGGGGCATTAATCTGCACATTACTTGAATATGAGACCGTTCTGAAGCAAATAATTTTCACACAACAGTAGATATATAATGTACTCTTAAATGAACCCCACAAGGATTGGAACAATCATCCCTCAGCATTCCCACTGATTCCCACTGATCGGTTACTAGCCATCCCCTTTAAGAACAGATTGTGCATTATTACTTCTACTCTGAGGAATGGCACGTTGTTCATCTCCTACGCTTTCTTTCCCCCCTTTGACATCTCGTGGTATCTGAATACAGCGGAAGTCCTCCGTGGAGTCTTCCTTGTTGATTGATGCCAAGAAAAAGGGGACAGAAAAGGAAAAGATAGATATCAAAGACTATTTTTGAGGAGTGCAAAGTTCTGGTAGCATCTCGCCCCTCCAGAATCCAAATGTGTCCCTACCACATCTTAATTACCTCTTAACTCTCGGCTCTCTCTCTCTCTCTTCTCGAGTCTTGCTGGTGCAGTGATGAATTGGTTCCTACTGTTATCGCAAATTGATCGTTTACGGTATCTAACGTCTCCCAGGAGAGAAAAAGAGGCAGTGCCAAGGCAGGAGGAACACTTTGGAATGTCTGATGCTATACAAGGCAGCTTGTATTCTCAAGGTTTTAAGTCTTGAAACCTCCCTTCTCTCCCCCCCTTTTTTTTTCAGGCAAAACAAAATAGAAAATGAATAACATCTCAGAAAGAAAAAATGTGTTTATCACATAGATTGAGTGGATAAGTGAAAGGATGAACTCTCGCTCTCCACTCTGCCTCAGGTTGTTAGCCGCAAGGTGTTGTTGTCGTCACAGTTTATCGAGTACATTTTTTTTTTTTAATGTGATGGATGAACCTATTTGTGGATACAGTGGGCATCATAGTGTCCAAGATAAGACTGTGACTGAAAAGAATACAGTCAACCTCGCCTAAGTCGAATCTATTGGAACCGGCGAAAACACTTCGACTTACGCGAAATTCGACTTACGCGGAAGTCGAATTTTTCTTCGACTTGTATTTCCAGACGAATTTTCATAATGCAGTGTCTTATCATGTTTTTAGTGGCCGTGAAATTACAGTAGACGGTAGTATTATGTTGTAATTAGTATTTTTGTTTTGTTTATGTTTTAAAAAAGAATCCTAGAGCTCAATTATTGGACTGTGATAGTCGAAATGCGTTGCACGTAATTTCTGCAAAAGATCGCGAAACGAACGCGGGAGTTCGGGGCGCCGTTATTTGTTCGGGGATGTTTTTACTTCGGTAAGAATTTGAATTAGATATATATATATTTTTTTTTTTTCAATGAACTTTTCCTTACAATGCGTCATGATCAGGTCGTGATTTGCTTTTGAAAATGTCTTTACTGTCTCGACATAGCGCTTGACCTTCGCCAGTGCTAGACGTGCGCGATGTTCGCAAAATCTTCGTGAAACATCGAACAGACCCCGAAGCTTCTTCGGAGAATGTCTCGTGCATGTTTCCCGATATTCTCCGATAAATTTTTATAATGCAGTGTCTTTTTATGTCTTTATTGGCAGTTGAAATGCAGAAGACGGTATAGCAATACGTATAGTGTTTTTTGTTTTGTTTTGAGTTTTAAAAAATCAAGAAACTTAAGTTATTGGACTGTAATAATCGAAATGCGTTTCATGTATGTCAAAGGGATCATTCGACATTTATTTTAGCATCTTCCGTAGCTGAATGTTATTGCTATTTATTTTCTAACGTAAAAGCAAACATCCGGCATTTATTTTATCATCGTACGGAGTTGAATACTATTTTTATTCATTTCTGAACATCAAAGCAAACATCAAACGTTAATTTCCGCTGCACCATCGAACGCATCATTTTGAAATTTAAAAGCAAACTTCCGACAGTTATTTTAGCATCGTTTGGAGCAGATTATTACTGTTATTCACGTCCGGACGTAAAATTAATCATCTGACATTTATTTCAGCATCTTCTGGAGCCGAATGTAATTGCTATTTACTTTCGAAAGTAAAAACAAGCATCCGACATCTATTCTATTTAATCATGGTACAAATACGGTGTTGAATATTATTGTTATTCATCTCCAGACGTATAAGTGACCATTCGACATTTATTTTAGCATCTTCCGGAGCTGAATGTTATTGCTATATTTCGAACGTAAAAGCAAACATCCGGCATTTATTTTATCATCGTATGGAGTTGAATACTATTGTTATTCATTTCCAAACGTGAAAGCAAACATCAAACGTTAATTTCACCATCGAACGCATCTAAATGTTACTGTTATTCATTTCAAAATTTGACAGCAAACATCCGACAGTTATATTAGCATCGTATGGAGCAGAATATTACTGCTATTCATTTCCGAACGTAAAAGCAATCATCTGACATTTATTTCTGCGTCTTCCGGAGCCGAATGTTATTGCTATATTTACTTTCGAAATTAAAAACAAGCATCCGACATTTATTCAATCATGGTACAAATACGGAGTTGAATATTATTGTTACTCATCTCCGAACGTCAAAGTGACCATTCGACATTTATACTTTAGCATCTTTCTGAGCTGAATGTTATTGTTATTTACTTTCGAACGTAAAAGCAAACATCCGGCAGTAATTTTATCATCGTACGGACTTGAATATTATTATTATTCATTTCCGATCGTCAAAGCAAACAATTGACATTCATTTCAGCATCTTCCGGAGCCGATTGTTATCCTCATTCATTTCCAAACGCAAAATCAAATATCTGACATTAATTTCAGCACCGTACGGAGCTTAATCTTACCGTTATTCATTTCCAAAAGTATGAGCAAAGATCCGACATTCATTTTAGTATCATACGGAGTCGAATATTACCGTTATTCATTTCCAAAATTAAAAGCAAACATCTGACATTTATTTTAGCTTCTTACGGAGCCGATTGTTACCGCTGTTCATTTCCAAAAGTAATGGCAAACATCCGACCTTTTTCGCGGGCCACCTAAATCTTCATTTCTGAAATTTTGGTTTTTATGTTCTTCTCAGCTGGACATCAAGGATTCAAGGGATATTAGGGTTAACTTGTATTCGACCCTTGGGAGTATTTTATTACAAAAGTAGTGGTTTTTTTCCTTCGCTTATTTATCGAAGAATGAAAGAATGCTTCACTCAATGTTTGAATGACGTACGGGGAAAAAAAAACTTCGACTTGTGCGATGAAAATTACATGTATTTACACAAATCTGGACTCAAAATTATCTTCGACATAGGCGAAATTCGACTTGTAAAACTTCGACTTGTGCAAGATTATTTTAAAGAAATAAATAAAGAGAAAATCGGGACTTTTCTGGAGCTTCGACTTGGCCGAGTTTTCGACTTATGCGAGGTCGACTTAGGCGAGGTTGACTGTATCCCAGCTGTCTCTTAGTCACATGTAAGCTTTTCAATTTCATGAGGAGGACCAGAGCCGGAGAGTTTTGGGACCAGTCTTGGCTTCATCACCATTCCACAGCCAGAGAGACTGCATTTCAACAAATAGGAATTGACATGAATTAGATAAATGGAACAGAGATTTGTGTGCAGTGGAGCCATTGTATTAATCTTCTCTGTATTTCTCATTTAAAAAAACAAACAATAAATTAAAACCATTCCACTGTTGGCTCATACAAAAATCAATTTCATTTGCCTTCTACACATGCAAAGAAGAAAAAAAATCACCCGCTGTAAGGTTGTAAATAAGCTGCAAACTGTGCATGCCTAAACATTGACCAGAGCATGACCCTGGGCACTCAAGTGTAGGGATCTGTTTGTGGCAAATTGCATTCTGAGATTGAAAATACGGGGGTTTTCTTGGTGTTCCATTTACATGTGCCGTGCTGGGCAAATTGTTGATAGAGGTGGTTTTTTTTTTTTTTTTTTTTTTTAAAGGTAAGCTTGATTGATTTTTGTATCACATTGTACATCGCAAGAGTTAACAATGTTTTTGTGTCCACACAAGAATTAACAGATTTTTGTTTTGCCTTATAAACACTGATTTTTAACAACCGGTAATTTCAGATTTGTGTGACACTTAAATCAAGTAGGTACCCAATGGTAATGCAGCAAGGTGCTATCCTCCTAACAATCTGTATCAGCTTGTTTTAAAAATGTATTCCTGCTCCCTCTCTTTATTTCTCTTGGCAGGTCTGAACGTCTGGAGCATGCTGAAGCACAAGACTCTAATCCTCACACTGGACACCGTCGAGCTCCTGGAAAGGAGGTTGCTGCACCATCTCCATAGCTATGGCGACCCCGTCCTCAACAAGAACCTACCCATCATGAACGCCCAGCTCGGCATGGACCCAAGTTGGGACGCGGCGAAGCGCAAGCGGTGGTTTGCGGCGCAGGAGACCGAGGTGTAAAGAGGGTCGGCTGGAGACTTGAATAGAGGCAAAGAATGGAAGAAGATTCGCTGAACGTGACCAGTGGCCAGATTTTTAAGCAGATGGATAGCTATTTAAATGACATATAAAAAGAAAAGGTGAGAGAATGATGAGGGAAAACCCAAAACATTGCACTGAATGGGTTGGAAAAGAAGGGTAGCACAAAAAGAGAACAAAATCAGAGTTGGCAGATTCAGGCAAAGGGACACAGGGACAGTAGACCATCAGTTCTATGGGTCCAGGCAAGCAGATCTCTCGCTGGTCCATTGCTCTTACTGTAGCATTCTGGTGGTTAGAGACTTTCATCCTAAAGCCTTTACAACACACCCCAAACCAAATGGTTATGAATCACCATATGACTTTGCTGCACCCACTGGAGCCATACGAGTTGGTGTGATGTAGAATTCATAAGTCTCTGTGAGGACAAGAAGGTCGTATGTCAGAGGTAGGAAAGTGAAAACCTTGTTGGGATCTGTAATGAGGGATCATCTCTCAATATCATGTCACATTTAATTCATGATAAATGTCCGGTGTACTCATGCAGGGTATTACATTGTTTGACCTTTGAGATATACAAGAAGACCCCTGGAGCACTCAAAGAAAGCAAGTCTAAGGCAAAGTGAAGGGGAAAATTGTTTTTCTCAGAGACAAGCCGGGTAACAGTCTGATTTATGATATAGCTGGCACTTCCTTCCCTTGATACAAGTTTGTTTTTAGAAGTAATGAGGACTTGCATTAGATGGCTACTGCCTTTAATGCTAGTGTAAACCTGCAGGAAAATACCCACCAATTTTGTACATTTTGCTAAGGATTGATTCATCTGCAAAAATGTTTAGGAAAAGGGAGGGGGGGGGGGATTAAAACTTTTTTTTAACCATATACCATATGGTATTCAAGGTTTATTCACTTGTGAGTCATAAAGTGGAAATTTTTTAAGTAGTTAAGAAGTAAGATGAGTTGATGATGAGCCAGTTTATTCACACCATACAGTGTATATTTTACTAAATGCTGAGGAGTTCCACGGATAGAAATGCTAATTAAATGATGCAGAAAATTGACGATACTTATACTTGAGGTTGAGAATCTTGTACTGTCTGTCATTGATTTACAAAATTAAATGTCCTTGTAATCTAGTTTGAAAATTAGTATGTTGCCACAGTGTGGAGTGTGTATATTTGTGTGTGTGTGTGTGTGTGTGTGTGTGTGTGTGTGTGCATGTGTGTGTGTATGCATGTTTGTGTGTTTGTGTGTTTGTGTGTGTGTGTCTTTGAGGTGTAGAATTCAGAGTAGAGAAAGATGGGGAGCAGAAGAGAAAGAAGAGCAGACACTACTGACAGAATAAACTTGAGAAGAAAGTCTTATATACCAAACACTTGACTGGTATTAATGTGGCAATGGTAACATAAGAAAAATCTTACCAGATACAGCCATATAGGTACCTATACCAATCAAGTGTTTGGTAAATAAGACTTTCTTCTCTGATATACCAAATACTTGATTGGTATATATGGCTGTATCTGGTAAGATTTTTCGTATGTTACCATTGCCACATTATGAAGTGTTGTTGAAGGAACGTTATCCAGCTAAGTGTAGTACTGGAATGGCAACAATGCACTATAAATCTTTAATGTTAACAATATCCTGATCTTTTGCCCTGACAGAAACAAAAACAAGCCATTATTCCTAGGCCTACATTTATGGGTTGCAAAGATGTATGTCACTTTCTGTTCCAGCAATCATGTGAGTTTTGATGCTATCACAATATGTATAAACACACACAAAACAAGCAACATTTTATGACGTTATTTGTGAAACTTCCATTATTTATTATTGCAAAACCCTTCTCATACCATTGAAAAACGATTTGACCCGCAGCAAATTATATGATTGTGAAGAAAATCTCCAGTAACATTTTATGCATGGGAGTTTTCTTCTTATGATATGATCAAAGCGACTAGATCTTCCAAGACACAGGCAGTATTACAGATGAAAATTCAAACCATTATTTGTAGTATTTAAACATGCCTAAGCTGAAGCAAGTGTTTTATTCTGATAAATTGGATTTATCATGTATCTTATTAGTTATAACCTACAATTGTGCTTCATTCATTTGCCTTTTTTTACTAACTCCGGTACAACTGCTAAAAATTCTAACCTATATCTAGGGGCAGTTTTCGTAGCAGCCTCTGATTAATGATAGTACTAAATCTAATCAATTGTTTGAGTCTTTACAGAGACCAGTCAGACAAACATTTCCTTCTTTTTTTTCCTTTTTTTCCCTTCATTTTATGTAGGTTGCAGGGGAAATGGGGTAAGAAGGAATAACTGAAAGGGGGGGGGGCAACAAATTAAAATGCCCCTCCAGGGCCATTAGAATTGCCAACTTAATTCTTTTACTACTCGCCTGGATGTTTGTTTTTACTACTCCCCATACACATATTTTGATGTCGGCTGGAGCAACAATGATTGAAAACACACAGCATGCATATTTCAGTCTCCAACGCTGTGTAATGATCCCAGGACAATTCCTCTACCTCATAACCTTGCCTGTTTGACCCTTGTTCTTCCCGGTACTATGCCCACTCCAAAAAAAGACAGCAAAATTGTAATGTTTGGTGACACTCTACTACATTTTGCCTAAAGTTTTAATGAGCCATTCTGCCACACATTTCTGTAAAATCGTGGTGCCCATTCCCCCCCCCCCCCTCCCCACTTCCCCAAGGCAATATCTCAAAATTGCATTACCAATTTACGACCTTCCAGTCTTGGCGTGAACTATTTGAGCTGTCCCACATCTGTGTGTATTCTATCCCAGTACTATTATACACCCATCAAGTCAGCTATATATATATTTTTTTTTTCTCTCTCTCTCCTCTCTTTTGTGTACACTTCGAAGAATAGCAGAGGTATACATGTACACTGTATATTGTATTCCCACTTTCTGTGGCTCAGTGAATAGGGCCACAAACTCACAACCTTTAGGTCCCTGGTTCAAGTCCAACTAGCAGCAGAGGTTGTGCCTTGATGTGAGGCGCTCTGTCCTCATTGCCTAGTTCTTTGGAGGGAACTCAATGTGCAATTTTATGCCATTTTAATGTCAACTTTGATAAAAAGAGCAAGATCAGATGAACAGAAAATGGCGTTAAGTTTCGTCAAAATCAGACAAAAAAGCAGTTGAGAAATTTAACAATTAGCTTCAAATTTTCACCGATTAATAATATTGGTCATGAACTGGAAGAGGTGATCACATCACCTCACAACTCTATTCCCTTATAAACCCATTAAAATCTCCTTTAAAATTCATTGTTGCTAAGTTACAAGACCAAAAAAAAGTTGATGTGAAGGATACATCACATTCCTATTGATTGTAAGTCAAAAATGAGGAGTTTAATGAAAATTTGTGTTCATGACAATGGGAGACTTTAGGCACCGACATCATCATCGTCGTCATGTCGAGTATGTGGCTGGACTTACGTATCGCTAAAAATGCAGGAAACTTTAAACAGTCTAGCATAGTTAGCTTTTCATCAAAGTCTTGACACCTTGAACGTGGTGCGAAATGACTTATCAATGTTGTCATTCACGTTAGCCTGCTCGCAAGTACTTTGTGCTTTCTTCAGTAGTTGTCACGCAAAGTAAGTAAAACGCATTAAAGGACAAGTTCACCTTCATACAGCTTGTGCACATGTGGATTGAGTGAATGTAGCAATATCGTCCATAGAACACATCAAGAACAAGAAACCCGGGGGTCTCAGGCTCACCTGAGTATCACAAGTTCACCTTCCATGCATTCTGGCAGACTCTTACCAGAGAACATTAGAAACTTGTGGTGGGGTAGCTTTGAGAGCTGGGGGCATGGTGTCCATTTGCATATTCCATCACACTGGTAAAAATACCTGCAAGGTACACTGTACTTTATAGAATGTTGGACTATGCAGTTAAAAAAGAAGAAAAATACTTAAAGCCCTATCACTTTTGATTCTAGAGAACAATATTATTGAATATTCCTTAATTATTTCGGAGGTGCGTTTGCCTCCCCCCCCCCCCCCCCCGCCGAGTTTGGAGGGGGGGGAGGGAACTGCAATGAACAAACGTGGAACTACAGTCATCAATGTACAAACACAAAGTAACTTTACTTTATCAAGTCTGGTTCTAGAGAAGAATTGTAAATATTCCTTAATGTGGGGGGGGGGGGGATTAGGCCCCCTCGGGTCCCCAAAGGGGAGCATGGTGCCCTGTTGAACAAATTGAGATCTTAACTCCCTGGCATGCAACCTGTCAAGTTTGGTGAATATTCATCAAGGGGTTTTTCAACGATTATGAACACGTACAATCTACACCACCATTTGGACCCATTCCACCCCACTCCCTTGGGTCCCAAGAGGGGGTCCCAAGGGGGGAAGGGGGACCCCTGATTCTGCCATGAACAAACTTGAAACAACAGTCATCATTATACTGACTCATTGTATTAACTTAGCTCAATCACTTCTGGTTCTAGAGAAGAAGATTTTTAAAGATTCCTTAATTTTGGGATGTTTGGGCCCCCTGGGGCCCCCTGGGTGGGGCATTGTGCCCATTTGATGGAATTGAGATTCTATCCCCCTAGGGATGCTACCTGCCAAGTTTGGTGAAAATTCATAAAGGGGTTTTCAAGAAAAAGATGAAAAATTACAATTTAGGCCCCACTTTAGGCCCCCTGGGGCCCCCCAGGTGGGGCATGGTGCCCATTTGATGGGAATGAGATTCTATCCCCCTAGGGATGCTACCTGCCAAGTTTGGTGAAAATTCATAATGAATGAATGAATTGCTTTATTATCCATAAAGGAAATTCTCTTTTCACTGGTTTTTTTACATGTAGTCCACATAATGAACAAGACAAAAAAATGGCATTTTCAAGAAAAAGATGAAAATGGTACAATTTGGGCCACATTAGGACCCCTCCCCATCCCCCTCCCCTGGGTCCCAAGGGGGGCACCCCTGATTCTGCCATGAACAATCTTGAAACTACAGTCATCAATGTATTAACTCATAGTACTAACTTAGCTCTATCACTTCTGGTTCTAGAGAAGAAGATTTTTTAAGATTTCTTAATTTTGGGGGGTTTGGGCCCCTCTGGGGGCCCCCAGGTGGGGCATGGTGCCCATTTGAACAAACTGAGATCCTATTCCCCTAGGGATGCTACCTGCCAAGTTTGGTGAAAATCGGTCATGGGGTTCTCAAGAAGAAGATGAAAATGTAAAAAGTTCACGCACGACGCACGACGGAGGCCGGACGAAGAGCGATCGCAATAGCTCACTTGAGCCTTCGTCTCAGGTGAGCTAAAAATCAGACAATCCATTCAAATGTTCGAATTTTTAAAGTTTCTGTGCAGTCACTGCTGGATGGGAAGACAACAGTGTACTACAGTTTGTGATACCACATGCGTAGAACGATATAAGGAAAATATAACGAGAATTCTTTAAAAAAAGGTACACATTCCCTCAACTTGTTACTGACAAATGTTAAGGGTAATATCTCCTCCCCCCCCCCCACCTTCTGAAAGAGGCAAGTCAAGTGCTCTTTTATTATGCGAGGAAAGTGAAAATATGTTGAATTTTCTTTTATATCATTCTACGCATGTGACATCACAAGCTGTAGTAGTCTTCTCATCCAGCGATGGTGGCAATAATACTTCAAAAACTCAACTTTTGAACGGATTGACTGATTTTCCCCTAACTTTCACTGATGTGTTCTACGAATATTGCTGCATTCACTCAATCCACATATATATCAATGTGAACTTATCCTTTACTATACTGTATGCATATGTTTTGCTGTGTTGTTATTTCAGTGAATGTGCAATTCAACTGATATCAGTGATATTCCAAAAATATTACCTTTCATCTATAAATCCCTCCAAAGTGGAAAATCACTAATAAACTCCTCTCCTGAAAAGGAAAAGTACTTATTTATTTATTCCGTCACTGTGAGCTCCATCACGAATGCAACCACTCGCATAATTGTCTAACAAGTCACAATTCGCGAATTACACTTGCGAAATATATGGCGACATGCACACACACACACACACACACACATACAAACAAACACATAACCTTAGACACCATCAATACAGCCTTTGCACGTTCAGTTGCACTTCATATATCAAATGGCAGAACTGGAGTATATGGACAGCATCAGGCATTGTTCTTCTGAATGTTTTAATATGAAAGCTTTCTTTGATTATAATGCCACATTTTCCATCAATTCCTGAATATCACATGATGTTGAATATAACCATGGAAACGGTAAAAAAATAGGAAGAAATATTACCAAGGTAAATTACACTGGATGGTATTGAATGGGAAACCAGATAATGTCATATGTATGAGGACAATGATTTCTGGCATTCCGTGAAAATGAATTTATCCAAAATGAACCCTCACTACTTTGTGAGCAAGTAATTCACTCTTTCAAAATTTCATCAAGATAATTGAGCAACAGAATTCATTAGCCCCTGGATGTCCACAAGCGTATCAATGCAAGGACTCTACAATATGCACATGGGCAAGCAATGCCTCTAAGTCATGCAGCTAGTCTGTACATTTTGCAGATAACTGTATCAAATTTCTAGTGTTTTGGCAGTTTTGCTTTAGCAGTTTTGGAGTGGAAGCTGAGAAGACATTATCCTGAAAGAGCAATTACAGAGAAACCCTGTTATAACAAAGTTGCGAGGACAGCCGATTTTACCTCATTACAACCAATACCTCGTTAACGTTCTATAAAAAAGGCCAGCTAAATATAGTAATGGAAAATAGGAACCACTGAATTCACATGGTCAAAAGTAGTACATTGTGGCAAGTGAGCTTGTTATCACGGGGTTTGCCTGTACTTTTGCATGTATGCAACACAATGCAAGACCAAAGGCAGAATCGAACATTCAAGCAAACTGGACAAATATGAAAGTCACCATTTGAAAGTTATCAGTGTTCAATTACCTGTGTATTACTGTTCACATTTAGAATACAAATTGGCGTGCTGAGCAGCTCAAAACATATTTGCAGGTTCATAGGATTCTGCAGTTTCCAAAAACATAAACATGCATGCCTCATGCACCCTCTGGGAGAGAAAAAACAAAAACAAAAACAAACATTTTGACAGAACATGTAATAAAATTACCTCACATGTGCTCTGGCACATAGGGAATTACCTCCTCATCCAAAGAGATACATATAAGCACCATGGCACTTTTTCCCCTCTCTCTCTCTTTGTATATACAGGTATTGATGATTATGCCCAAGGGTGGGGTAATGGTCTTACAAATCAAGAAATACTAGTACTTTGATGCAATCATCTAACTCCATATGAAAGGGTTTACTCACATTCAATGTAATAGGTTCGTGCAGCACCACAGCTTGTTTACAACTCAGATTCTACTCAAGCTTTCCTTAATGTTGATTCATCATTCCTTATCTCTCTCTGCCCAAAGAACTTCCATTTTTGATGAAGTTATCCTACACATCTTCTCTTTTAATACACACTTCAGTGAGAAATTGCCTTCAAACCTGTCTATGTGTTTCTGAATTTGAGGAAGAATTGAACAGGCTAAAATATGTATCTATACATCAAAACTTCAAAGATCACACAGCAGCGAGAGCAACAATGATGATGTGGTAATCTAGAAACAAATATACTGTGTAATCGAATAATGACAACTTTTGTTGCTGAAATCTTTTCACAATTATCAGTTTCCAGTACAATGATAGCAGGCTGTCTTTATCAGGAATGATGGTAGCTGTAATGATACAATAAATGTTACACTGTCACGTATGATACTTTAAGTTGCATATATGCAAAATATGTCTGAATAGCAGCTTCTTACAATCCAGACACTTGATGTACAAAATGGGTAAAAATGCATTTTTAGTAATTTGTGCCAATGAAATACTAATACATATAATATGAGTTTTATTTCAATGTACTTAAATATTCTAATAGTTTATATGTTTATATTTCATATTTCAATGTCATTAATATATGACAGTCTGTTCGGAAGCAATTCTTGTCCATGAAAGATATTACATCACAGAACATTTTAACAAAATAGACATTTTGCTAGCAATACGCAACGATCAAACAAATGAAGAGGCACTGAAAATTGGGAAAAGCTCAAAATACTTGATAGCTTTTATAGACTTCCTTTCATTGGCTTTTTACATAATATACAACCATTTGACAAAAACTTTGCCTGAGTACTTGTTATTTAGTAACAACAACAATAACACAAAAAATGCAGTAAGATAAAGATATGAAGCATTCTGTGTTTAGACTACATTTGTAATACATGTATTCTTCATTATTATCAATGTCCACACTACTACAATACTTCAAAAATAGAAGAAAAAATTAAATGCACCCTCACATACTGTTTGCTTTTTTTTTTAAAGGAATTGCGAAAGATACAATTGAATATCATTTCAGGAGATTATTTTGTTGGTTTTATCATCACTACCATTATAACTAGACTATTTTTTTTCCTGGCCAATTGGGCAGTATATCTACCCCTTAACATCATTATCGGGGTACAAAACTTGGTTATCTTTTTTCAAAACAACTTGTAACATTTCTTGCCTACGGATACTATGCTATCAGGTGTGTATGGCCAAATTGGCAACAATTCAAATCAATCTTCAGGACAGTGAGTTATTTCACTCTCTGACACCTGGCATATTTGAAATGGAAGACTGTTACAGATGTAGATGCAGTCTTGATATCAGAAGAAAGACAGACATCATGACCCTGTGCAAGGCAATGTGTGTCCAGGAACACTATAAAGTCACATTCAGAAAGAGGTTTATGCTTTCAGTTGGCAGACAAAGACAACGGATTAGCAATATTTCCAAAAATTGTTCAAGTACTGTCATCCAATGAATATTCATGTACATGTCCCAGCCAATATTCAAACACAAATGAGGTCGAATGCTCTGGCAGTCAAGTAGACATGATTTCAAAACTTCAAAAGATAGCACATCTATGCACAAACAATGTGGCTTTTTTTTCCCCCTCTTTCTTTTCCTTTCCGTCCCGATTCCAACATTAACACCACCACATACAAATTTCTGAATCTTCACACGACAGGAGTTTTAACCAACATTCTTGGGTATACAAAAGAAGAGGATAACTTCTGTAGAATACACTGCACTACACACTCAAAATAATGAAAGTTTTCTTGGTGTGGAAATTGAGGCTACATACATGCCGTGATGAGTAGTATATGTATAATGCCTAACCTTAACATCATATTGTCTCTTATGAGAAGTTTGCCTTCCAGTAGTCAACAACAGTGCTGGAATATTCTGGAATCTACTCTCTAATGAGAAGTTTGCCTTTTGGTAGTGGACAACAGTGCTGGAATGTTCTGGAATCTCTTGTCAGAGATGTCCATTTTCACAGAATTCACTGTCTTACATTTAATGCCATTTGTATTCACATCACTACAGAGAAAGCCAAAGACTGTACATCATATGAATGATTCTTGCACCATTTTACATCGCAAGTGATTGACAAATTACCCTTCATCAACATAAATAAACACCAATTATTCAGTGTGTAGAGCACCTGCAGTTTAACAGCCATAATAAAATTCAGAGGCATACATACACAGGTGAGATTTGAACACACGACCTCCTGATTGCTAGACAGTCATCACATCCACTAGACTACTGAGCTTCCGCCCGATAGCCTGTGATGGTTCTTAACCTTTATAGCAGCGGGTACTACATATTTATGGTTCAAATTCATGACTCTTGCGTCAAGATATTCTTATTGCAACTGACTGACAAAATGCCCTTAATGGATGTTAACAAACAATAGACAAATACACTGTACTTACAAGCATTCTTGGACAGCCATGTTGCAAAATGGGTGTCTCCTAATATTTTTGTTGTTGTTGCCAGTCCCCATTTGTTGCTCTAGTCCTGTATATTCACCCAATCTAACTGACGTAATCCATAGATATATTTCACATCCTCAACACATCCTTGCAAAGGATTCACCATCAACTGTCAAACATGGCAAATTTATACAAAATAATCTACAAAATTATTACTGTTTAAATAAGTCCAACAGCTGTCATTTTTTGAACCACATAGAAAAATAGATTCTGAGCTGTATGCGAGTAGGACTACCATAAAAAAAACTCCATGTAGCCACATTTGATAACTCATAACAAAAAATAAACTCTATGTTTTCACCACAAGTAATAGGAATAACTCTAACCATTAGTAACCAAACTTCCAGGATGCGCTGAAGACTTCAGTAAGAAATAAAATAAAAGCTTTCTAACTTGATAAGAAGGCTGTCTTTACATCATAATTCATTGTGCATAGATCTGTAAACACACGAACAAAAATGAAACCACAAATGACTCGTACAGAGTTGAAATGAGAGATTTCACTCACAATGCCAGGCAAGGAAATCGAGTGGACTCGGTACTGATGTTGCTTGATTGTAAATAGAAGTAACATCCTTCTCTTTTTCCATGTCTTGAAGAGGAAGAAAAAAAAACACAAGAGGAGGATAGAGAGAAGACAAGGAGGAACAAGATGAAGAAGAAGAAGAAGATGATGAAGATGACTCAGGATTGAAGATGATGATGATGATAACGAAGATGAAGATAATGATGATAGTGATTAATATAAGGAAGATGAAAATGATGATGATGAAGAAGATGAAGATGATGATGATGATGACAAAGATGAAGATGATGATGATGATAACGAAGATGAAGATGATGATGACGATGATGATGATGATGAAGAGGAAGACGACAAGGGAAAATGATGATGATGATAACGATAATAATGATGAAGATGAGAAAGATGACACAGAGACAGACAGACAGACAGACAGACTGACAGACAGACAGACAGACAGAGAAGGAACTCCTCTAAAAGCGGCATGACATCTCATCTCAGCACTCCGTCTGGTCCTCAAGCTTCAAGCGTCCCGGCTGGATCACTACTTCGTCTTCATCGAGAAAGTCTGTCTCGGGGAACATCCAGAGAAAGACAAAAATGGAATAAAATGAGATAGAAAATGTCACAAACTACTGATATGATGACCACTGAGAATGTACAGTAAAGTTTGAGGAGAATCCCAGCTGATAAAGAGAAAATAGGGGATTTTCTTTTGTTGTTGTTGTCCAATAAAGAGATGCTTCAAATGGAATCTGCTATTGTGCTAATGTGTGTAAACCCAATACAATAGTGCAGACTGGGACAGTTTGTGATGTCATTGCGCAAACAGACATTACTCGTTTCGTTGGACCTTAGCAGGATAGTTTTCCATCTATAATACACTGGAGAAAATTTTTAGCAAATCCTTCACCTCAGATGCACTTGGAGGAGAAATTAAATTCCCCGGGTTACATTAACTCTTTATGTGCCATGGTGTAAACCTTCTTGTGTGCCACATTATTCTGAGACAGCAACGTAGTCATGCTTTGGGAAAACATAGATTATAGATTCGTGTTAGCCTGGACATGTAATGAGAAAAATTGCAGAGAAAATACCAAGCTTTGCTTTGATGAAAATTGTATGACAAATCTATGATTGTTTTTCTTTCAAATGACCAGTAGCTACAAAATTGTAGAGGCATGACTTGATCAGTTGGGTGGGTTTGTGCGTTTGAGCAGAATATGCGAACTTGGCACGACGTTGACTGAATCGGGTGTGCCAACTTGGCACATAAAAAATTAATAAAAATTGTGCAGCCAATGTCTACACAAAAACCAGTGTGATGACAATGATAGCATCCTCTTATTATTTCAAAAGTCTTCATGGGGAGGGGGGGGGGGAGGGGGGACAAACACTACAGAAAATATGGAAGAAGCACTGGCAACTGAAACAAGGAATACCCAAGGGAGCATCTGCGATATGGTATACAGGGAGACATTCCCACAACCAACACCACCCCTCGTCTCTCCTTCACACTCCCCTGATGCCCTGGAATCAAGACACCACACATGTTGTGAATTAGTTCTCTAACAGCTCGGAAGGGAAACAAACTCCTGGAGTACACTCAAACATCACCATCATCACTGAAATGATAGTAATAATGATAAAAAAGAAAGTGGGGAAGGAAAAAAGGGAAGATGGAAATGACCTTTAGTCTGACTTTCATGCCCATTACGAAAATCAGAAACATACTGTTAGGTTGCTTGAAAGCAAAATGTTATCACTTGCTCGGTTTCATTTCCTGCTCAAACCCCCTCCCTGAACATTATTCATCTCTGTTTATCAGTCTGTATGTCTGTCAGTGTCTCTGTCTGTCTGTCTGTCTGTCTGTCTCTTTCTTTCCGTCATGACTAATGGGATGTGTTGATGTGGATGTGACAGGAAGTTAATCTGCCATGAAACCAGTTTCTCTGCCTTCTTCAATTTCTCTAGTCATATCTTCATCTACAATGCACCGCCCCTCCACACTTTGTCTAAAGTCAATGCTAAAGACACAATTTCTGACTTACTGTCCGTATTTATTGTTTAATTTAGTTTTTTTTTTAATGTGGAAAATCTTATCATTTTGTTAGATGTCAAAATGGATGGTTCAACTGAATGAAAAGAACATAGTATAGTAACATAGCATAGTAATAACTCTGCATGTTGGACAATGATAAAGACGTCACTAAAGGCAATGTGCAATTCATGCTGATGAAAAGTTATCCTTTGTGGGGAAAATACAAGTTCCCCAAATCATTCTGACATTTTCAAATTCAAACACCACTTCTCAAGATGAGTGAGTAGATTACATGAAACCACAAAACAAAGCCCAACACATCAACCAATGCTGTATAATTGTGCAATGCAGCTGGAGTATTTCAATAGCAAACTGTCACTGTCTTTTTTTTAATACTTTTTCACCTCTTCATTTTTGAGTGAGCTCTTAGATTGCAGTAAGTGAACATAGTGACATGGGAATTGACAGAACAGAAAAAAGACAACAAAAATCAGAAAAGAAAAGAGTAATGAATACCTGACCTCCATTTGGGACTAAATTTTATCAGGTATCCAGCGCAAAATATCAAGTGTTATGACAGATATATAAATGACTATGTTAGTGAACAAATGGTATAATATTCATGTCATTGTGTTGACTTTTTTTTTTTTGGGGGGGGGGGGGGCAACAGCGGCAGCAGAAATTGATCAAAAGTATCAGTTAATCTGTCTAGTTTGACACAAGCATTTCTTACCCACAAACTGCCATCTTCATGGTGAGCTTTGCTGGAAATTGGGAGGGCTTGCAAAATTGGCAACAAGCTTTGGAGCTGTCAGAAGATGTCAAATCGACATAAATTACTTGAGGGTGCCCATAGGCCCTACATTGTCAGACAGTTTTAGGGAGCAAATTCAAATAGGGGGTCAGGAAAAGCTATTCGTATGGGCTGGACTAGACTGCTAATCTAGCTCATGTGTTTTGCTCTAAGCTGGTTTTACCATGTGCAAAAACATGAGTTGATTAATTTTATGTCATAAATTGGGCGAGGGAGCTTTTTAGCATTCAAATTCTTTAATACTCTGCTTTCAGGAAGTGAAGCACACACAAGGAGGATAACATTAGCTGTAGGAAAAAAGTAGCAAAAGAACAGAGCCTGTCAAACAGAGAAATGATGTGACAGGTAAAAAAAATAATAAACCAAACTAAACACAATACTCACATTACAATACACACATACACGGTGTAAAAAAAAACACAAACAAACAAACAATGAAGAAGTAATGGTGGAAAGAATATAGAATTTTCAGAGCAAGGATCATAAAATGAAAACAGAGACATATCTAAGCAAGACAGAGGAATACCAATGCAGATTTTAATAATTCAGTGGTTGACTAATATCCAGATAGGGATGAAATATAATAGATGCAAAATTAGTTGGATTGCACACAATACTGTTAAGCTGACTAGGTGGAGGATATACTGTAAAACACGATATTTTGGCGGCATGAAATTTTCGCGAATTAGAGCCAACGGCCTTTTTTGTGGCACGAAATTTTCGCGAGTTGCCGCTAACATTCCATGCGCTTAGTGTAGACAAGACCTTTCATGTGCATTTTAATTTCGCAAATCTTCGCTCTCACGAAATTCGCAAAAATTAAAATGCACGCGAACATTCCTCGTTTTACAGTATTTGTAGATAGAAACAGATTGATACATTGAGAGGCAAAAAAAAAAGCAAAGAAGAGAGATAGATACATAAAATAACAGAAATTCTGAAAGGAAATTAAAGATGCAGGGGAGGGAAGCGCAGAGTAATATTGACTCACATGGTGCATATAAACACAGACAAATGGATGGCAGAGGAACTCAAGCTATGTGTCTCCATATAAGTCAGTCGGCGATCCATTACCTTCCTGGTAAGTTTGGTAGGGGACGCCTTGCTTCTGAACATACCAGATCACCCTGCAAGAAGGAGAAATCATCAAGATGTCAATAAATCAGGTAAGCATGAGCTCTTGACATATATTATATATTCACACAAATGTAACACAAAAAGCTGCATGACTTTGGTGATCCCCTCACATTTATCCCAAAGTTGATGTCTATCCTTTGTGTTTATGTTAGCCTTATAATAGCTTCTGACTATACGAGCAATCAAAATTTGGGGGTTTCATGGACAAACAATGCACCAGGGCTTTCCAGGGCTCAGTCGGTAAGAGCACCAGTCTAGCAATCTGGAGGTCATGAGTTCAAAGCCCAATGGAATCCCATTATCTTTGCTAATTTCATTTTGAACTCTGACATATGTTATATGTCTCCATCAAACATCCCCCATTTGGCAAAATAAAGGAAGCGGGTATGAGGTGAGTTAATATACACAAAGCTCATTTATTACTTGGAATAAAACTTTTTGTAATGTTAAATTTATGACCTGGGCTAGATTTCATCATCCTACAAAGATTTCAAGATGCCTTTACACAGTAAACTAAGAGTAAAGTTGCAGAAGATTTCATTTCCACCTCAAATACGGGCAATCTATGCTAAAAGTTAAGTATGTAACTGAAACAGTAATGCCACATCTGATCAAAATGGTACCGGTATATATACAAAATATCAAACATGGCTTCCCATGGGATCCTTCTGTTTGGGTTTAAGAAACAAACAACTGCGATGTCACTCACAATATACTTTCTCTATTTTCTCTACCTATTTTTTCTCTAGAAATAGCCCCCCCCCCCCCTTGAACATATATACAAAGGATTAAAATTGCTAATATGATATCCCCAGGAAGAAAGAGGTCTATTCATTTACTTGTCCATACTGCAATTATTTTACTCCCCCCCCCCCCCCTCCCTCCCTGCACTACCCTCTGAACTACCCTCTTGAAAAAGAATATTTTCCTTTAAAAAAATACCACAAGGATAATATTTACCTAGATAGCAGGTGAATAACAAGATTAAAAAGGTATGAAAAGCTATAATTCATTAGCTCACTGAATACAACAAGACCATATAGGCCTACAATGTCAAATGAAATAGCAAGAGAGCATGAGCAATGTGGAGATATAAATACGTCAAAACTACAATAATCACAAGTACCACACAGCCCCACACGTGGATTCCAACTTGACAAAACAAGTCCTTGACAGGAATAACTCACGATTTTGAGTAAATGTAAAAACAAAATCATTCACAATTTGACTGTCTTTATCTTTCTGATTCCTTTGTTTAAAACATCAGAGAAAAAAACAAACACAATGGAATCATGCCCCAAGCTCCAGGAACATGGGTGTTGACATATCTGCACTTGATGACAGACATATTAACACGCTGTGGGAAGATAAATGGCCCACACGTACCACTAGAAGACATCCCATGAATGGGAACAAGAAAAAAAGACAGTACATCTCTAAAAGGCTATTCACTCTGACAGTGAAAATACACGATATTAGAAAACATGACAGTGAACGCTGAAGAGCAACTGCACCTTTGGAAAGCACAACATTACCAAACAAGGAAAAGTAGAATTTACGCGGTGCGTAATATATGTCCCCGCTGGAAGTAGCATTTTGTAGCAAAATGTACAATACAGGTCACAAATCAAGGTCAAAGGTCAAAGAAATCAAAGGTCAAAATTCTGTGTAGAAGTTTTGAAGCCCTCACCTGCTGCCATCACATAAAGCAAACGGAATCGAAATCGGGTTAGAAATGGCGAAGGAGTAGCATTTTGTAGCCATTGTACAATATAGGTCAAAAATCAAGGTCAAAGGTCAAAGAAGTCAAAGGTCAAAATTCTGTGTAGCAGTTTTGAAGCCATCACCTAGTGCCATCACATAAAGCAAACAGAATCGAAATCGGGTTAGAAATGGCGAAGGAGTAGCATTTTGTAGCAAAATGTACAATACAGGTCAAAAATCAAGGTCAAAGGTCAAAGAAGTCAAAGGTCAAAATTCTGTGAAGAGTTTTGAAGCCCTTACCTATTGCCATCACATAAAGCAAACAGAATCAAAATCGGGTTAGAAATGGTGAAGGAGTAGCATTTTGTAGCAAAATGTACAATACAGGTCAAAAATCAAGGTCAAAGGTCAAAGAAGTCAAAGGTCAAAATTCTGTGTAGAAGTTTTGAAGCCCTCAACTAGTGCCATCACATAAAGCAAACAGAATCAAAATCGGGTTAGAAATGGCGAAGGAGTAGCATTTTGTAGCAAAATGTACAATATAGGTCAAAGGTCAAGGTCAAAGGTCACAACTGAAATTCTGTGTACAAGTTTGAAAGCTCCCACATAGTGCTATCATATAAAGCAAACAGAATCAAAATTGGCTCATAAATGACAGAGAAGTAGCAAATTGAAGATTTTGATCACACACGGACGCACACACGGACACACGGACGGACACACACACGTACGGAGCCCGTTTCATAGTCCCCTGCTCGAACTCGTTCGGCGGGGACAACAAACACACAGACAAATCACACATCAGAGTGTGATTTTTATAGATTTGCTTGAAGTTTGTTGTGATGATTTGCGGTGAGAGCACTCACGGCAGAACACACCAAAATTTTGTTGAGTAAGTTTCACTTGATATTGGGATTACTCCCCACAGCAAAATACTTGAACTGCCTCTGGTGAGCCAGGCTGCTGTTTGAGTAACAGGAGGGGGGGAGGGGGAATGCAGGCAGGTTGCTCAGCCTGTTGCCATGGGAATTACACTGGTAAATACTTGAGAAAAAAAAACAAACTAAAAGTTTCTCTAGTGCTGTTACATTGTCAGATATCACTGCAGTGTGACTGAACAAGGCCAGACACGGTGAATTTTACTGTGACAACATTTCTATTAGTGACAGTAGTATAGTAAGCAGTACACTGAATCTTTTTCTTGTTTTCTTCTTCTTTTTTTAAACTAAATCTTTTTCAACACAACATTGCCTTACTCTGCACATGATTAAATGAACATATTTTGGAAGAGTGAGATGTCTCTATGTCATCTCCATATTCTAAAAATAACATTCACTTTCTTTTTAAGAGTAACACTTAACTCTAGACCACCATCATCCCCCCCCCCCAAAAAAAAAAAACAAACCTATCTCCACTCGCTCTATGCTCAGAGAGTGTCCCAAAGACAAAGGATCCATTGCTCCCCCCACCTCCGGTCAGCTAGGGGACCCAGGACCAGCGGGGAGCCCAGCCAGGGGTGGACTCCCAGATCGTACTAGCTGCCACATCGCATTTGGTCCTCCCAAGGGCGAGGGATGGGAGAGCGTCACACCGAGCTGATTAAGACACTGGACGAGCTTCATTTACCAGGACAGGGGACCGTGTCAATCAAAACACCCAGAACAGACCTTCTGGCTATCCTACCATAACAAATTTGTCCCAAATTAAGAAGAATAAAACCCACAATGTCAAAAGCAAAACAAAACAAAACAAAACAAGAGAGAGAGAGAGAGTGAGGAAACAGGATCCTCAAATAATTGTGCTGATAAAGCTTGCGGACAAATAAGGTGTCTCTATCCCCCTCATCTTGTCCTTAAAACACACTATCCAAGCATTTTCTCCATGGTGGGAGTAACTCTGCACACAAACATATAGCATTTCCTTTTTGCTTAATTGTACTTCTGATAAGCTCACACATTAATTCTACAAATACCTGTAAATATGGAGTGTTAAAAGCTTTCATGACAATGAATTCCATCAGATATGTGACTGCATTGGTGCAACAATTGCCCGCTGGTTTTGACTAATATCTATTTTTTCCCAACACATTTATTCTTCAGTCGGGAAAATTCAGAAGTCATTACAAATACGCATTAATCTTTGCTTACAACAGTGATGATGCTGGAAGTTTCATGTCTGACAAGTAAGATGCAATTTTGGGGTTTGGGGAACTAGTCATCATGACTTTAAAGTCTCAACACATTGGCTACAGGATCTAAGTAAGTTGAGGTCAATGGGTAAATCAAATCAAAATACCAAGTTATATGACAGATGCTATGATGTAATCAACAAACATTTTTCCATGTTTTGCTCCTATCAATCAACGGGTTGTATGTCAATCACTGCATTTTTGATTCATGCTATGATTAGATCCACAGCGACCTACCCTTGCACTATTCTCCATCTTCACGAACCTTGATGAACTCTTCATAGTGACCTCATGACCTTCCATCTGTTGGGGGTAAGGTCATGACCTTGTGACCCCCCTGAGGTGACCAAAATAAGTGAAATGGGGGGGGGGGGGGGGGGCTCATTGTCGGGCAGAATCTAGTCAATCTACCACCAGCACGACACACCGTGTTGCACAGCGGAAGGAAAAGTCGGGAAGATAAGATTTTGATCAGCACACGCGACCTTTAGTGATGAACTATGACTCTGCACGCAACATTGGTCAATCGTTACCACGTGTGTGCATGTAACAGTGACGACAACAACTTTGATTCTCTGCAGTTTGGCATTCCTAAACTCTTAAAGAAATGGGGGGAAAATAAGAAGGAAGCCTTAATTCTCCTACCCAACTACATACCATCACATTTCGGGAATATTTGGGTTGTAATGAAGACTGATGTATGAGGCAGCCATCACAGCCTATGGGAATTTTTTTTTTTAATCCAATTTCTGCCATACATTCCTGCAACTGTTGGAGCGCATTTCAAAACTACCCTATAAACTTACATAAACTTTCCGTGGGATATAAATTACCAATGATGTGAATCTAAAGGGAATTCACAAAGACTCTGGAGGTCCTAGAATTATCAGTCACACAAACATGACTGCATGATATGGCTAGGCATACCAGTAAACCATTTCTTGATAAAACATTGCATATAATTCCTTCCTCATAATAAACACACACATAGACACACACACTATGTTTTCCATGTCTTCAATCATTTATACAAAAACAGTTCTGAGTATTCTCTATGATTTTATTTTCTAAAGTCCAAGAACAGTAGCAATTACAGAGTTTAGTTTGTACAACAAAGGATTCATATTATTATTATTTTTTTATTATCATTATTATTATTATCACCATTATTATTATTATTATTATCATCATTATTATTATTATTATTATCACCATTATTATTATTATTATTATTATTATTATTATTATTATTATTATTATTATTATTATTATTATTATTATTATTATTTATTCATTTGGCCATACAATTGCGATTACTACAGTACAATGTCATGTAACGTACATGCAAGGGTATACATGTAAAAAATGTAGATGGAGTGACAAATGGGCCATGGCTCACAAAAGTAAATAAGGCCACCATCACAACCATTCACTAGCAAATTTCCTCTAAGTACTTAAGAGACAAGAGGCGTATCTCAGTATGACATTGAAATACTTTAACAAAAAACTAAAGAAAATAAACTTTTCAAAGTTTAAACATATAATGATTAATATCAGATATATTCTTCCTATATAGCTGTTCTGAACACTGTTTATTTCTCTGTAAAACTCAACTTACAAAACTCAACTTTTTTTTTACTGTAAAATAACATACTTTCTCACAGCTCAAACTTGTTTAGAATTTGAGTGTCTCAATGCTCTATGATCAGTCACAAATATTTGTTTAGTCTGTGTTTTGTTATGATTGTAACATATTTGTTATATCCATAGTCATGCTAGACTTTCTTGAATAATTATGAAATTCTTGATCAATATGAAATACAACATCCGTTTACATTAAACAAGATACTTAGCCGCAAATGACTGTACAAGGGACTTTTAAGCCTCTGTTCATCCTGTCTGTCATTAATGTCAGTCCATTTTGATCACTGACACAAGAATTTGCTTCTGTAAAGCACTGTCTACAGTGCTTCCTAAAACCTATATCTATGACTTTCTGTATAAACACACACACACACACACACACACCAAAAAATCAAGTCTGCAATCAGTAAATGAATAAGAAGAATAGACAGAGATAGAAAAAAAAAACTTAAGATATGTCTATGAAGCTCATCAGACATGAATTACACTCCATATTTTGAAAAGGTGAAGATCTGCATTTCATATATCTCCTGTTCACATGCACATCTCTGGTTTACGTGATTCATTGCTTTCAAACTCAACAGAAGAAGAAAACAAATCATTATTCTCCCTCCCCCATGTCACACTAACAAAACAATCACTACAAACTTAGGACTGCAATAGAAACACTCAATAGCCACTTTTTGGTATGCTTGATGTTGGATAGAGGTACAATTTTTTGAAAAAAAAAAAAGATGAAGAAAAAAAAAAGGCAGCCATGAAGGACCACACAGTTGGAAGGCATCTGCCCCACAAACACTTTCAGTAGTGGATGCTGACACCACGACTTCCGTAGCAATATTTTAGTTGATACAAACAAGGGGGAGGGACTGGGGTACAACAACGGGGACGGTAGTTTGCCATTCAGAGATTCGGACCAGGCCACTGAGGGGGTAGCCCCAAACAGTTCCTGTCATCAGTGTGGGTGTCATTTCAGCAAACAGGGGGTGAAGGAAGAGGTAGGAAAGTGACTACAAGGTCCAACATGTTTTCGCCCTCTCCTTCCCCTCCCTCTCCACCTTTCCTTCTTTGATGAACTCAATTTGCTGAGGTGAGGTAGAGAACCAGAGGAGGAAAACTTTCAACAAATAAAACAATCCTGAAATGTGGTCCCTCACCGGTGGGTCAACTTCGCAAAATAGGTATTAATCTATCCCTTCCGACAAAAGAAATAGTAGGAGGGGAGAAATTAGAGGAGGTGTGAATAGATGGGGGTGTACCGAGAGCTTGGGGGGGGGGGGGGGGATTGTTAACGGAGGTTAGAAGTGGGGGCGGGTGGAGTCACTTGTTCAAATGCTTCCCTTCACCCATTGAGTTCAGCACCCCGGTAGTGGTGTTGCCTTTATGGGTCTTGGAAGGAATTCCACTCGGTCAGAGGCATTATGAATACTGAACCTGCCACTGCTTTAAAAGGCAAGCATTCAAGCCAACAAATGGGGAGTTGACATAGTGTACTCTGGACTCTATTGTAACACTTGGCTGATAGCCCTTGGCAAGTTTTATATTCTGTTTGGGCAATCTTATTTTCAAGAGATGAAAATGTGCAGTTTGGAAAAGAGTGAAATATAGACAAGATGAAAGACAGTTAAGGCACAAATCGTGAAGCTAAAATTCTAAAAAGAGAGAGAAAGAGAGAGAGAGAGAGAGAATAAATGTGTTAGGGCAAGGGAGAGATTTAAAAAAAAAGACTTAAGGCGGAGAAAATTTTAGGTGTCTGTAATTCTTCTTCCATGCCATGGCACCAGCGACTATCAATCATGAATGGCAACTTGTTCACGCAAAAATTTGCGCAATTTTCATGGGGCAATAATTTGCCAGGGTTTTGTAAACAGTGTCAGGTTGGCTGGCATGCACAAGTAAGTGTGGACACAGGCTAAATATTTTGACAGAGGGCTTGTTGCTTATAAAAGGAATAATAAATATAATATAGGGTGATGAGGTATTCGGACATTTATGGCTACTTAACTTTGGAAGGGGGGCAGGACAGCGAATATCTTGTAACGCCTGTGGTAATAGATTCTCAATAAACACCCATCATTTGGAAAGTTGCACTATGGAGTAGCGGCGCCACCGACAGTCCGGAGGCCAACAGTATCAATGATTGACTCATCAATTGTCAGTGTGATTCTGAACAGCTCAGTGGCAGCATGCAAGCAACCTTCCCATCATGTATGACAGTGCAAGGACATCCCAACACAAAATCTTATATTCGATGGCAATTTGATAAAACAGACTATGCTTAAACACACTCTTTTTTTAGATATTTTTTTTTTCAAATACAACACTAAAAAGAAGCACAAACTATGTTTGTGTTTTGAAGTAGTATTGTAGTTTTTGTACTTTGTGTGACTTGATGTTAATATTCTATTGTCGAATGCTTCTATTTTGAATGAAATGTTATCAGAGATTTGGGAATTGGCAGCTTAGGCTTTTCTATATCCTTCATATTGTCAGAGTAGAAATATATCAATACTGCAAATTTACTTTAAATGTCAGCATTTTCATGTGGACAACATGGACATCACTGCAGTTGTTTTTGATTAAATAGCAACCTGCATAGAAGGATAACTGTTTTATCATATCAAAATAATCTCTGTGTAGCTGACACTGACTCTTGCTTTTGTCTTTTCATAACTGTCAACACAAGACTACATAGAGCAACCTCTGAAACTACAGTTGCCTGCTTCCTTGCAGATATCTCAACTGGGAATATTTCTCCGGTCAAAATCGTGAAAACCTGTGAAATAACAGCCATCCATCTACTCCACACAGTAATTTTTTCACGACATCCTATGCGATGCTTCGATTTCTGAAACTCTCTCACAAACACAGGAAAAATGACTGGTTTTAAGATCCCTTAAACTGTTGGTAACTTAATACTATATTACAGTAATTAAAGCTAGCATAATGTCACAGGCATTCCGGTGCTTGTTTGTTACAGCTGCCTCGCATTCTAGTGTATTTTCAAATAGATATTTGAACACAATAAAAAGGAAAATGCAATGAATATTGGAACGTATAGAGTAGGCACTATAGATACAAATATTTTCTCACATTTCAAGATATAAAAATAAGAGACGACTTCGGTAAATATCTGGTAGATTATTACATGATGACACATTCAAATCTTCACCCCCATCGTTTTGAAATGATGACTTCCTTCTCAAAGAAATCTGTCCAAAAAGACATGGACCCAAAATGTAACAATCTACAAGTTGGTTTACTTTAGATATGAAACACGAAAGATACAGCACCTTTCATGTATTTTGTATAATCATTTCATTTTTTAATTTTCACACATGCATGTCTGTAGAGAATTATCTCCAGGTGCGAGACATATAGATTTCATCACTGAACCTAGCTGGAAGTATTAGCCCCCAGTCCCTTGCAATAGACAACACCACTCCCGAATCCCCTGGAATACCACGTACTCCTGAGAATAAACACCAGAACAGTGACCTGTGCCTGATGAGAGCGAAGTGCACATCCTGCGAAAACAGCACAGGGTGCCAAGAGAAGTCCTACAGGTACTGAACTGCATTCCAAGGTGTGGTAGTATTGTAGCCCCTTTGCAAAGGATAGTGTGGAAGTATGGGTAGACAGTAGTTCAGAAGAACCACTGGTACTTCTCAAACACTGGAAAGTATATTTCAATATAACTCTCTATATTAGACATAAATACACATATAGTCAGTGGGAGGGAAAGACGGATAAAAAAATAAAAAAAATGATATCTGCACACTCATACATCATACAAAACTATATCTGGTTACTGTCAGTGGACAAAATTACATGCAAGTTGATAAACAACATTTTGCCATGCTATCTACATTCAGCCATCCATAAGTCCCTCTATCTATCCATCCATCCATCCATCCATTCATCTGTCTATGTGACTGTATACCTGTCTATCTCTGCTCAAAACATCTATTTCTCCTGTTTTTCAATAACATATGTCTATCTATTATTCTATAATCATGCCTTTTTATATGTCTCTTCTCTCCCTCTCTCTCTATTCTCCCAGTTCTTTCTCTATTTTCTCTCCTTCTGTAAAGTGCATATTGAATAAACTATGATTACATGTCTAGTCAACAAATAGTCTCCCTCGCACAATAAGCAATAGTCGTGATGGAAATATGTGAAGGAAAAATTCCATCATTTGCTTGCTCGCTCACTAACTCAATAGCATTTCACAAACATCTGTAGCTACTATCATTCCACTACTCTGAAACACATAATATTGCAAATTGTTGTAACCTTCTTATCTGGTGATGACACCACACAGATTTTTTTTTTTTTTTTTTAACTTTCAAAATTTGTAACTTTAGATGGGATTATCTGATTTTCCTCAGACTTTGCTGAAGAGTTCTTCTACTTTGTTTCTTTTTTTTTCTTTTTTTGCATTTTCTGAATTCACATTTATTTATATTTATATTATATATATTTATATTTATATTTGGGGTAAACAGAATACCAAAGATGTCACAATCTTTTGTCATAGCTTGTATTAGAACCAGGTGCATGCACATACACTCAGGCCAGGTGAGGTTGTTTAGAACCAGTTTCCATGGTGATGAATGGCTATGACATCACACTTTGGTATTCTATTCCCCTTTAAAGGGATCGTATAGTTTTGGTTGAGACCTAATTTCAGGTTTCTACCATTATTTAGTGAGATTATGAGAAACATCTTATGAAATATGAAAGGGCATGTAATTCTATGAGGAATTCATCGTTTATTTGATGAAAATTGGTTTTGAAATGGCGGAGATATCCAAAAAAGAGCGATTCTAATAAAGTGTGGGACCCACACTTTATTATGATCGCTTTGTTTTACTTTGTTTTTGGATGTTTCAGTCATTCCAAACCCGATTTTCATCAAATAATCTTTGAATTCCTCTTAAAATGGTATGCTCTGTACTATATCATAAGTGTTTTCTTGGTATCTTGCAAAAATTAAAAGCCCAATTCTCATCTCCACCAATACTGTACCATCCCTTTAAGTTATAAAATGTCGGAAGACTTACATCAGCAAGCAGGCTGGTATAAGAAGGATGGTTCCCATCAGGATGAAGACAAATCCTCCACCAACGATGTGGAGGGTGGCTGGATACAGGGCGTTGAAGACGATGGTTGCTACCACACCGGTCACTGTCTCCAGGGCTGCCGTCAGGGCAAATAAGCTGCCTGATAGTGTAGCAGTCAGTGACAAGTATAAATGATAAAAAACAGGAGAACAGAATTTTTTTTTTTTTAGTGCATTGAAATAATACAACATGATGTAAATATTCTCCCTTATCAATTACTGTATACGCTGTTATTTTCACGTACAGATATTTTCGCGAATGAGGAGGTCATGGACATTTTCGCCAGATGTTGTTTTTGCGAATTGATGCCGATCCTAACGTAAATGCACTATTCCCCAAGCGCATGGAGACATATTCGCGTGTTGTTGAATTCGCGATCCAACTGTGATTCACGAAATTCGCAAAAATTAAACCCTCATGAAAATAACAGCTTATATAGTAATTCAACTGTTCAGAAATGCATGTTCGTTCGTTTGTTTGATTTTTCACAGAATTATGTCAAAAGATAATACAGATGCAATATATATGAAGATGCAAATTCACTGAAATGATTAAAACAATTGAAATGCATGTTCGATTGTTGTTTTTTCACAGAATTATCAAAAGATAATACAGATGCGATACATGAAGTTGCAATTCATTGAAATGATTTTCAAAAAACAACTAGAAATGTCGCTACAGCGACTGGTTATACCCCCGCCAAACAACATTTCATAAGCTTTGGTCAAAACAACATTTCATAAGCTTTGGTCAAAAAACTGAGGAAGTAGTTAAATCCGCAAGATCTTTCCTTGATCTTCTGCCATTAATATGCCGTTACCATGGCAACGTACTTTCGGGTACTGTCGAAAAATGCGTCTTGCACATCTACAACCAAAGGCACACATCTGTACCAAGTTTCATGGAAATTGGGCAAAAACTGAGGAAGTAGTTTGCAACACAAAATTTTCCATCATTTTGGCTCATAATATGTGAGCTGTTACCATGGCAACATACTTTTTGTCACTGTCAAGAAATGTGTCATGCTGACCTATATCCTAAGACAAACATTCAATATGAATTCCATGAGAATTGGAAGAACACTGATGAAGCAGTTTTGCCATGAAGCATTTTGCCCTATATTTTATCAATAACATGCCGTTACCATGGCAACGCACTTTTTGCCACTGCGGAAATATGTGTCTTGCACATTAACATATTCAGATGAACATCTGTACCTAATTTCATAAAAATTGATCAAAAACTGTGGGAGGAGTTCGCGACGCAAGATTTGTACCCATTTTTGCCCATAATATGCCGTTACCATGGCAACATACTTTTGGGTACTGTCAAAAAATACGTCTTGCACATCTACAACCCAAGGCACACATCTGTGCCAAGTTTTGTGGGAATCGGTTGAAAACTGAGGAAGTAGTTCGCGACGCAAGATTTGCAACGGACCGACCGCCCGACCGACCGCCCGACCGCCCAACCGTCCGCTGATTCCTATATAGGGTAAGGGCACCAGTATTCGGTCAGCCCCCGGTATTCGGTCACCTATTACTAGTCACCAGCCAGTAAGTTCAACTGTCACAACACACGCAAATCACACTAATTCACATACTTGCACACTCATTCACAACAGGAAACTCCCTTAGCCCCCTCTAAAAATCCATCCAAAATCCCAAATTTTACCGTCAAAAGTGCAGAATCGGCGCAACTTTCCAAAAGCGCGCGCGGATAAGGCCCAGTCTTAAGAATACGGGTCGCCGAAAGAGCGCTAAAAATCGAGAAATAGGCCGTTCTCTCGCGGGATTTTTTGTTTATCGCAAGCTTGGAGTGTGATGGTATCCTCAAAAACGCAAAGCAAAAACAAAATTTCCGTACGTGCCGATACAGTGTCTCAATACACAAGGGTTGAATGCAAGTGCCGAGTCCCCAGTATTCGGTCACCAACGGGCGCCGCAACGTCGCCGATGCAATTTTGCGCCAACAAGGTAGCGCGCGCGCGCGTTTTTCAGCTGCCTTGAACACGCATTGACTTTGAACGCGCATATCGCGTGACCGAATACTGGAGCCGGTGACCGTATACTGGGGAATTTTCAAGGTGATATATTTTGCGATTTTGCGAAATTCTGTGTGATATTTAACAAAATAAAAATTGAGATTAAAGAAATTTGATATATTTCACATACATTGCTGTAGATATGATGTATGTATGTATTATTTTAGTTTGAAAAATATTGCAAAAAAGCTTAAGTGACCGAATACTGGGGATGTTACCCTACCCCCTTCAAACTTCGTTTGGCGGGGGTATAATTAAAATGCATAAGAACTGATACCTCCATGTTCCATTTTTGCCTCTTTAAGAGATTTATAAGCTTCTATGTGCCCTACTACTCTGTAATGTCCCAAGCTTAACGTCTGGATGCCATCAAATTGGCACACAAGTCACAAAACCACTGATCCCCACCAATACCTGCTGACGATAAACACAACCGATTTCTGTAAATTTTCTTTCAAGTCAAACCCATTACCAAATAAAAACAAAAGCAAACAATGTCGTGTTCTGTCGGTGATATAATCACTCACAGCGATTTGGATCCAGCGGCAATATTTCATTGTCCTCACAGACACATTAAACAGAATTCTGTTCTATTAAACCCCAAATGTTTGCTATGACTGTCATGGCATTGGCAATACTCTCCTGTTTCATTTCTAGTCTTTACCCAAAAAAGAGAAATAGGATTCCTCATTCCTTGAAACTAAACACGCCCGCTCATACTGGGGGTTGAAAACACTGAAACTCAAAATAAACGCCGATCACTTAACTACCGCGGGGGTTTACAAGCTCTCGAATCATGAATTGAGAAGAACGCGAAACACGCACGGAGAATTGCGCAGACGTGATCTATGGGCCTCATGAAGAGGCCTCTTTCTACCAAACACGTCCTACACATTGCTAGATATATCACCTAAAACACTTCATACTGTCACTGGCATATCTCAATGTTGCATGCCACGCACATACATACATAAATATATGCACACAAGAAACAGGGACTGTATAAAAAAGGCAGCTGAACCCAGAGAGAAGTATACAAGAAAGAAGAAAGATTTTGGGGACACTTACATGAATATACAAGCTATAAGCTATACAGGGATGATATTGAGGTTTTTGGAAAAAATCGGAAATCAAAATTTTCAGGTGATTTTGATACATGAAAATAGCAAAATGTGTTACAGACTGAGAAAAAACAATCTAAAATCAGATCAAAATCTACAGAATATCATGCCTGGCTATATAAGCTATACATGAATTATAAGAATAAGTACTGAATATTCCATCCAATATAATACTGATATATTATCAACTGATTTCTAATCTATCCCAAAAATCATAAAAAGTCACATTACCAATTTTAATGTGTCATAACTCCAGTGCAGCCACAAAAATGGCTGTCCTTGAGTAATGCAATAGGAATAGAGAGAAAAGCTAAGAATGAAGAGCTTACAGAAGGCACAAAACTCTCTGAAATTTAAGATAGCGTAATGCATTAAAAATTGTGATTTCAGGAACAACAGAAAACACTTTGTCGATGATGAAATGTGAAAGTGGGTCATGGTCTAGCAGTGGAAATGTGCTGATTATAGAAACTATCAATCTATCTACTTTGATGGGAGAGTATGGAACACTGATGTTTTGCTCTCATAATTTTTAGCATGTATGAACCACGATGGATTTCAACTGGAAGGTAGAATACTGGAGATCTTACAAAACATCATGGCTCATTCAGTACGTCATACTTGACGATTTCAGTCCTTTTAAAATGATTGTTTCACTCTTACTACAAAGTATCCTATTTTGCTGCATTTTGTCAAAAACTTGGCCTAATACTCACCTGTTGGTAAAAACTTCTAGTTCTTTGAAACATGAGGTCTTTGATTTGATTTGATATGATTTGATTTGATTTGATTTGATTTGATTCGATTCTGCTAGGGTAGAGGCCCATTTCTGGGTGAAACATGAGCGTGCTGGAGAGAGGGCTGCTTACCCTGTTCGGCTGGGGAAACAATCTTGGACATCATGGCCCTCGTTGTAGCAGCAGGAAGACCAGATGGAGCCAGCAAAAAGGTCACTGAAACGAAAACAAAAAAAAATCTCACACGAACAATTATTTGCACAGACAGCTGTCAAACAAAAATAAAGAATGTTTCTGTTTTCCTTTTTTCTAACTCACATTTCACTTAAAGAAAATATAGCATATATGACACAATAAAGCATGAATATCAATATCTTATAGGGGGGCTACATAATTACAGTTAGAAAGTATATAAAAGATATAAAAGTGGTCACAGAAAAAGGAAAGCGAGTCTATATGAAACTTTTAATTCTTCTCAAAACATTTCATGTCCAGAATGACTTTATGAGTGAAGTTATTAACCCCTTGTGTGCTCTGAGTGTCAACTGACATAAAAAACCTGTAGTGTTGTACACACTGTCCAAAATCCCTTTCACAGAAATGGTTAAACATAAAGACAGACAAAAGCTTCAAAAAATTATTTTCTCTTTTCATCTTAGAACAGACTTGGTGGGAGTGAGGGACAAGAAATGGGCAAGCTAATCTTACCAATGAAGACTTGCCAAAGGGTGCGAGCGAGACCAAAGACAACGTAGCCGCTCATGCGGAAACAGAGCGCCCCTACGGCGATGAAGCAGTCGGGAACACTAAGCCAATGGAGACATGGCATAAGTGTGAAGAGTGTTAGGGTTTGGAGTCCACTCTTGGTTCCAGAGTAGTACGCTGCCACAGGGTAAAAGAAGACGAGAAGGGCCGTGAAATCATTTTGATTATCACCACAGGTAGAACAATAATTATATCTGCATAGATCACATTTACATAGGTCATTGCTTGTTTACACTAATGACAGTTCACATGATCTGTACAGGAACCAGGATACTGATACACTACATAACTCACAGTACTCAATAAAATGATCATAATGTTATCCAGAGTGATTCTATATCTATATTCATGTTCAAAAATTTAGAGCAGAAATGTCAGCCCCGAAACCATGAACCAAGTTCAAATATCCCACAGTCCAGCAGCACTTGAAGTGATTGTTAAAGTTTTCTATTTGACAAGCTCTGATGAAGGATGGTAAAATGGTGGGTGGGAGGGGGTTAAGAAGGGATACAGACTATCCCCCCATTCTCCCTTTAATCTTGTAAACTCACATATTTGTGACGAAGTAAAGTTCAGCGGCTCTTTCTTCAGGTAGAGAACCGTGGTGTCATTTTCACCTGCACAGGAGAGATACAGAAGCGAGAGAGAAGTTTCATGGCAGAGGCAGAGTGTTACGTGCCAACGATGAAAGTCTCCGGGTCATCAAAACCAGGTGGAAACAAAAAACAACAACAACAAAAGAAAACAATGACAGACTTGGCTCCCGAGTGTGTCAGATGGTAGTAGTACCTCTATCAATGACTTCAACCCTTGGGGCCGGCAGGGTGAAAGCCCTGCCCCACATCTGTACATGGATCACTAGAATCGTGGAGGTTGCTTACTGAACTGACCAAGAGGCATATTGATGTGTTCTCGCAAATTCTTGAAGTTCAGTTTAATTTAAAGTCATACATTGATAGACAGTGCAACAACAGTATTAAAAAAGTGGCTGCATCAGAAAAAGAGAATAACATACAATAATCACAGTTATAATTCCAGTATAATTTGCTACTACTATGCCATATCCTGCATATACTGATATCTGGCATTTTGAAACACTGTGTACAAATCACAGATTAATCAGTCTATAGGTATATGGTATCAAAACCAACAGCTAAATTTTGATTGTTTAAAAACTATAAATCTCTACTGAAGTGTGCATCACAGCGAGGTAACATCATTGGGCAAAAGGATATGATTGAAACAAAGGAATGTATCTGGAGCAGTGTAATATCTTTCTTAGAGCATCAAAAGTTGATATCACCATCTGTAGGCATGTGGGGGAACCAAAATGAGATTTTTTTTTACTTGACTGATGGGAACACCTACTACCTTTTCCTCTAAAAAATGCAATAAAATAGCAGCCTTTTTTTTTCCTTCAAAAATGTCTTTATAAAATACTTAAAAGTTGTGACATTTCAGCACAAACGGATTGAGATGAGAAATGCTAGTGATTTAAGTTACATGACTCAGATGTCATCTCCTAGGCTCCTTTTTGACAAGAAGATCACCTTACATGATTAACTCCCATTTAAACAATTAGCAACTTTTTTTAATTTTTATCCACTTTCACTGAAGGACTTGCTGATCTGTTTGTTTGTTTTGTCCCACTCCAGCAAATCAAACATGAACTCATCCTTAATTGTACTTTCCCTTCATTGCACTAAATCAAAGGTACAGTAACTACTGAAATCATATATTCTATTAAAACAAGTGAAAGAGTTAGCTGGCACAATGTGGCCTGAGGTTAATTATTCTTGTATTCCAATTGAAATTCTAACATTTGCTTTCTGAAATACAAGGGGCTCCGCCAAGTCATAGCTTCAAATGTGTGTTTAATTTAGGATGTTTCTATAATAATTATTGATGAAAGGGGGACAATTGAAAGTTCAATTGGGGGCAGGGCAGTGAGAAATTTTTTTCTAATTCTAACTTATAGTACAAATGATTAAAGTCAGTGGTTACTGACTTACAACAGTTCGTATCAGCTGTCTAATGTTTTTCAACGCAGCTGACAAACTATGCAATCACCAACTCATCATCATGAGGTCCCGTTGACTGGGATACCTCCATCTTCTCACATGATCACTACATTTTGCAAGGAGTACATGACCTTTCATTTACAGTTCAAACTTCATAGGTCCTCACCACTGACCTTACTGTGAGAATTGACATGAAATGATGGCGTTTCATTTTGAACATGAGTTGGAAGAACTCGATGATAGGCGTGGCATGTATAACTACACTAACTCTTTACAGCCAATTCTAAAGGCATCATATACCATCTGCAGATAAAACAAAAATCCAGCTTCTAGTGCTTCAAAGTAGACTAGTTATAAAATGTGAGTTAGGGATAGAAACAACTAATGTAAAAATTTGAATCAGTATAATTGATGCTAAGTACAAATTTGTATTGGTAAATGGGCAAAATGTGAGCAATAGTTATATTAAAAATGATTCTTGACTAAACCGTCTACAGTTATGGATTAGTGAGAAAAATAGTGATATCTCCTTATATCGTAGGCTTTATTGCTAAACTTTTACTAGTACAGTTGAACCTCTCTTATCTGGCCTCCCTTTATCCGGATCTCTCTATTATACGGACGCAATCTCGCCGTGATTTTTTTTTTTAATAATTACGGGAGGAAAGGGGGATTCCCAACTCCTTGAGATCTCCTACACAAACACAATGAATTACATATACTCTCTACTTGATACATTTCTTAATAATTATTTAGGTAAATCATCCCAAGAATTTATAAAAGAAAATGATTTCATTCTTGCAAACACGAACCTCTATTTTGGGGTCTGTTACTGAGTGTAACAATGAAAAGGTTGCAGTATACACATTACTACATGTGGTACTACATTGGGCTACATCAGTACGTGTGTATGTATATGTACATGTATAAAACATTGAGTCTCCCGTATCCGGCCAAATCCCTTATCCGGATGAGCCCCGGTCCCGACTTGTCCGGATACGAGAGGTTCAACTGTACATGGTAGGATTTTTTATGATACAAATGACCTACAAATATGCATCAAATGTGATATCTTAAACATTTTTCTTTAATCACTGCTCCCTATGGTAAACTGTACCTTTAAACCTTTTCTGCATAATTTGTGCTCACCCATATATAGTAAATAACATTATTGATGGAGTTCCAAAGTAGTTGCTATGGCTCTAAATGAGCACATAACAAGGTAAATTCTAGTGAGCTTTGACCTTTGATGTTTAACCATGAAATATAATGCAAGTAAAAACTGTTATCTCCTTATATCGTTCTCAGCAAATATCACGAGACATTCCTACACCTGCGTGAGGTTATCTATAGGCAGTTTCATTGTCTTTGATCCTGATTTGTTGTTAGTTGACATACAAGTTTTTATAATACATTTTTTTTAAAATCAATGTATCCTTTTAAAAACCATTTCCAGTATGAAAGTTACATGTTGTATATAACCATTTTCAACTTACTAAACTTGATTTAAGTACAACATTCTATTATGATTTGATGCAGTACCCAGGTAAGCAAATTCGCAAATTAGGAGATGTCTTATCTCCCCCCCCCCCCCCAAAAAAAAAAAAAAAAAGTTACAAAAGAATCCACAAGATACTTGCAATTCAGTGGCAAAGTAGACAAATATCTTAATGACAATTTTATTCGTAGGGAATGCCATCCTGAAGAAAATATCATAGAAATAGTTGGCTATCAACTGGCAGCTACAGTGTTACATCACCTCTGAAAGATGGCAGAAGAGAGCAAATACCCTGTGTGTCTAATCAGCAACATTTGACATTACAATGTATATCATCAAATGAGTTTGGTTCTCATCATGGCCCTTTCGTCTTGGCCAAGGAGGTTGACCAAAGTGATTCTCCTTTCTCTGTCCCCAACGACCCTCCAAACATTTGTTTAATTCTGCGGTTATTCCCAAGGACAGGACACACAGGGGCCAACACATCCCCTTTGGCCACTCTTTTCAATGTCTCCCTCCAAGTTTAGGGGTTCGATTTCATGAACTGGATACCCTCGGTCTCTGCCAGATGAAAAGACGCAAACATAAGGTGGGAAGAAAAACTTTGGTGTTCGGTTTCCCAAAGCTGACCTCTGATGACGATCTCAAAGAAAGAAAAGCAAAAACTTGCCGAAAAGCATCTGACTTAACCCTTCACCCAGGCACAATAACTCCAAAGGAGAAATGAATTTACCACTGACGTGGTAGCAGCATGCGTCAGATCGCTGTGGTTATGTCATCATGCAAATTACACTTTAGTGAATGAAGGTCAAAAAAACTGAATGAATGTATGTATTTGGAAAAAAGCTAACTGCATTTCTACCGTTATCCAGTCACTGCCATAATGCCAATAGGGCAATCTCCTTTCCTTGAAAAGCGTGATACAATGGTTCCCTGGTTCACCTTCCAGCAAGCTTTTGTGACTGCCTGTAATCTAATCAGTTTGACCGCCAAATAGTGGGAGAATGGTACTGGTACACTACAACTGTATTTGGCTGAGGATAGTCCAGGCTCTATCCTTGGGGAACTGGATGGGGGGAGGGTCTGTCTGATTGGCCATGTAAGAGCACCTTTGTGGGTGCAAATTGGTTCAATTTTGCATACAGCTCACCACTGTTGCTAGAAAATAGAGATGGGCCTGGAGAATTCCCATTCCTGTGACACCCCATTATCATCAGGTATGACTAATGACAAGCACAGTAAAAGATCGCAATATATTTCTATTACAGAGAAGAGATTGCATTCAATGTACAGTCACTTTCAAGTGACTCTTTGCACACAGAGGACACTTTCAATGCAAACATGTGAACACTGGTAGCCCCTGACCAAACAGATTCCTAAAAGCAGTGGAATCATGTTATGTGATAGTCTATACATCACACATGAGGAATATCATACTTGAACTCTTGAACAAAGCACTGAAAAAAACAGGAGTTTCTGTATTTTTAGTCTAGAAATATGTGGCATTATCCCCCCAAAAACACAGCATTAAGTCTATTGAAAGCATAGACACACAGACTTGTTCAATAAACCCAAATATAATTTGTTTCTGAGTATTAAAATGCAATAAATACCCAAGATCTGGTTGGTATGTAACATTCAAAATAATGAATTTTTAAAACTCTAACTACAGGGAAGCAAGGTTGCTGGTTTTATTTTATACTTCTTCGCCAGGGTCTCATTTTGTAAAAGATGTTATGACAACAATCACTGCTAGAATGGCAACTTCTTGCACCAGCAGCCAATCAGCAAGTAGGATTCTTGTCAAAATCATGACATCTGCCATTGCAGCAAGAGTTGCTATGATCATAGCAACTTTTTTTTTTAATGAAATGGAGCCTAGAAGGCATTTAACTCATATCCGCCGATCTACTGGATTTCCCTTAGTTCGCGCAAATGCAGCGAACGCCGATCTACAGGATAATCCGTAGCAGAAACGGCTTGGACGATGACATTATTCATATAGCTTAGTATAGCCTGTAAACTTTGACCTGATATCCCACAGTCCTTTGCACCATTTCCTGTTACTGAGATTTTCATTTGGATTTGTATTCGCTGTGGAGGTTTACAGCAGGCTGCTGACGGAATAAGTCTACATCTATGTGAGATCGCACACTGCTGTACACGCACGTGTACAGTAGACCTACTCTACTGTAGTCCCATCTATCGCGTCTATGAGTTTATAGACCAGACTAGTCCACACAGCGCAGATCTTTGAGTTATTTTTCGATATTTCTTCATATTTGTTAGCATTATACCCTATGAGTTATATACCATCGGAAAGCTTACATTATGAAGATTTCAAAATGGATAGTTGTTTTACTGCATAAAGGCGACAAATATCTTTTATTAGTGGTTTCTTTTCAATAAGCGATGTGATTATTCATACGAAATGTAAATCATATGAAAATACTGAAATCACGTGATGTCACATAATTCATGACATGATGCTGATTTACATAATCTTCTTTATATGAAAGGCCATTTTTTTTCTCTTTCAAATGATAGTTTTCCACAGTTTTCTTTTCGTAAGTGTCAATGACATCACCTTGAATTTGAGATGGCACAGTAATAGTGAACGTACATGAAATAGCCTCTGGCAGCAACAGCCTTTAAACTGCATTACGCGACTGGCGGATATGGGTTAAATTATATTGTAGGGATTTATTTTGAACCTTTTTTTATAGCAGTGTATCCTTCCTTCTGTTGTTACACCTACCACCCCTCTATACACCAATGGATCAGCCCACATCACATACATATTCACATCCACACACGCATCTATGCACCCTGCCTATCACAGACACTCCACACATCACATGACATTTTCCGCTTTTCACTCCTCACCGATTGGTCTCTATATTTGCTGGAAACATGCTCAACTCACCCAAGCTTACACATCCCATTTACATACTATGAATATTTAGTTTCACCCATTGTTTCCTCATTTGCATGTTTTGTTATGATGATTTGGCATTGAATATTTATGTTACAATTTGAATTTGCGTGTAAACCTATGCCAAAAGCTAAGGAGCAAGTGACAGCTGCATTCCTGGATTTTAAAGTACTGGTATCAATTGTGATTGATGACTATGGAAACATGATGGAACGTTAGTGCTTAGTTTGCACATGGCAACTTTTGTAAATTCCTTGAAGAATACATGCGTAACAAGCCTTAATTATCAGGAAACAACAATTCTATGTTTTGTCCTAATAATTAAAAGAACTTCATGACAAAAAGTATCTTACATTGCAGCCAATAAGAGCATATTCTTCTTTCTTTTTCAAGACAATGTTAGATACTGATGTCCTCTAAGGTTCTGTTTCCATGTGGACAAAAAAACTTTCAGGGTATGTCAGGTCTTCAGAAGTTCAATAAATTGTTGGCTTTTTGTATTTGCCCCTATTGCTAAACATTGTATGAAGTAGGAAAACACATCTATAGTTATTCATGGAAAATTAAATAGCACTTCAACTTCATGTTCACATTAACAAAAAATGAGTAAAATCATACAAAGACAATAATAGAAGTTCCATCCATTGTAATGTAGGAAGTTCAATCAAACTTTTTTGTTGACTTTGTCTCAATTGATACATAAATGATGATATATCTATACATAGAAAATTGTGATCAGTCAGGAAAATCAGTTAATATGCATTGCCATTTCATGTTTGGCTGAAATTGACAATTAAGATAAAATAAAGCCAATAGTAGATATTCTATAAATTTGATAAAAAAGAATATCAGGACTTGACACTAACTTTTTTTTTGTCTGGTGACCCATTCAGGCCATTAGAATCTTTGAATCTGATATTCTGATGGCCCCCCAAAAGATACAGGTTGTATGATGTAGTAGCCCTAAATAAAAGCAAAAATAACCATCCATTTTTAATATTATTGTAGTTGCCCAAACAGGTCACAAAAAAAACGAGATATGAAAACTCGTCACACTGAGGACGAGTTAGGTGATACGCTTGGGGTCATCAGATGTCGGTCATCTGTGATCGACAAAGAAAAGAATGTGATATAGGCACCTTGAAGTTATATTGAACCTGCATGCGAAACCGTTTCTCTAACCACTCGGGCACGGGACATCCACGAAAATGTTAAGACAAAAAAAAACCCCCCAAAACAATGTATAGATATAACAGGGGAAGAGTCAATGACCACTCAACAAACGTGGCCGCGTGAACATGTATTGCATTGCTAGATGGAAATGCGGCCTTGTAACGATTGATGTCGCTAGACCATTTCTGGCAACTCGGGAAAAATACGTCCCGCAGATATACAACCTATAATCGGCTGGTTTTGATACCTTGCCTTTAATCACAATTTTCAGTGTGATGACGTCATCAAAGTACAAAACAATGACATGGACTTGAAAGACAATTGTTCAAAGTACAACACCTTCGTCGTCGTCATTACATACTATGATCGGTTTGAAAAACCCAGCCTGCAGAATTTTGCAGCAGTCTAAGCAATGTGGTCTCCAACACAAAACAGAGTGATTGTGTGTGTGAGTGTGTGGCTGTGTATAGGTGCGTTTATATACGAACGTGATTTCTACATGGACGAATGTGTAATACACCATTGAAGAAAAAAAGTAAAATAGATAAGTATTTTGTTTCGTGCTCTTATGGGGTTCGAACCCGCACGTGTGCAACCTTACGTCTCTGAGACGTCGCCTTTAACCTCTCAATCATACGTCTCGACGAGAAAATATGAGGAACGTAAGCTTATATGTGAAAGATGACTCAGGAATCGTTTCGTCCACCTTCAATTCTCATTTTCAGTTTTATGCTGCAAAATTCTCAAACTGGTGAGAAGATCCAAAAAAAAAAAATAAAATGTATGATTACTGCAGCTTATTGTCTCAGCTACAACATACTTAAGTTTCAGAGGAAATGAAGCAAAATCAAGTGAGGTAAAGGTGCTCGAGCGTTATCGAGTCAATGCAAGGTTAAAAAACAAAAATCCCCTCCCATAGGCATAACGTATAATCTTCGCTGATTTCGGTACCTTGCCTTTAATCACAACTTCTGGCATGATGACATCAACAAATTAGAAGACATCAATATGGACTTCAGAGACAATTGTTCAATGTATAACATATTCATCGTACATTGTCAGTTTGCTATCGACATGACAATTGACCTCTTAAACATGAGGCAGCTATTAGTACCTGTATGAAATTATTATAGGCATGGTTATCAAATTCCCCTAAAATTTCCTTATAATTGCTTTATTTTTACACACAGTTAAGCTATCCCTTTAAACTCATCACAGTTTAATTAGAATCATTAACATCATATGTTAGTACCATATTCAGTTCCATAGCTGATCACGTTTGCTAATTAATTAAGATTGATTGTCTAAAATGTGTCATATGGCCAACCTGTATACACACGTATACACACACACAATGCTAAATGTATCAAACCTCTGTAACACAACTTTGAACTAACTGTAGGAATTATCGCTGTACTTATCATCTATACTTTTTCTCACTATCTGAAACTCCACAAAAACCATTAATTGACAAATAATCATCAATACAGAAGACTGACTTAAAGGAACAATTCAAATACGTTTTTTACAATGTATAGCTTGTTACATGTATAAAATCAGCACAAAGTAACCACGACTACATTGTGTTACTGAATTGATATGAACAAATTTCATTTTGTTACAATATACCATGATCAGCTTGAAAAGCCCAGCCTGCAATATTTTGCAGCAGTCGAAGCAATGCAGTCTCCAACGATAAACAAAGGGATACTGTGTGAGTGTGTGCGTATAGGTGTGTTTACATGCGAACGTGACTTCTACATGGACGAAGGTGTAGTACTCCATTGAAGAAAAAAAGTAAAAAAAAAATTATTATTTCCTTTCGTGCTCTTGTGAGGTTCGAACCCGTACGTGTGCAACCTCACGTTTCTGTGACGACACCTCTAACCACTCGGCCATACGTCTCGACGAGAAAATTAGAGGAACGTAAACTTATGTACGTGAAAGATGAATCAGGAATCGTTTCGTCCGCATTCCATTCTCATTTTCAGTTTTAAATTGCAAAATTGTCAACCTGATGAGGAGATTTCAAAGAATAAAATGCATGATTACTGCAGCTTATTGTCACAGCTACAACATACTTAATTTTCAGAGGAAATGAAGCAAAATCATCTGAGATAAAGGTGCTTAAACGTTGTCAAGTCAATGTATGGTTTTTAAAAAAATCACCTCCCATAGACATAACACGTAAACTTGTCCGATTTTGCGTGTTTACCTTTAATCACAATTTAAAGTATGATGACGTCATCAAATTTCAAAACCATGACATGGACTTGAAAGGCAAATGTTCAAAGTACAACATATCTGAATTTGGGATAATATTGAGCTTAAACAAAAGAGATACGAGCAAATGAATGTCAGAAACAGTACCTTAAAATAATTAATTCCACTTTTTTGATTTCAGATGATGATATGATGACGTCATAATGTATTCATGGAAATATTAATACTTGAAACGTTATTTCCAATTCATATGCTTTTGTAATATACAATAAAAACATAGGGTCACCAGATGTTTTAAAGAGCTATGGCGAAATAAACAAAGACATGTTTTTCGCTATATTTGCACATAGACGTGCACACGAAATTTCAACTTTGACGCCAGCGCATTCCTTTGTTATAGGTCAAAATAGATCAGAAATCAATGGATATTGTTACTTAATGTATCAGGAATCCAAATCTGTCAAAAAACGTGCATTTTCATGTTGCTTACGCGCACTACGCGCGAAAATGTGCGGACGGACGCGAATGCGCGAAATGCTTAAAATTGTCTGAAACTTCGAGATTTCCCATTGGTAAGTTGTTTTGAGCCTTTTAAAAGTTTGACGCGCGCGTACGCGCACGTAATAATGTCCTAGGTAATTAGCATTAAAATGTAAGATAGAGCGTGACCTGAACTTAATGTCCACCGAAAATGATACAGAAATGACCTTTAGTTATGAAGTTATGATCGATCATGTAACATGGTCCGAAAATCACAAAATGGCGCCTAGATGACGTCATAGATATGTTACTGTCATGAAAACCTTATTGTGGCTAGATTTTGTCATGAGACATGTTCCCTGAAAATGTCATGTTATTCCGAAATGTCATTCTTGAGATATTGATGACACAAAATTTTCCAAAAAGAAAGAAGAATAAAAAGAACGAGATATGAAACTCGTCACGCTGACGAGTTAGGTGATACGCTTGGGGTCATCAGGTGTCGGTCATCTGTGATCGACAAAGAAAAGAATGTGATATAGGCACCTTGAAGTTATATTGAGCGTGCATGCAAAACCGTTTTTCTAACCACTCGGCCACGGGACATCCCCGGAAATGGTTAGGAAAAAAAGAAATGTATAGATATTACAGGGGGAAATAGTCAATGCCCACTCAACAATCGTGGCCGCGTGAACATATATTGCATTGCTAGACGGAAATGCGGCCTTGTAACGACTGATGTCGCTATGCCATTTCTGGCAACTTGGAAAAAATACGTGCCGTAGACATAAAGCCTATAATCGGCTTGTTTTGATACCTTGCCTTTAATCACAATTTTCAGTGTGATGACGTCATCAAAGTACAAAACAATGACATGGTCTTGAAAGACAATTGTTCAAAGTACAACACCTCCGTCGTCGTCATTACATACTATGATCGGTTTGACAAAGTCAGCCTGCAAAATTTTGCAGCAGTCGAAGCAATGTGGTCTCCAACACAAAAAAGAGGGATATGGTGTGTGTCTGTGTGTCTGTGTGTGTGTATAGGTGCGTTTATATACGAACGTGATTTCTACATGGACGAATATGTAATACAAAATTGAAGAAAAAAAGTAAAATAGCTAAGTATTTTGTTTCGTGATCTTGTGGGGTTCGAACCCGCAACCTCACGTCTCTGAGACGTCACCTTTATCCACTCGGCCATACGTCTCGGTGAGAAAATATGAGGAACGTAAACTTATGTATGTGAAAGATGAATCGAGAATCGTTTCGTCCACATACCATTCTCATTTTCAGTTTTAAACTGCAAAATTGTCAACCTGATGATGAGATTTCAAAAAATAAAATGCATGATTACTGAAGCTTATTGTCTCAGCTACAACATACTTAAGTTTCAGAGGAAATGAAGCAAAATCAGCTGAGATAAAGGTGCTTAAACGTTGTCAAGTCAATGCATGGTTAGAAAAAAATCACCTCCCATAGACATAACACGTAAACTTGTCCGATTTTGCATCTTTACCTTTAATCACAATTTAAGGTATGATGACGTCATCAAATTTCAAAACCATGACTTGGACTTAAAAGGCAAATGTTCAAAGTACAACATATCTGAATTTGGGATAATAGTTAGCTTGAACAACAGAGATACGAGCAAATGAATGTCAGAAACAATACCTCAAAAAAATTAATTCCACTTTTTTGATTTCAGATGATGATATGATGACGTCATAATGTATTTAGGGAAATATTGATACCTGAAACGTTATTTTCAATTCATATGCTTTTGTAATATGCAATAAAAACATTGGGTCACCTGACGTTTTAAAGAGCTATGGCGAAATAAACAAAGACATGTTTTTCGCTATATTTCCACATAGACGTGCACACGAAATTTCAACTTTGACGCCAGCGCATTCCTTTGTTATAGGTCGAAATTGATCGGAAATCAATGGATATTGTTACTTAATGTATCAGGAATCCAAATCTGTCAAAAAATGTGCATTTTCATGTTGCTTACTGCGCGCGGAAATGCGCGGACGGACGCGAAAGCGCGAAACGCTTAAAATTGTCTGAAACTTCGAGATTTCCCATTGGGAAGTTGTTTTAAGCATTTAAAAACTTTGACGCGCGCTAATGCGCACGTAATGATGACCTAGGTAATTAGCATTAAAAAGTAAGATAGAGCGTGACCTGAACTTTATGTCCAACGAAAATGATACAGAAATGACCTTTAGTTATGAAGTTATGATCGATCATGTAACACGGTCCGAAAATCACAAAATGGCGCCTAGATGACGTCATAGATATGTTACTGTCATGAAAACCTTATTGTGGCTAGATATTGTCATGAGACATGTTGACTGAAAATGTCATGTTATTCCGTCATGTCAATGTTGAGATATTCACGACACAAAATGTGCCAGAAAGAAAGAAGAATAAAAAGAAAGAAAGGAAGATTTTGACAAACACAATAGGTGATACGCTAAAAGCGTATCACCTAAAAAGAGAAATTTTGACAATCACAATAGGTGATACGCTGATAGCGTATCACCTAAGAAAGAAAGGAAGATTTTGACAAACACAATAGGTGATACGCTAAAAGCGTATCACCTAAAAAGAGAAATTTTGACAATCACAATAGGTGATACGCTGATAGCGTATCACCTAATAAAGTGATCATAATGAAAGGTGGGTCTTACCTTTTATTAGGATTACTCTGTTTTGGGTATCTCAGCCATTTCAAAACCAATTTGTATCAATTAAATGTTGAAGTTTCTCTTGGAATTTGATCTTTCATATTCCATAGGAGGTTTCTCATTATCTCCTCCCAAAATGCTAGAACCTGAACTTGTAGGTCTCATCCAAAACTACACGATCCCTCTAAAGAACGAGACATGAAAACTCGTCACATTGAGGACGAGTTAGGTGATACGCTTGTGGTCATCAGATGACAGTCATCTGTGATCGACAAAGAAAAGAATGTGATATAGGCACCTTGAAGTTATATTGAGCGTACATGCGAAACCGTTTCTGTAACCACTCGGCCACGGGTCATCCACCGAAATGGTAAGACAAAAAAAAAACAATGTATAGATATAACAGGGGGAAAGTCAATGCCCACTCAACCAACGTGGCCGTGTGAACATCTATTGCATTGCTAGACGGAAAAGCGGCCTTGTAACGACTGAGGTCGCTATGCCATTTCTGGCAACTTGGGAAAAATACGTCCCGCAGACATAAAACCTATAATCAGCTGGTTTTGATACCTTGCCTTTAATCACAATTTTCAGTGTAATGACGTCATCAAATTACAAAACAATGACATCGTCTTGAAAGACAATTGTTCAAAGTACAACACCTCAGTCGTCGTCATTACATACTATGATCGGTTTGACAAAGTCAACCTGCAAAATTGTGCTGCAGTCGAAGCAATGTGGTCTCCAACACACAAAAAAGAGAGATATGGCGTGTGTGTGTGTGTCTGTGTGTGTGTATAGGTGCGTTTATATACGTACGTGATTTCTACATGGACGAATATGTAATACAAAATTGAAGAAAAAAAAGTAAAATAGAAAAAAAAGTATTTTGTTTCGTGATCTTGTGGGGTTCCAACCCGCAACCTTACGTCTCTGAGACGTCGCCTTTAGCCACTCGGCCATACGTCTCGACGAGAAAATATGGGGAACGTAAACTTACATGTATGTATGTGAAAGATACATGAGGAATCGTTTTGTCCACATTCCATTTTCATTTTCAGTTTTAAACTGCAAAATTGTCAATCTGATGAGGAGATTTCAAAGAATAAAATGCATGATTACTGCAGCTTATTGTCTCAGCTACAACATACTAAAGTTTCAGAGGAAATGAAGCAAAATCAGCTGAGATAGAGGTGCTTAAACGTTGTCAAGTCAATGCATGGTTTTAAAAAAAATCACCTCCCATAGACATAACACGTAAACTTGTCCGATTTTGTGTCTTTACTTTTATCACAATTTAAAGTATGATGACGTCATCAAACTAGAAAACATCGATATGGATTTGAAAGACAGTTGTTTAATGTATACAGTGGAAACTCGATATAACGAGATGGTCGGGACCGAGTCATTTTGCTCGTTATAGCCGATATCTCGTTATATCAGTAGGCATAAAAGAAGGCATAACATAAAGACATTAATTTGCACATGTGGGACTACCCATCATATTTCAATCAATACTGGTAACTTGATATTGTGTGTGAGGGAATTACTCACCTTTATGGGTAAGAAGATGTTTTTCGCCAAGGAATATCAAGACTGTGTTTCTTATTAATTGTAGATATCTGAATTTGTAAATAATAGCTTGCGATTGTATCAAGATCGTCTGTGGATTGGTACGTGGTTATCGTATGGGTGTGTGTTGTGTGGACAGCTTGAATATGGTCTGCACAATGCTGTGTGTGTATGTGACACATTCTGTATGTACATTATGACTGCGTGTGCGTGAAGATGGGGAATTCCCTTCGTAGAAGACCAATCACAGCATCAGATTGCCTCACACCTGCTAAACGTCGTGATGATGTCATGTATACATATGGCCGTCCCACCACATTTTCTGCATGTATCAGTGTGCGTGCACACACACACTTACACGTACAACATGCAGTGCATGCTAGCTGGAGTGCGCTGAAGAAAATGATTTTGTGTGTACAAGACAGTTTTTGGCGCATCAAGCTTTACAATCTCGGAAGATGATAGCACAGGCGAAGTAAAGCTTTACCGAAGGCATTTTGCTTTACCTCGCTATAGCAGGTTTGATTGACTATGTTTTTCTTTGTTTGGAAGTCACAAAATTTATCTCGTTATAGCAGTTATTTCGTTATAGCCGATCTCGCTATAAGAGTAGCATTTTACATAGACTTGTGTGGAAGGAAATTTGGGACCGGGAAAATTTCCTCGTTATAACCGATATCTCGTTATAGCAGTGTTCGTTATACCAAGTTTCCCCTGTAATATATTAATCGTACGTTGTCAGTTTGCTATTGACATGACGATCAATCACACGAATATGAGGCAGCTATTAGTACCTGTATGAAATTATTATAGGCATGGTTATCAAATTCCCTTAAAATTTCCTTATTATTGCTTTATTTTTACACACAGTTAAGCTATCTCTTTAAACTCGTCACAGTTTAATGAGAATCATGAACATCATACATTAGTACCATATTCAGTTCCATAGCTGATCGCGTTTGCTAATTAATTAAGATTTATTGTCTAGAATGTGCCATATGGCCAACCTGTATACACACGTGGACACACAAACACAATGCTAAATGTATGTATCAAACCTCTGCAACACAACTTTGAACTAACTGTAGAAAGTATCGCTGCACTTATCATACATACTTTTTATCATTATCTGAAACTCCACAAAAACCACTAATTGACAAATAATCATCAATACAGAAGACTGACTTAAAGGAACAATTCAAATACCTTTTTTTACAATGTATAGCTTCTTACATGTATAAAATCAGCACAAAGTAACCACGACTACATTGTGTTACTGAATTGATATGAACAAATTTCATTTTGTTACAATATACCATGATCAGCTTGACAATAAAAATAAATGAATGTCAGAAAGAGTACCTCAAAAAAATTAATTCCACTTTTTTGATTTCAGATGATGATATGATGACGTCATGAGTTTTCCTGGCAATATTGGTACTTGAAACGTTATTTCCAATTCATATGCTTTTGTAATATGCAATAGAAATATAGGGTCAATGGACGATTTAAAGAGCTATGGCGACATAAACAAAAACATGTTTTTTCACTATATTTGCAGAAAGACGCGCGCGCGGAATTTCAACTTTGACGCCAGTGCATTCCTTTGTTATAGGTCAAAATCGATCGGAAATCAATGGATATTGTTACTCAAAGTATCAGAAATCCAAATCAGTCAAAAAAATTGCATTTTCATGTTGGTTACGCCCTCTGCGCGCGAAATTGCGCGGACGGACGCGCACGCGAGAAAATGTTTGAAACGCTTAGAATTGTCTGAAACTTCGAGATTTCCCATTGGGAAGTCGTTTTGAGCCTTTTAAAATTTTGACGCGCGCAAATGCGCGCGTAATGATGACCTTGGTAACTAGCGTTAAAACGTAAGATAGAGCCTGACCTGAACTTTATGTCCACCGAAAATGATACAGAAATGATATCTAGTTATGAAGTTATGATCGATCATGTGACAAGGTCCGAAAATCACAAAATGGCGCCTAGATGACGTCATAGATATGTTACTGTCATGAAAACCTTATTGTGGCTAGATATTGTTATGAGACATGTTGACTGAAAATGTTATGTTATTCCGTAATGTCATTGTTGAGATATTGACGACACAAAATGTGGCAGAAAGAAAGAAGAATTAAAAAAAAGAGAAATTTTGACAATCACAATAGGTGATACGCTGATAGCGTATCACCTAAAAATAAAGAGAGATTTTGACAATCACAATAGGTGATACGCTGATAGCGTATCACCTAAAAAACCAGACCACCAAAGATAAATTTGGTGACCCAATGCCAATTTTTAGTGGCCCAGGCCACTAATGTTGAACCCTAAAAGATACAGTATTAGAAAGCTGGACTATCATAAACATCACATGTTTTTAACCTCCTACTAGTTTGTGCATAAAATCATCTGTGAAAGATAAGTTTTTTATTGATAATCCATCCCTTGCCTCCCTAATGATGGTCACTTACACTGTACAAAACCGTATCTAACAAAAAACTTGTTTCACACATACAAAAAAGATACAGTTGCATCATTTCATGTAACAAACAAAAATTACTCCAGAAGTATGGACAGGAAAATGGCAGAGTTAAGGGCAATGCATCATTAACTCATCTAATTTACATGTGGTTGCAAGGAATACCCTTGTTTTGTTATAAACATTTGCAACTTGAGTCTATAATGTATATTATCCAACAGTCATTCAGTATTTTATCATTTATCAAATTTCCCTTCATCTATAATGTTTTTGATTGCTTTCATCAAAACCAGCATTTGAGTGATGGTAACAATCACTGAAATATCTGGGTAGAATCTCCAAAGTATCATCAGGGACTTTTGTGGACTGTATTTCTTTTCATTTTCTTTTTTTTTCTTTTTTATTTGTGGGGGCATTTGCGATTTGATAACTTACCTGTACCAATCACCTGGAAGATAAATAAGCAGCTGATGAGAAGGATGAGTTGCATTCTTTGCGTGTTCGGTCTTTCTCTTGCGACAGTCTTGAATGCCTCTGCCAGATTTCTTAGACGACACAGTTGCATGCACGAGTCGCCACACGACCTTGTCCCATCCTCCTGCACCTGTGGCACACCATCCATGGTCCCTCCAGAATGGAGGACCTCATCTTTCATGCTGGACCCTCGTGTGGCATCGTCCTTGACCAGTTCAGAGGATTCTTTCAGCCAGAGGACAATGTAGAGGGTTGCCAAGATGTTGCACACAATGTAGTAGATGAACACAGCAACAAAGCCCAGATGGTCAATGACAATCCCGCAGGTCAAGACACCGATAAAGCTGCCGCCAAAGGTCATGGCCTCCAGGAAGCCAAACCGCTTCGTCCGCGACCTCTCCTGGGTGATGTCCCCGAGGTAGCTGAACACAGCTGAGGTGAGGGTTGGGTATGCACCGAGCAGTCCCATCAGCACTGAACCCAGAATCATGATGCCTATGGTAAGGTCCATGTACAATGCGCTGAACAGGAGACAGACGCCGTTAACCACCGAGCCAATGCACGGCAAGATCATGGGTGCCCTCCTGCCAACTCTGTCCGACCAAGATCCCAGCATGATTGTAGAAAAGATAGCTGGCACAGCGAGTGCCACATTTAGAATGATTAGCCAGTACGATGTGGACTTTTGCACAATGATCTCTTCATCTTTGAATGCTGGGAGGTGTTGGCACACGTATGTGTCATTGATTTCAAAGAGGCATACCTTTTCGTACAGTAGTTGCTGCAGGGCTAGGTACTGCAGGAAGGACCCCAGCATAAAGAAGAACAGAACTGGCTCAACAGTGATGACCCTCCGCAGTCGTTCCATCATGGTAGATGCCGAGCTGGTCCCTGGACAACTTACAGAGAACGAAGACAATGACAGAGAAAAAAAAGAGATCTATTATAATCAGCTTCTAACTTGTTTTCTTTTTCCAGGACTATATTTATACACTGTAAGCCTTCAAATGTTACACAGTGCTGCACTGGTCAATAGGTAACTGTCCAATGGTCCCTGACCAGTAAATATCACTGTCGGACCTGTAACATTTTCAGGAATGGACCAGAAAAAAAAATTGAAAAACTGGGTACCTACTGGTCAGACAGACAGGTTGGACCAGTAGAAAAAAATGGGTTAGTGTGCAGCCCTGGATTACAATTCACTCCAATGATACATAACTATAACTTGTAAGTGAAATACATGTAGCACCTTTGCTTCACCACATATTTATTCTACAGAAATTGGCTACACTTCCTGTTGACCGTTTTATCTCATGGAAAAGTAAAAAAAAAAAAAAAAAACAGCTTGAGGACCACAGGTAAATATAGCAGTTTATTATTGATATAATCATGAAAGAGTGATATGATAGTTTTGCTGCTGTGTCAAAGGAAAGCTATCATATTGAAAATTTGTTTTTCAAATTTGAGTCATGAAGTTATTTTTGACCCGACCTGCACATGCAAACATTTATTCTTTTGTACGGACAATTAAAAAAATAAGATATATTTCTTCTCATATGTGTGGATGATAAAAGAAGAAAGGTTTCAGTATCCACTGAATTCAGACTTTGGCAGCAGCCTCGTAGGCCATACTAGTAATGCAGGACTTTCTCCGATTACACCTCTTGAATGTGCTGGAAAGACTATACGCCCAAAATAGCACACTGTACACTATACAGGAAACCTGATATAGCATTTTCAGGTTTATATATCCTAAGTTATAAAGTGTCTGTGAATGTTAAAGGACAATGTCACCTTTATATACATGCAGATTGAGAAAATGCAGCAATATTTAGTAGAACATATCAGTGAAAGTCTGAGGAAAATCAAACAATCTATTCAAAAATTATGAACTTTTAAAGTTTCAGTGCCATCATTGCTGGATGGGAAGACTACCATAGGTTGTGATGTCACATGCGCAAAATATAAAGAAAATATAAAGAAAATTCAATATATTTTCATTTTGAAGGTCATTTTCTTCTCCCACATTAAAAGAGCACTTGACTTTCCTCTTTCAGAATGAAGGGGAAATAATATTACCCTTTTCCAAATACATCAGTAACAAGTTGGAGAGTGTACTTTTTCTTAATCAAATTTTGTGGAATTATCTATATATTTTTGTTTTATCATTCTACACATGTGACATCATGAGGTGTAGTAGTCTTCTCACAGTGACTGCACAGAAATTTTAAACACTCTGAATGAATTGTCAGACTTTTCTCAAAATTTCAATGATGTGCTCTACTGATATTGCTGCATTCACTCAATCTACATGCATATAAGGTGAGCTTGTCTGTTAAGTCACCTTCCACAACAATCAACAAGTTTTAAATCCATGTAGCACATAAGAGCTATTAACAATATTTCCCACAAACATATACACAAGCCACCCATAATTCGACCATAAGGCCATATGAAATTTGACCGCCGGCTACATGTAGAGACCTATGCTTTTGCGCGGGGTTGATTTTTGACACATAGGTCGAACCTTGGTGCAAGTTTTTTATGAGCATAAGGAACCTCATAGAGTCAATGGATGTAGAGTCTAAGGTTGACATATTTCCATTTATCCACAATGTTAATTGAGTGTTAATGATTAATGTGTTAATGTGTTACTGCTGCAGTGTAAGTATATTGCCTTCTGTAATAAACCTTAATAAAGTCTGTATATCTACCTATAAATGCAGGGTTTAAGCCTCTGTATTCAGATCCCAATTCTGTTGACATTTTAAGTCGGCTGGATCATTGCCACGTGGAATAGCTAATGCATAATAGCATCAAACTCACTGAGCTCAGGTTTGTAATCATACTTCCACACCATTAAATTTACTGGGTTTTTTTCTCTCTCTTTCTGCAATGGCCTGCAGCAACGGCCTGCAGCATTTGTTAAAATGCAACCAGTTTCATATATGGAACCACTGCAGAATACCCCATCAGGCAAACTGTATGACAGCAGGTTGGCCAACGACCTACGAACCAACGTTAAGTAGCTACTTGAAATTACAATGTGAACCAACGACCTACAAATTGCCTGTGACAATATAACACAAAGCATTCGGGCTGCAGATTGTAGGACTTGGGGTCTGGTACATCACGGCTAAATTTCAACTTAAATACTATAAAATGTGTCAATTTGAATACATACCGATGTAGTCCAATTTAATATTAACAATAGGATACAGTAAACATTTGGTTCCACTAATAATCCATTTCTGTCCAAATCCATGCCTTTAACTTATTCCGTCAGGAGGGTTCTGTGAGAACGACAACTGCTCCGTACGATGGATTTGAAACCTCTGCACTTGCGCTGTTGTTGCTGTTGTTTTGGTTTTAATGGCATGTATCACTCAAGATTGAGTATTTACGCCAGTTTCTTTTTTATTTTGTTTTTCCCTCTTTTTTTTTTCAAATTGATATATTTCATCACTTTCCTCATAAAATTAAATAAGAATTTGATGGCCTTTGCTTGGATGGCTATATGGTCCACTGATTGTTTGCTGACAGCACTGTTGTTGTTGTTATTTTAGTTTAAGGCGTGTATCATTCAGTTATGAATATAATTACGCCCAAATTCGACGCGTCTGGTGGGTAGCGTAACTTTGTTTGTGAATGCTAGCTGGTAGCCATGTAGCCTTTTGACCAGGCACTCTTGCTGTGCGATATTGTGTGGCGCCCGATCGCTCTCTGCTGGTGGGCGTGTTTCACTCGAACCCTTTTTGGCTCGCCACTACACAGCGCACAGCAAAAGGGCATTGTTCAAACTTCTAAAAACATCGCGACACTCATGCATATTCACATCGCCAATGCGCAAAGTGCCACACGAAGCGCAAAGGTTGCAACTAAAGTCAAAGAATGAACGGGAGGTATGGAGATGAACTTGTAAAAAAATGTCTTTTCAAGACTATGGGATTAATATGAATTAGCAAGTCCACAACTGGTATGAATTAGATACGGAACGTATAGTTTAAAAATAAGCCATTTTCTTGTAAAATAGGACACTTTTTAAGAGGTGCTTAAATTTGTGTTTCTTTTTTCATCGTACAGAAATATCACACTCTTGTCTCGGCTCAGGGCACTCCCACAGTATAACAGTGTGAAGGAATGCTTCAGGGTTAGTGACACTTTTAACCCTCTGCGTGCCACACTGATTTCCTGTCCATAGCATATGTACATAGAAGCTTCTAGTAAAAATTGGGCACATTTTACTCATTGCTTGGCACAGTCAGACAGGGGGTTGTTGATGTCAGTTCGGGAAACCCACTCACAAGGGGGGCCCCTCCTTATAAGTAACCCGTCCCCCTTATAAGTAACCCCGTCCCCCTTATAAGTAACCCCCGGGGCACCCCTTATAAGGAGTCTCCACGCTTTTTTGCAATGCAACGCGAAAATGAAAGGACTGCGGCAATTCGCTTGATTATGTCCATAAAGCTTCACAAGTTTCCTAGTTACTCACGAAATTTGAGCAAAATCGGTTTGAGGCATCGTATCTAAAATCATGGATTTAAATGCGATGTCAAACGACCCATGCGAATGCTGACATGCGAGCGATTACTGGCGCGAGTGTCGCCAGGCGCGGCGGCGCGGCAATGCTTGAGTGCAGACGTGGCGACTGAGTACATGTACACAGTCGCCACGTCTGCACTCAAGCATTTGCCGCGCCGCCGCGCCTGGCGACACTCGCGACAGTAATCGCTCGCATGTCAGCATTCGCATGGGTCGTTTGACATCGCATTTAAATCCATGATTTTAGATATGATGCCTCAAACCGATTTTGCTCAAATTTCGTGAGTAACTAGGAAACTTGTGAAGCTTTATGGACATAATCAAGCGAATTGCCGCAGTCCTTTCATTTTCGCGTTGCATTGCAAAAAAGCGTGGAGACTCCTTATAAGGGGTGCCCCGGGGGTTACTTATAAGGGGGACGGGGTTACTTATAAGGGGGACGGGTTACTTATAAGGAGGGGCCCCCCTTGTGAGTGGGTTTCCCGAACTGATGTTGGTTGACCAATTATGGACATGCACATGATATTTTAGTTTATACTATTGAATCGTGACGGGGTATTCTGCGTTAAGCCGCATTAATAAAAGGACGACGTCAGTCGCTTTGTCCAGCATCTGACCAGCCTGCAGAGTAAAGAGGTCGTTTCTATAATTTCATCTCAGCGCGCTGCAAAACGAGGCGCCGCGATTCATGCAATACACAACTGTGAACGTATGGGACTAGTCTATACATGTAAACGCGAAGCGGCTACCCTATAAACTCCTAAGTCATTCAGAATACAAGCTTTTACATGACAACATTACCACTACCAACAGTAGCCAAAAATTGTGGCAGATTATGTCGATCTGATGTCAAAACTCTAAATAGGCTTTCCATTTGATATCATACCTTTTTCTGCTACTAGTACTCCACACAGCTTTTTCCCTTCGGACAGTACAACCACACAGGCAATCCAGTGGCAATACATGTATATAATCAGGGAGGTGACATGGCTCACCTCCCTGATATAATCAACCGGTCAAGAAGACGGATTCTGCAGCACATGGAAAGACGACTCGCCCAAATACGAGTAATCCCTCCCGCACGCGCGCCTTTGGATTGTGTAACTTGAGTAGGCCATAGAACTTCTGTGAAGATTGCTCTCTCCGCCAGTTTGGTGATGAATTTCATTATTTGTTTGAATGTCCGCTTTTTCATAATTCCCTTAAACAAGCGCCTGAGAAATATTTCTGGAAACACCCAAACATACCTAAAATAAATTCACTTTTTTATTACACTACTAAGGAGAAATTGGTAAAGATGGCGAAATTCTGTAAAGAAATTGTTCAATATTTTGATAAAAGTGATCAATCATTTAAAGCCTATATCAAATCAGTATCATAAATACAGTCAAATGACTTTTGTTTTTGTGTAAATACGATAATCAAAGATGATTTAGTTAGTAGACTCATGGCATTAGAACATGTATAAATCGTAAATTTAAATGAGTCCGTGTTTTAGTGCTCTCAGGTCAGGTGGTGCCTGTAACGTTTCTGTACATATTATGTCTATGTATGTTATCATACTTTGTACATATCATAATTATGTTGCTTGAATGAACTCTTGAGTCAATAAACTTTAAAACTTTCAAACTTTATGATTGCGGAAGTATCTCCATGCATGGCGCCAGTACTCGCAGGCTGCTCAGTTCAGATTCTCAACCGACGATTTACACTCTACAGTATTTCTGCGCGCTACTATCCGGCGCTGAACTGGGTGGTCCCTGGTTATGATCTTCACTCCGAGAATGAAACCCCAGGGTATGGGTCCGTTTCATGGAAGTCACGAGACATAGGCCCACTAGTACTTATGAGAGACTTCGGGAAATGGATTTTACTTCTAACTGTTACGCAGCTACATATGAGTGACTTTGACCATTTTGAGATTTATGTCAAGACTTTTATATGATGAATTCATGACACGGACTCCAGTAGGCCCTACCAGTAAATGGAGTAGGCGCCTACTAGTAATTGCTTTCATCCAGCACTGACATCTCTAATAGAATTTTTAAGTGTAGGCAACCAGGTTGTGTGCTCATAATTACCCTAAAATTCAAATATTACATTGCCTATCAAAAGTTTATGGAAACAATGACACAGATGATTGGAATGATGACAAATCTATCACGAAAACGAAATGTTTACCCCTCATTACCCGTAAACCAATAAATTACCCAATATACGAAAAGTCCCGTCCCTCCCCCCAAAGAAAAAGAAATGTCTGCCAGTTATCTTAAATGTGACAATGTTTGGGCGTGCATAACCAACATTTATGATATTTTAAGAAGGAATTATATCAAAGAGGAAATCCATCCAAAAAAATAATGAACTCCTAAAGACAGAAAAAAATAAATCCTTACAGAATGTTCCAATGGCAAACATCTAATAAGAAACCAGAAAGATACTGTATGGCATATTGAAATTGAATTTTTTTTCGGAAGACATTTCTTGACCAGTCCTTATTATTCAAATGAGCGAGTTGATGATTTCGTGTCCTCACAATTTTTCATGTAGGCCTATGTTATATATGAAATTCAGAAAATTTTTGTTTTTAGCCAATACAGATAAAAGCATATTCCCGTATTTACCAAAATATATCAGAAGTAACATCTATTATTTTTGTTTCTTTTGCGATCAATTATCATATTGCGTTTGGTCCGTTTTGGAATTTTTGTTGTGATGACTGCATGAGCCAGTTATAAAAACTATGGTAAATTTACAATCAATGGTAACCATCGATGATTTCTTGGCTTGGATTGGTTAGGGGATAGTGTTGCTATAGTTACCACCGTTTGCAGCGTTTATTGAAAAGTAACCATAGTTTTACACAACGGTTCCCTGGTCTCTACCTTGTTGAGCTGCATGTCTGAAATCTTGGAAAGATTAAAGTTTTTTGTTTTTTGTTTTTTAAATCAGAATAGGGCAGATCCCTACTTATTCCGATCGTACAAATTTTACACCTTTTCCGTTATGTTTTCGGTCATGTGTTTTCGAGAATCACAAAGGGAGCATGTGGAAGGAAAATATTTAGGTCCTAAAAAGAAAGGGAACTACAATGTATAAACACGATCCACTCGATTTTTCTAAGCAGCAGTGGAAATAGATGCTAAGGGATGACACGATCACGTGGGACCGTGATGGGTCGATTATCATACTACACATTGATCGTCCAACTGTATCTGTTCATGGAGAGAAAATCTCGTGTTTGCAAACTTTCTTCGATGAAAGCTCTTTTTTTTTTTAAATCCCCGTCCCCACCACTCTCTTTCTTTTTCTCGCACTCCCTTATAACACTTTTCACAACAAAATGAGACACTCGTGCTGTGTGTGATTGTAACACACTCCCCGATGTGTGTCCTTACAACAACCAAAAATTCTTCAAACAAGTACTGTACCATCATGTTTCGACATGGCGGTGCTCGCGATTAAGAATAGTTTTTACACAATTGACATCAGGGCCGGCGGAACGGGGGGGGGGGGGGGGGGGGGTGGGAGCTCGGGCCCCCACTTTTTTTTTTTTTTTTTTAAACCAGAAAAGCGTAAGTGGCGCTAATGGCAGTATAGAAAGAAATACCTGTAGATAGAAACCTTGAAGTGTGAGCGCGGAAGACCTTTTTTTTTTTTTTTTTCTTGTTAGCTGGTGAAACCCGGAAGTGGCACCAGAAGTCTTAAAGGAACATTCCAGACGATTTTCATAATTTCACATCATGTAGTACATAAATCGACAACTCTATGTATAGATTTGTGGAATTTATTGTGGTTCTTGAGCAGAGAAACAATACTTTGAAAAACCTTAAACAAATTACACTGAACAAGGATGATGACATAGGAGGTTCACATATTTCAGAAATGTAGCAGGTAATTCCATTACAATACCGCTTGCTTGCGAGTTCACCTGTGAATAATCTATGCATGCCTTCTTCTTTTGTTCTGCTTCCTTGAGCCCCAACTCATGCATTCTTACGGTGACTCTGCCATGTCATCATCCTTGTTCATTGCAATTTGTTCTAAATTTTGAAAATATTCTTCTTCTTCATCTCAATTATCACAAATTCTGAAACTCTGTCCTCAGTATAACTAATTTATAGTTGTTCAAATGTAAAAATCTGAAAATCATCCGGAGGTCTCCTTTAAGTGCTCCCCCCCCCCCCCCCCCCCCCACACACACACACACATTTGCAAAACGTGGCGCCGTCGCGTCGTCATGGACATTCGCAGAACTCTTACGCTAGAGTTCTGTGTGGACATTACTACCGAACGGTAATATGTGATGGCCGCAGAGGGCGTCTGGTGAAAACAGTATCCTGTCATTCAATCCGACAGTGCTCAAGAGAATCGGATGTAGTAGGTAGGATCAAAGAGATTGCATTGAGTATAGCACCTACGTTTTAAAAAGCATGCATTGCTCTCTGTGGGAGAGCGCGTGTGTGTCACTTGTATTCAGTGTAGTTCCCAGTACATGTATCAAGTTTATTATTTTTTCCACGGGGGGGGGGGGGGGGGGGGGTGTCTACAAGTATATATTCATGAACGATTACACTAAATTCATAAAGCTCAAAAGACATTGAAAATTGAAAAACCTATCAAGCTATTTTGACCGTTTCCAGGCCTAAGGGGGGGGGGGGGGTTGTGCCTCTACATAACTTCTTTATCATATGGTGTATCGCCGTCATATTTGGCACATGGGGTAGAGCAACTCATACTCAACATGACCCAACATTTTAAATTTCTGGAGGTTACCTATTGAGGGTATTATTCACCAAAATGTAAAAAAAAAAATCATAGGAAATATGCTAACATCATCTTTTCTTTATATTTACGAATAGCATGTCAGCCTTCACAAATTTATGTGGTTGAAATTTCTCAAGGTCAACCCATGGGGGCACTATTCATTACAATACAAAGAAATGTATGAGACCTTTTATGTATTGTTTATAGGTACATGGATTGAGTGTTCCATGATATTGCAATTTTAGTTTGCAGATTGATAATATGATAAACAAATGATGCTTAAGTCAAAACTTGTGTAAAATGACACTAAATAAAGGGCAGTCTTTGAAAAATGCTGTATTTTCAATTATTTCTATTACAGTACTCTCCGCATAATCGGGTAGGCTCGGGCAGAGCGTTTCTTACCCGATTAAGCGGAGTACCCGATTAACAGAAGAACCCGGCTCATTCACAATGGACACACACAATGTGTATGTACATTGTACATGCATTGTACACTGCACTAAACACCTGTCTGTCTATGCAATTGTGAGTGCCAGCTACATGTGTAATGTTCCTTTACGTGTGACAAGTCGGTACGTGTACATGTGCTTTCATGTTTAATCACTCCCCAAATGATCGGTCTGCTTTGCAAAATTAAGCAGAGAATGCGATTAGCCAAGGAAAATTTGACATTCGTGATTTCTTTAAGTGTTACATATGCGATGAAATGTGGGTAGAAATGAGATAAGAATAAAATTATTTACCCATTTATGCGGGAGGCAACCCGATTATCAGGAAATTTTAATGTGCATTGGAACTGATTCTGACATTACTACCCAATTAAACGGACTACCCGTTTCAGCGATACCCGATTACGCGGAGAGTACTGTATATCTATTGTTTGATGTTTAAGTCATATAAAATAAAGGAAACAATAAGAAGATCATATCAGGGTAATTCACGACCATAATTACCTCACATTTTGGTTATTCAGCAAATTACAGCCAAAAAACCCACCATTTCATCCATTATTGTATTGTTAACTGAAATTGGAACAGAAAAAAAATGCAAAAATTTGACGGACATGGTTGTCAGTTTACGGTTGCCATGGCAACCAGCAATATCGGACATAGCTAAATTATATATCAAAATGGTTGCAATAAAATTTTAGGAAAAGTTACCTAAGTTGGTTGAAATCGGGTGAAGGGAGTAGGAGTGGCAAATGAAAATATGGTAGTGGGCACAATGTGCCCCCTTGGGCTTTATAGGGTTAAACACAGATCACCTTTCAAGAAAATTACTGAAACTCTGCAAGAAGAAGGAAGAATGACAACAAACTGAAATGAACTCCATTTAACCAAGTTATTACTTCTACTGAGACTGGATGTGGCAAAACGTTAGAGATGCACTAGTATCAGGGTCCAGGGGCCAAGGGGCGGGCCGCGGAACGTGTTTGAGTGCATGGGGGAGGGGTGGATCCCAGAGAGTCAAGGGGCCAACATGCCCCCCCCCCCCCCCCCCCCCCCCCCCGGCTTCGGAAAGCCACGGGTTTGTTTCATTGTAATTTTCAGCATTTTTCCAGTTTATGTTTGAGCGGGTTTTTGTTTTGTTTGGTTATTGTTTGCGTTGTGGGTTTTTTTTTTTTCTAAGAACTAAAAGGAGGCATCACAAACCACGATAAAAGTGCGAGAAGTTCTGCGAGCGAACGTTCAGCACGCCGAGGGTGGTTTCGATCAGGAGGTTTTCGTCTCACACCACCTCGCTGGTTTCGGGGAGTTTACCCTTGTTGGTCCGTTGTAAAGTCCACCTGTACAGTCGAGTTCGAGTGGATCCCACTACGTACGCGCACATCGGAATACGTACTCGCAATATAATACATACAGCATGAGGGTACGAGCGTGCGGGCTGTTAACTGCTGCTGCATGCAGCCAGTCTTTCGCAGAGTTGAACCTGCTCCGATCCACATGATTATGCATGCATGCCTAGCTAGCGCGAGCGCCTAGCTGGTGTCTACCACTCACTGATGGGCGATGCGATCGCACACACATCACGTCTAATATAGCTCACAGACTGTTGAAGGAGCCAAAGTGGTTGTTTGGCAACAGCAGTTGCTCCATCTGGAAGTTCGGTAGCTTGCTAGCTTTTCATCGAGGCCTATATAGTTGTCAACTCGATACTGGAACAGCAGCGGATGCGATGCCATCCTCGCGAGCCTGACGGCAGTCGAGGTCTGTAGTCAATAGGATCGGGTCTACCCTTCAAAACAAGTACGGCAGTACCAGTGGAGTGCATGGTTGAGACAGCGGAGCCGGGGCATCAGCTAGTCACCAAGTGACCCACGTTAGGTCTTCTCTGACTTCGATTTTAGCTGTCATTTTACTTACAGATCTGCTAAGCGGTGACTATCGACCAAAACAATAGTGTGTTGACCGTGAACCTCCCTTCTCTGGCCTGGTGTGCTGTCTCTCAAATGAACAATATTTGGCTCATTTGGGATAGGTTGGTTACTAACGTTTAATAGACAGAACTTTGAAGCCAGAGACAAGACTCCGTGAGTGGTAACGGGCCTTCGTTGAACGGACACTTGTATCATCAAGTCGGAACTTCTGCCAAATCGTCCGGAAGGCGGTATGCAGTGTAGTAATCACATCCACACTCCGCTCGTTCGGCTGGTGTCGCAATATTCCTTCTGTTTCTCACACAGCAACTGGCAGCCGTCCATGGCATTGATCTGGATATAAGCTGATGACATACAAGAGAAGTTCCGCAATAAATGATTGTTTCGTTGTGAACCTGCTTTGATGTGCATCAACTTTCTTTTTTTCTTTCTTTGTTTTTGAAGTGATACAATTTATCATTCAGTGATGGCCTTGACACATTTTCAACTGCTAGTGTCAGCGGTGCTTATGCTTTCGGTCTTCACCACAATCTCTGCCCTGTCTTGCGGCACCTGTATTCCTGAGAATTGCCCTGTTTTGTCTTGCCCTGGAGGGCTTGTAGATGATGTTTGCGGCTGCTGCAAGCAGTGCGCCAAGCAACCGGGACAATCTTGCGGTGGGAAATTCAACAAACATGGACAATGTGATAAGGGGTCCGTATGTGAACGGATTGTTGAATCTGGAGGATCCGTGCGTTCAGATGTTCCTGGAATATGCAGTGGTTTGTATTTAATTTCATCCTGTTTGGATTTCATGTAAAAAATTATATCTTTTGATGTCATGTTTCGTCAGATGTGGTCGCAGTTAGTTGCAATTCAAGACGACACTAGTACAACCATGTTTGTAAAGGCCTAACTGTTAGTGTTAGAACTGTTTCTACTCTAGCATCTACTAGTCTAGCTAATTAATTAAAAAACTACTGAACTAGTGAATTTGGGAGTTTCATATTATCTTTTACCAGCATAAATATATATTGCTGCCGTGGAAACCAAATTTGCCAGATCCACTAAAGTAAAAGAATGTGACACTTCAATGATCAAAATTTTTCTTTTTTTAATTTTTACTTCCCCAAATGTACATACATGTACCCTTTAACAAGGGCTACACATTTTTATTTATTTATTTTTTTTGTACCTTGTCTGGTGTTATCAACTATCATTATTTTCACTGTACCCAAATATTAAAAGAAATGATCCCAGGTTCATACTTCCACTTCCAGTTCTTGACTGAGTCAGAATTGTATAAATCCATGTTAGCGTACTTTAAAACTGTACACTTGTTTTGCATGTTTCCATAGGTTGGAACTTACATTGTACTAACTTAGTTCATAAAGAGTGAATGCAGTGAAAGTGGTATTGCTGTATTTTGAATTTTGTTTTCTTTGTTTTCTTATGTTTGAGGGGGAGCAGTATTGCAGCTTTCATGTCCAATGAATAAAAACATTTATAGATAACACAAGGTTTTATCTGTCAGTCAAAGTGATTACTGAGAATTAGATTCCTGTTCATTGGTTTGTTTCTGATAATCCTCTTTAAACAGAGAAGTTTTGCTATCATGAAGTGGAACTTTCAGGAAGCCGAAATCTCATAATGACCCCATATCATTATGATTACTATAGAGAGACTTTAGCATCTTTTAATGTTGCTATATTAGTGACATCCATGATGTACTATGTACAATGTACAAGTTTACATACTATTACTATGATGTCAAACTTGGCTTCCTTAGAAAAAGAAAAAAAAGTGAAAATATTGATCGAGGAAAGAGTGTACAAGGCCTTTGTAAGACCAGCTCTAGAAGATGCCTAGCTCTGGAGTATGCCTACCATGTTTGGAATCCTGCTACTCAGAAAAACATCAATAAGCTACATGTATATTGTGTAGAGTCTGTACAGAGACAAGCTACTAGCTTTGTGCTGTTCAGGTATCATATCACATCAAGTGTAAGCTAGATGATCAAGACCCTTGGCTGGCAGTCCCTGGAGCACTGCAGGAGGATCTCACATCTCTTCATGCTCTTTAGGATCAACAATGACCTTGCCCACTGCCCAATACTGGTAATCAAATCAAAACTTCTCCCACTACCCCCTCACCAATGCTCTCATAGGAAACAGTTACAGGTTGTCACCTGCAGAACACAGTACAGGGGTCATCTTTCATACCAGGGAGGGGTCTTCCCACCTCCCTGTTCATACCGAGGACCATAAAGGGTTGGAACAGCCTTCCAGAGGAAGTAGCAAGTAGTGGCTGCTTCAAACCTTGACACATTTCAATGTCAAGGGTCAGCAAATAACCAACCATCATTAGACATTTTTTGTTAGAAAAAAATATGTACAGTACAAGTATAAAATAGCAGTTCGGTTTGTCAATGCAGGACAGGTCAAGCTTGGTCTATATCCCTAGTGCCATGATAACCTATTGATTGTGGGCATCTTTAGCAAGACAAGACAAAGTCATGTCATCAATTTTCAGATCTACAATTGAAAAGATACATGGTGTACCACTCTCAGGAGATGATTGCACAGGTTAATTCATTGTCTAATAAAACTAATGAAGCTATAAAAAAACTGTAGCTATGAGATTTTCAGGGGATAATGGAATATAGAAAGAGGAGAAGGAAAGATATTGACTACCTTTGTGACCTTTTGCTGGTATTGAGGGAAAACATATTCTGTTTGAGCAATCTTGGTACTACACTATACTAAGAAATACACTGTTTTTAATAGCAGAAGCTCCCTATTGAATGCCATTCTGTGGGCATGAAGATGAAGTCTTTTGTTGTTTTTGCAAAATTGTTTTACCATTTGCCATCTATGGAAAATATTAGAAGAATGCTGAAACAGCAGTCAGGCTTCTAGGTCTATCCACCTGTTTGTGCGATCATATCTTCCTACTTACTTCAATGATAATTAATGTACATGTAGATGAGGGAACAGAAAGGGCAAGGGGGCAGTGTCCTCACAGGAGTGTACATATTCATGAAATTTACTGAGAATGATGAGAGACGTACTGCTGCTCTATCGAGTGATGATCAAGCCTGATTTTGAAGGTGTCTATGCTCAGGGCCGCAACTACAATGTACTTCCGCAGTTTCTGTCAGAAAGGTACATTTAGAATGAAAGTATTCAATATTAATTAAAACAACTCAGAAAAGAACAGTTACACAAATGATATGATGTATCAAATTCAGGTAGGGAAGGTGTTTTTTTTCTGTTAGATTTCCTCTCATCCCTGTATTTCCAGTTAGAAATTTAAGCGGCAGTCAGTGTGAAGATTTTTATTGCAATGTCTTCAAAGTCAGATAGTTTTTCTAGATACAATGAGAATAAAGCTGTATCTTGAATGCTTATAAAATTCATTTAAGTCACAAGTATTGAATAATGGAAAATGTGCACATAGACTAATATTTATAGTCAGGAAACATACATGTGGTAACTTGCAGTTCAAAAGATGAGATATAACATGTGGCAGTGAATCAAAAAGAAAGGAAGAGATAGCAATATGCAACGTTCCTATTCAATTACAAAGATACAAAAACCTACATGTAGGCATACACTGTATAGACCACACTTCAAGATAAAGAGTTAGTGATGTGTGCAGCTGGCCATCAGATGCATTGATTTGCAAATACTGGCCTTTCTACCAAAGATTTGTTACTGGAAATATTAGCTGCTCTTTATTTGAAATTCTAAAAGCCGGGGACATTAGCAGTTAGGGCTCCGTCACAAAGCGCAGAGTCACACTTGCAAGTGTGTGATTGAATGGACTTTTGCAGACCCCAGCAGCACTCCACAGAATGGGCTGGATGATTGTAGGGGGCAAAGGGCAGGTAGCATGCTGCTGGTGTGTAAATGCTCTGGGTGTTTAGCTCTGAATCAGAGCAGGACTAATGGAGCAGGGCTATCCAGTCCTCCCCATGCCAGGAGGGCATGGTATGCAGGTACATGCAAAGGGGGAAACAATTCAAAGCCTGTGGGTACAACTGTATGCCATGTGGGCAGAGTAAATGCAGTGTGCATGGACAGTTCTGTGCTGTTTGTTAGACTGGCATGATTTATAGGAGGGAGCAGGCAATGCTACTCATCACAAAAAATGTCTTATATTCTTATATTTTCAACTACAAATTTTTGTGAACAGGCCACCCAGTTGATTTGTGTGTAATTGATTCAGAATAACGCTAATGTACGTTTAACATTCTTGTCATTTTCAGAGGAAATAATCAATTTGATGACTGATTTGTGAATGGTATTGAGCAGTAAGTGTCTAATCACACTAATTAATCATACAGCTGTACCACATCCGTAACTCTCAATGACTGTCAAGCAATTTGTTCCAATGTTCATGGTTAGAAGAGGTCATTGTGATGTCTTTGTAAGAAAGCTTATTTTGTGATGCACTAGTATCCCTAAAATGCATTCTTATGTCAGTATTGTAACTTTTGTCATATACTATGGTGTGTTGATGCATACAAAGGCAACACAACTTCCTCAATGCTGATTTGTACATAGCTGTTTGTAAAAAATATGATGAGTGCAAAATTTGAGTTTTGTCAGGAAAACTGCTTGTGTTGGCAAAGAATATGCAGTGAAGCTATTTACAATGTATAAGCAGGGCTGCCAACTCTCACGCATTGAGCGTGAGACTCACTCATTTTGGTCCTTTCTCACTCTAAAACTTTATTTCATTTGCATGCATTTCTATTGATCTCACTCATTTTGACTCCTGAATTATAGCATTGGCCTATGGGAGTCTCACTCTCAACTAGTTTCCAGTGTTGGCAGCCCTGTATAAGTAGCTAAAAGATACAATCACACCTTTACACACAACATGTTTTTTTTTTATGTGTGTATTTTATTAAAGCTTGACATACAGATACTCAAATGCTCAACAACATTTCATTTGGAACTTTTCAGATTGTCAACTGAATATAGAAGTCTGTTTGATAATAGCCTGTAGTGTAATTATGCTCAGCAGATAAATGAATTGTTTATACTCAGAAGTATAAAGTGCCCAAAGAAAAAAAAAGTTATAGAGGGTGTGCATAAAACACAGTGCCCAACAAGCAATGTAGTAGCCATAAAACACATTGCCCAACAAGCACTGTATTAGCCATGATTTTTTGATAGTGTACCATCCGATGACTAATTATTACATTGATTGTGATAATAAATAATGCCTCCTGTATAACAGAAGCACTATGCATATCATCTTCAAACTAGGACATTGCTGACTTTTTTACTTACTTAACACTTGGGAATTTGTCTCTTAAGTTATGTTTCACACACCAAAAAAAATATTATAACTGGTACTCACAAATTGGTTGGGTGCATTTAATTTTTGGTAAAGGCATCACTTTTCCTTCATTTCGGGTCCTTTTCTTTAATACATTTTGATGAATTTAGATGGTTTTTAGACCTGAAAAAAAAAAGTTAACTAAAACCGCTATGACATTGAAGCATGCAATTTGCTTCAACAAATCATAAGTACTGTCAAAAATACATGTAGATGGTAATGGGCTTGCATAAACGAAACTTTTATGAACTACAGTGTACCCAGTTTTGTGGAAGTACAGGTGTACAGTGTACAATGTATGTGCAATAGACACACTGTATTGATGTAAATATCTGTTGCATCTATATAATCTTTCTTTTTCTTCCAATGGTACTGTATCGTGAGGTGCATATTTGTTTATGGCGCACCAGTGTAGAAACATATGAACAGTATTTACACTCTCTTCATGCAGTGCATATTAAAAAACAAACAAAAACGTATTGAATGAACATGAGTGAAATTGTCTTTCTGGTAGACATCTTTGTTTAGCATTTGTAAACATTTCTGTTTACTATGTACAGTATTGATTTCTTCTTTGCATGCACCAGGGCTTTGGGGCAAACTGTAATGTGTTTTTGAGACCTCCTCACCGCATGTAATGCAGTATGCTCAAAACATTTGATAGAATGTGAAACACATGCATAAAGAAATGCATGGCTTCAAAGACAACATGATTGTACATCATGAAGCCTGTTGTGCTCAGTTGACCTGGTGGAATCTGAAAAAACAAACTTGTATACATGTGTGTGTGTATGTACTGTACCATGTATGCACACTTTCCTACTTACTAGTATTGTAGGGATGAACAATGTTTCTCCAACTGAAGCCACATGCATGTTCATTTGGCCTCGGTGATTATTTGCATGATGGGATTAGAATACTGGATCCCTTGGAACAGGTATGCACGATGTGCCTATACTCCACAGCAGGGCAAAGCAGTGTAGCTGAATCCATTTCCTTTGCGCGCTAATGAGATTCTTCCATGGTTATCCTACTGTACGTACATCAAATGTGAGGGTTTTTGCTTGTATCGTATTGTAGGATCCTAAAATACAAGCACCTTGACTGCGCATACAATTTTTCCAAGTTCTTTTAATCTTAAGAATATGTTTTGTGTTGCATTTTTTTTCCAAGTTACAATCAAGCCAAGAAAAAAAAAAAGCAAAAGCAAAGTCCCATCATGGAGCTACAGTACATGTACACTGTAGCTCCATGGTCCCATCTATACTATTTTTTACTACACACACAATGTATTTAACATTGGGTTTCTTTAGTTTACAATGCACAACTGTACATGCATCATCTTTGTTTAGTATTTGAATATGCATCACAAGTAGGCCTACCTGGTAAATAAGAAATTCATTTGTGTCTGTACTTGTGAGCATACATTATTTAGTTGTCATGGATGAACCTAGCCCCCAAACAAGGAATATTTTCTGGTTACAGTATATGTATGTAAACTGCAGCCATGGGATGCTTGTTGATGCTGCTCTCTTGGGGGAGTGAAACAAGGAAAGTAGTAATAGGAGTGCTGATATTGATTTCTGTGCGGCCCGTAATTAGAGGAGTGTACTCAAGGAGTGTGACAGAGCATCTTGCTACAACAACACCTTGATTCAGAGAGAGATTTTCCAGACAGTTCAGCTAATCGATAAGATTGAGTAGGCCTTCTCTTGTTTGATTGTCCTGTCATTGAATGGATGACGGGTAAAGAAGATATGTGACACTTGAAGGTAAAGAGAGACTGGACGGAGTGGAGTGGGGGAGATTATTTCTAGCTGTTTGGTGAATCCTCAGCTGTTTTTAAATGTTATTACGCATGATGTATGATTTCAAAACTCAAGAATTTAAAACCAGTCTACTTTTTGACACTACAGTATATGCAATGGGATATGCTGTTAAGATATGATTTTCTTCATTAGCAAGTCTCTGATCTGAACAAGTGTGTGTGCATACATGCCACTAATTTGCTTGGGAATGACAAGTACACTGCAGCACTCTTCTGTTCCCACCTGTAGAATGTCCAGGAAATTCTTGGTTGTAGTTTGTGATCTCTGTCAATGTGACTTGTCTAATCTTAGCACATGATGCCAAATAGTGACGAGTGACAGTATTCCTTGTGTTTCCTTTACAGTGTTTCAAAGCTTTAGAAATGGTATCTTTACTCAGCTCAGAGATGCATTCCAATCTGTGAATCAGATATGATTTCCGATTGACTTGCAAATGAGTATTAAGTGTTATTTCACAGCACAATTGCAAATTGTAACTGCATCTGTTGTGCAAAAGGGGCTTCTGGTGGAAGAAATGTACCGGTATTCCTTTTGAAGTTCCTTTCTGTTTAATTGTCATGTAACAATAACTGTTCTCAAACTCCAACCTGATAAGTTAACTGTTTTTTCCCCCTCTTTTTCTTTAATCGGAATATGCCTTTTCGGTCATTCAAGGACCCTAATCCCTATGTAGCCTACTTCAATCCCGCTCACCTTCAAACACCTGTAACTTTTAATGGTATGGCCTTAGAGGGGGATAGGCCTGAAATTGATTTCTTCACTTCTTCTCAATCTAATTATTATTCAAACAAAAAGGAGAGTTAGCTTACAATCCCTTCCTTCTGAGAAGCCAAGAAAGACCAGAAAATTACTCTCGGATGCATGGGTAAAGTGTTAAATTACTTTGCATTTAGATTTAAGTTGGTTGTGTTTCGGTGTTAGATAGGGGGGAAAAAAATCAATAGAGATTTTGTAGCATGTTTTAAGGCTGTTAATACTGTAGTTAAATTACGCCATAGCCACAGGGACATGTTCCAACTTCAGTGCAGTGTCCTTGGAAATGTGAAATACATATTGTGTGTTTCCATGTCATAAATTTGATGAACTGCTAAAAATTTAAAAAATGCTATGCGAGAATGAGTCAAATATGTGTCAGGCAAAAATCAGGCTAAAATCTGTCCACAGATTCATATCTTTTGATCACAGCTTGTTTACTCTGGTTAAAAGCTGATCCCCCCAGACACAAGGGTTTTGTGCTTTGTGACTGTGATGGGCACTTCTTGCACATATCAAGGTTTTCCATGCAACATGCCACATTTTCAAATTTGTGGACCACCTCTCGTGATAACCATTAAATGAATGTTGCCGTGGTAAGGTTAAATGGGAGCTGAAAAGACACATAGGATATAGGCTTAGATGTAACATGCAAACATACAATGTACATGTAGCTGTAAGTTCAAGCAACTGCATTAGCTTCAGAGGCAGTGGACATTTTCTGTGCTGGACTGAGTCCATATTGTAATCCTACCTTCACTAGGACTCTCATTTCGTATTGTTTTGACTTTGTCTTTTCTCTAATCTGAAGATTTTGAGGATGACACCAGCTCCAGCTTCACCGAAACCTGTGAAATCAAGTCCTTCTCGGGCTGCAACATCGTGGCGGAGGAGTGTGGCTGTAGCTCGGAGGCGAGAGCTTGCGTCAACCCGTTCCAGTTTGCAGACCTTGCAGAGTGTCGGGCGGCCGTGAGCACCGTCAAGGGATTGCTGGCAGGTAAGCGTTGTCGTCGTGGCGATGTGAAAGAGAGAGCGGCCCGCCCATCCTTGGTACCTGTGAAGCGTCGCTTTGTGCCACTGTTTAGAGAGAGGGAGAGGATGTGCGCACTTCTGCTCGTGTGAACGTTGAAGTCAGGACTTTGTGCCCCTAAACTGGCACAAAGTAGCCACAATTTGACAGATTTCAGCTTGTAAAAGTTCTTTTACACCAAGTTGCAGCTATATGCCGGATGCAAAAGAACCACACGGTTGTATTTTTGTGCTGATATCATGTGCTATAAAAGATATGCTATATACTTAAAGTTGGGTAGAAGACATGATAGAATTATAAGGCAATTGGACGATGGCTGAAATGCAAGCTTAAGGGAATTGTGCAAATGAGGAGGGAAAAGAGAGAGTGAAAGTAATGCTAAGATGAGAGAAGAAAGTATACCGAATGGGGCTAAGTGTGAATGGAGTCTGAAGTGAGTGTGATCGAGATGTTGGAGGAGGGAATCTTGATGGCCAAGACAAGTAGACGCCTATACGGTAATCATAGCAGGTTTTAGACTACTTCCATCAAGACAGCTTCAAGCAGTTATGTGCATGTACACATCAGCTGTCATTTCAACCTGTCAGTGAGCATTATCAGACTTTTTATGTCATGCTTTAGACTGGCTTGGCTGTATCTAATTTTGATGTAAGACAAAATGGAAATTTATGCTAAGTTGAAAAGCTAACAAAAAAGAAAATGGTGTACTTGTTTACATTCCCACGTATCCCCTTTATCCAACCACAAAGCAAAAATAGATACATTATATACTCGGATTGACCTCTCTTTTTTGTGGGGTCGAATTATAGTATATCAACATTCATATCCTTGACAATGGCCAAACGGTTCATTAATGCCGCATCCTCATTTATTTTCAGGTTGTTCGTATGAATGGTGGAATACATTGACGCATTGTTTATGATTACAAAGTTGAGCAAACACAACCACAACGTTCTCGGCGTAGTCAAAGAATGCCCGTTCCACCCTTGTCACTGCGTGGGTTGGATGTAAACGGGACATGTTACAGGCACAGGGGTACGCAGTGGTGTCAGGCTTGCACCAGTTAACATTCCAAGCAGCTTTGTCCAGGGACACGACTCTTTGTTTGAGTGGCACCCGAAACGAGACGACTCTATATGTCCCATCCTGTTTTGATGGACAGTTAGATCAAACTTTCTCTTTTGTACACATCTTCTGCTTTTCTCCTCTCTCTTTTTTTCCTCCCCCCCCCCCTTATTTTTTACTTGTCAACAACAGAAAAGAAAGCAAGCCTACGGTACTTGCCAAAGTACTGATTGTGTGCAGTATGCACAGTGAAGTGCACAGTGCGTCTACAAGAAAGGATACCGGTGCATGGTTTCGAGGCCTATAAGTAATTTATCCTTCCCTGGTGATGTTTTGGAAAGTTTTGTAGAGCGTGGGGGCATTGAAAGAAAGGGACTTAAATCAAAGAAAGCGGAATGCCTGAATGACTGTAGTAACTGCTTTGTGCAGTGCAGATGTCTCTCTCATCTATTGAATAAAGTATGTGAACTATTTGACACAATTTGAGCAGAATTAGTAGGCCTACACAAGGAACTCTGTACTGTAACTGGTAGCAGTGAGGATTGGTCCTTGACTCTAATGCCCTTGCATTAGGCAGCTGTTGCTTAGAATGGCATGAAACTGGTAGTGCTGCAAAAGCTCTCTGAATTTAAGTGAAATATACAATGTTAGTGCCTTGATTATGCTCTTTGCTGTTATCTGTTTCTGAAGAAATTAATCTGAATAGTTGCATTTACGTAAAAATCTATGTTAGAAATGCAATTTTTGGTGTCAGAGCGTCTCCATTCAAAAGTTGATTACTTTCTTATATGCATTTTTGTGTGTGTTTACAATTCATGTGTGAAGGTTCTCTTCATCTTTGTAGGACCACCATCCGAAAATGCTATGGATATTGTGATAAACATGTTACTGAATGGACTGATATGGTTAAGTGAAAAGATTTGCATGATGAAAGACAAAGATGATAAGTGCTACTTGAGGATTGTCATCAAGAAAAGGGTGTAGCAAACGTGAGGGTATAAATATCCTATTCAGATAGGAAAACCATGCTTTTGAAAGATTTTGGGATTACTTTGCGACAAATGATTGATTTTTTAAAGCATCCACAAATTTTGGACACAATTTGCAGCAGATTGGGTGCATTTAAATCTACTAACACAAATTGAGGTACCAAACGTCGAGAAATAACAGATCTATGCAATTCTCAAGACTTTCACTGTCAAATGCCTGCACACTCTCACACAGACTACATGTCTGCTTTCATGCGATTTTGAATGAAAGCAAAACTTTCAAACAAGACAGGAAACGTGTCTTGTATGCAGAAGAACAGAAGCCTCTCATTACTTCTGCCAAGTAAAAAGTTTCTAGGTCATCTCTGTTCCCCCATTATACTACTGGGGCTCTTCCAGGGGATAATAATAAAGCTGTTCAAAGTACCACAGGGAGCCCTGGGGAAGATATCAATATACAACCACAAATGATAGTGCTATCAGTGATTTTCCTCCTCAGGGAATTCCCTCCATAGGGACAGGCATGAACCTCAGAGGATGTATTTCTATAATATCGATAGACAGGAAATTGTGGAACAAATTTAGGTCATTATTTCATGTCATTACCAATAACCTTTAAATCAGATTGACACAAATGGAGGAGGAGCCTTTTGTTTCTGCATGAACAAACAAAAGTTACAAGCGGCAGTGCTTGCATGAAATTGTGGTCTCTAGTCAAATAAAGCAATAGAGAATGCCAGAATTGAACTCAATGAGACTGTCAATAACAGTTGTATCAAGTTATTGTTTATGGCTGCTCTTTTATAACACCCCCCCCCCCCAAAAAAAAAAGAACGAGGGTGGAACAAATATCAAATCCCATTTTGAGGTAAGATTCCGGCACCATATGCCGTGTGGTTGTGTTTCTAGCCCCGGCGTATTCTCTCTCCCTGTCATTCCATGTCGCCGGTGGTATCCATTATCATAGGCACATCTGCATTTTATTTTCAGAAAGGGAGGAGCAGGGCAACAATAAACTGATAAAATTGCAGGCAGAGTGGCGACCCGACCCGTTCAGGAAGGGAGAAAAAAAATGAAAAAGAAGAATTATGAAAAAAAAAATCATGCATGAAATACATTTGATTCCGATGAACTCTGAAGTCCTGGCACTGAAGGGAAATCTCTGAGGGATCTGCCTTCATCCTTTTTTTTTCCCCTTCGTCTCCGTGAGGGTTGAAGCAACCAGGCGTTGTCAGTCATGTTCAGATTTATAGATAATTACTACGCTGAGTGAGGTATTGATCGTGGCCACTTTTGTGACAGGCCAAGCGACATGATTCATCTCTGTGTTGCCTGTAGTAGCAGCAAAAGCTCGAGTTACTCCAGTTTTTCTCTTTTTGTCAATGATTGCACTGAAGTCTCCCTTTCAGTGTTTGATGTCGATGTAGTGAAATGATGTGGACTTATTTGGAAAGTAATCCAGGTTGTGTTTCGTCTGATTTCGTAAGCAGGCTTGCTGGGAGAGGATGGTGAATGGAACTGCTGCTACTTTTTTTTTTCTTGCCCTGTGTTGTATAGGCTTGGATCTGTCGTAACAACTGCAAATAGCAGCTGAAGGTGCAGAAATGAAGGGGGGAGGGGGCAGGATAACACTTCAACCCTCATTGTCAGCCCTGAGATCTATGTACGAGACAAAACTTATCATGAGACAGTTGTCTTCATGTACATGTGTGTCATGGTGACACATTCAATTTGATTAGCCCCGAGTGCTTGTTATGGTGTTCATAAACGAATGATGCACTCATCCATCATACGAACACACCCATTGTGAGGCAGGGCTTGAAGTTGCGCATTTTTAAAAAGTGAACATGATGCATCACCCCAAGCAATAATTTGAGTTTCTGTTTGATGATAATGACTATTCTAGAGATGAATGAATTTCTTTCATGTGCAGATATTTGATGACATTTCAAGCACAAATGTAAGCCTATTTGTTTAATATTATAAATGATACCATCATCACTTAGCTACGACATGTCCTTCAAGTTAGTCATTAGATGTCATCTTTCTGGACATAACAACAATGAAATGATCGTAACTTTCTGCATTATTGTCATATTATTGCCAATTTTTAAAATCTTGTGCTTCTCCAAGGAATGCTATCTCTCTCAGGCAAAACTTGTGCATGTGCTGATGTATCATTTGTCACATTAATCAGAATGAGATATTTCATTATTTAAGGCCAGATAGGTGTTGCTTCAGTTGGAGGAAGCACACAAGCTATTTCAGAAGCATACCAAATCTGATGAAGCAGTATGCATTTCAAAGCTCAAGTTAGTTTGGGTTCAAATTCGCAGTTGAATCCATCTTGCGGAATATAGTGAATTTGGCTCGGATCCAAGATTTCTTGAGACAGCCCCTGCTGTTCCCACCTTACCCTTAGGACACTCTTCAGGGGGGGGGGGGGGGGTAGGAAGTGGAGACTATTTTGAACAACTTACACAACAGTATGAGATTTGTGTGTTTACTTTCATGGAGTCAATGAAGAATAAGATTAAAAAGGGTATAAATGTGGATTATGAGAAATTGAAACTGTTCTGGTTTTTAGAATCAGAAAACGTACTTGATTCTGCTGCATGCCTACCTGTACTTGAACAAAGGCTAATGTGTGGAGAGCACTGCATTTTCCAAGTATATAGATGCACTCAAGCAAAGTTTAGAGTCAAGGGTAGTGCAACTGTGCAGCTAGGTTGCAAATTGAAAATTTACAGAATGGATTAATGCAGAGCTGTACTAACCTCTTTCCTAAATATCAGCCAGTGAAGACGGGGCTAATCGTTGCATGATCCCCAGGTCCATATTTACACCAAACTCGACTTAGCCCAATTTTCTTACATTGCCTTCAACATCAAGGACAGTGCATGCAACCTTAGACGTGGTTCCTCGAAAAGTCAGAGCTTTCCTTGCTAGCTATTATCATGGAAAATACCTTAAACTCCAGCTGCTTTTTCCCCCTAAAGATCTAGGTTATTTCTTGTTATAATGCTCCCCTCCCCTGCTGCCTTTTTGCTCCATTCATCTTCAGTCAGTATGGCAGTTAATTGAGGATTAGGTGAAACTCTGATCCTACAGTTAGTTGATGCCAGCCAAAAAAGGGTTATGAGAGCATGCCTGAGAGGATTTACACTTAGTCTTTGAACTTGGGATATTCCCCCCCCCCCCAATTCTAGCTCAGAGAAATCTCTGTTAAAGGGCCTGAGTAGGACCTCCCAGGAGACACCAATCCCTCCCCCCTCTCCCACCCCCCTCTCTCACCCCCCTCTCTCACCCCCCCCCCCTCTCTCACCCCCCTCTCTCCCAGGACTTTGACCAGTGGTAAGCCCTTAATGACGTTGCCCAATTACACGGGTAATTTAATTGACACTGTCCATATAACACCCAGGTGCAAAAGGGGAGGGTATTCCAGTATCCCATCAGTTATTTCCTTTCTCCGGCTATCGCACAAGGGCAACCAAGTGCAACATTCCAAAACGGAGAAAGTTCATTCTTTGGTAGGATGCTACTATTGTCCTCAAGTATAAGGGGGGCAATGAGGTATGAAATGGAAGGAGATTATGGGTTGGAGGAAATTGTTTTTAGGAATTCTGTGTGTTTGTGTGTGTGTGTGTGTGTGTGTGTGTGTGTGTGTGTGACAGGTTGTTAACCCCTAGCTAGTAAAGAGATGCGGTTGGGGGTAAGGGAAGACAAGCAAGGCAATCGTTTGTCTGCAATAGTGGTACCCATCACAAGAGGTCTGCATCATGTAACTTCTGAACACTGTAGATGCCATATATTTAGCGAGTATAAATTTTTGCGATTCGGGACTTCCTGACGATTTCATGAGTGGTTAGATTCGCGATCGTGGAGTACTGTACTGAACGGAGAAATGTATACATGTGCGACACATTCATATCAGGATCAGAGTCATTATTTTTGTGTGTCTTTAATTTTACGAATAGCACATGAATCGCGAAATCCTGAAAATCAAAATCTCGCGAAATATTTGGTATTAACAGTAGTATTTGGTAATGTCACTTGAACAGGAAAGTAAGAATCTAGACACACTTGACTTCACATTCATCTTACTATATCAGTAATGACCCATGAGAACACCAAGCCATCCCCAAGCTGGAATTCAGAGTAAAGTAAACTTTCTAGCAACAAACTATGCTCCTGGTGGTCTTTTGTGCCTAATTTAACTTCCAAATATATCAGAATAGCAGGTAGGCAGAACATCAATTAAAAGCCCCACACTTTCATTGTTTTGTGCTTGAGTTGTCCCCACCCACTCCTTTTGTAGATTCTTTGTGGCGCAAACAACAGATCACAGGGTCACTTTGAAAGCGTCTGAAGTGTTTGATTTGTCACCATTCCTGTCGACCAATTACAAAGCACTTAGCACGATGTCACGATGCACTTCATGGCAAACAGCCAAGAGAAGATATAAAACCTCGACAAACAACAGCTATTTCTCCATCACTCTCCCCCTCCCTTTCTTCATCTCGTGATAAGCACTGTCATCACCGCCCTGCCGTTGGATTCCAAAGACTCTCCAGGAGAGTAGAGTGGATTTAAATCAGCCCCTTCAGTATCAAAGTCTAAACTCGTCTCGCTTAGTATGTCAATCAATCCCAGCGACAGTGACTGCAAAATGTCATCAACTTTAAGATCATCACTCTATCTCCATATTTTTCTTTTCAAATTCAAATTTGTATCATTCACTAGACATCTCTGTTGGGTATAGATAAAAGATGACTTGTTTAGCACAGGCTTGCACTGTTCATTAGATGCAGTACAGCATCAGCCTCATCCGGTAGAGATGCTGTAAAAACTCATAAAGTGCCAGTATAGCATGGACGGATATCAGTGAGGTAGACAGATTTCACTGCAAGGGCATCAGTCTCTTTGAAAACTCCAAATAAGAAAGTCGAGCCAGTGCAGTTGCTATGTGGGCAGACTTACATAAATGCACCTTAACCCCTGCTGTGCCAGCCACCTGGCTCCTGGGTACTTGCCAGGGGTCGTGTCAGGTCACACCTCATTCCAGCTCGCGAAACTTGGAAAACAAAACACATTGTTCTGTTATGTGCGTAGTCTCATGTTCAGATGTTGTAATCCAACTTTCACTTTCTGGAGAATTTACCATAATGTCTTCGAAGCATCAAACAAGAATGGCACATAAAGGTAAACGGATTTGCTCTTTTATGCGAGCTCATGCGGAATATGGCATTATGCAGTAAAGTGCCAATTTTATGGCCAAACCATTAGCAGGCGTAGAAAAGAGAGCGTAGATTCAAAATATCAACATGTTTTTCCATTTCGAGATTAGTATGATACAGTGCTCTAGAGGCCCTAATTTGTTCGGTAGATATGCTGTAATGATGATAATTTGAATGTGGAGGTATGCTTTACTCCATGAGATGAGACGAGCCACACATGCAACTAAAAGTGACCCTTTATGGTAACTCTACTCGAATATGGAAAAATTCACACATTTGGAAGTTTCAGTGGCACTGAAAGGAGTTCATGCACATATTGTACCTATGCTTTATCCTGGGTTCAGATTTGATTCTGACTGAAGTGTTGTGAATGCTAATGTGGCTAAGTCTGGCACATTTGGAACATGCAAGGCCATCAGCAGAGAAGTGATTGGGTTTAGAGTGTATTTAGGGCCAGGTTACTGTGACATTGACAGATTTTGCAAGTGATGTTAATGTGTCATCTGCTCAAAAGTGCATCTAGGTCAACAGCAACAAAGAAGTTGTGATTTACCAGGTATATCATATTTAATGGTGAAGATACTCCCCTCCCCAATTCTGATGGCGTGTATGTGGACCAATTTGTTCCCACTGGTGATCACCCATGTTTGACTGAACTGCTGTGGTGTCTGAATCTAATCCTACGACAAAGTTCTTGGGTATGCAGCGAGGTAGACCAACCAATCAGGCAGCATCAAACCACAACCACTAGAAAGGGGGGGGGGGGGGGGGTTCTTTCTTGGTTTGCATCTGTGGTCCTATCGAACCTCTTAATCAAGTTTGAGATGATCTGAATAATTGGGATCATCCATTGCAGCTTGCCATCACACCCACCTGACACCTGCTTCTCTTCAAAAACATTCAATCATCTACTATAGTAATCCTATTTTTGTAATAGCTACTCTATCCATTCTTGCTTCTGTTTTGTTTTTATGGTGGTGGTGGTTTCATCATCAGAGTTGTAATGGAATGTATAGGTTTTTACTTTAATGACACACTAGAGTAATTGCATTTTTCATTACTCTTTTTTTTTTTGGGGGGGGGGAGGGGAGGGGAAGGGCGCTGTGTGGAAAATCCTAATTATCATCGACTTTTGATTAAAATCCTGTTAGAGAAAGCTACACCTGTAGCACCATTAACAACCCCCCCCCAAAAAAAAAAAAAAAAGCCAACACAACACAACACAACACAACAGTGCACAGTATAGAACATCACAGAAAATACAAAGGGTTGATTTTTTTTCCCCCATGGTGGAACAGAAACCAAGTAAACAATGTTATTCTTTGTGTGCCATTATTTTCAGTATTATGTATCAGATAATATGTATCTTTTTTTTAAATATATTCATGCTTCATTCGTGATGATATTAGAATACCATTAAAAAATTTCCATCAATCCCAGAAAAAACAAAAACAAACGTAACCATACCAAAATGTTTTTCTATAGTGTATGGAAATTTTTGTGGAATTCAGTGAGCTTGCCTGAGAATGGTACAAAATGTCACATTTGTGCCTTGTGTACACTGAGAAGATTAAAGCTTTTCTCTGCTCTGCTCATATAAACTGTAGCTACCCTGACTTGATTTGTATTATGGCTGTAATTTATATACAAAATGTATGGAAGGAATGGAATGTTAAGCATAATTCCGGGGTTATCAACATTATTTCAAAGAAAGAAAATAAGATTTAACAGGAATGCCAGGCATAATTGAGAAGATTAACATTGTTTTGCTGGCTTAATGCTTATGAGGCATGTTTCACTCTTGTGTGTGTTTGTTTGTGTATATAGTCTGTTTTTGTGCTGTGAGTTGTTTTCTGGGAGGGATTAATTTACTTACCCCAGCAAGATTGCCATGACAAAAAGGGGATTATCACATCAAGAGCTAAAAGGGGAAAGTTGATGCGTCATCCCGGAGAAGCCCCCTTTCTCTGCTCATCGATGAGTGTAAGACATAAGCTGCATCTCACACCCTGTTAGATGTCACTGCACTAAATATTGAATATGATTTATATTTAGACGCTGATATTTGTATGTCTTCGTGGAAACACACCCAGGATGTACCGCTCTTAAATGAGTTTGCTTCGCTGTGGATGATTTCTTGAAATAATGACAAGAGTATTCCAGAAAATATGATAGTGTGATTTTGCGTGCATTTGTGTGTGTTCTGTGCCAGGAAAACATGTGGCTTTGAGGAGTGTTATTTCCAATTCCAAACACAAATTCTGATTGTTATTTATCGCGAATGAGTTAGTGTGTCTAAATTTAAACTATATGATAGGTAGAGCTCAGGTGTTTTTTTCTCTGAGGAGATGCATGCAGTTCTTCTGTTTTGTGTATTTGCATTTAAAAAAGAATCAGGAATGTGTAGATGATGTAGGTATCAGATTATTTTAGCTGTTGTCATGACATGACATCGATATAACAGTAGTTTGCAGTGTAATACTAGCTAAGCTCATTATCTGTGAAGATGGTAGACTGATTCTACACTGGACTGTGGCCTCCCCTTTTATTTACCTGGTATTTGTTTTTATTTTCTTGCGACCTACTAACCATTCAGGCCTCCTAAGCACTGTCAAAAGTCATCTCAAGGCATGATCGGTTTGGCCTTCTGTTTTCTGTGCAGGGATTAAAAGCGGGAAAGACGGCCTAAATCCGCCACTGAATGGCAGCAACTTTTACTCACTGTTCCTGGCAAGGCAACTTTCATTCATTCACATTCTCAACAAACAAGCTGGTAATGCTTGCTTGCACTGCGCAGGACACATCACAATGTTCTACTTCTCGCCAGTGTTAGGCTATCTGTAAACAATCACATTCTTTACCTCTCAAACTCTCAACGAAGTGTTTTTCTTTTTTTAGGCGGGGAAGAGGACTACAAAAGCATAACATGTTATTTGGTAAAGATATAAGATAGGTGAAATATGTGGTTCAATCTGTGTTGTGCAGTGTTCTTATCAAAGTGTTTTGACAACTGCAGAAGAGACAAGATCTATGAAAGAAATAGGAATATCAGCAGCAACCCCATTTTTAATCTTAGTTTACAGTGTTCACTGTTTACATTTTTCCTCCACGTCTGCTCGCGGCAAGAATTAATTTGTTAGACCATGATGGATGGGAAAGGACTTCGGTGTGTCAATGAGCGCATGAAGTCACGAGATTACTGCGTGTGATAAGAAATTCAGCTGCACTTGCTTTATGTTAGTGTGGGTGCATATGGGCAACTCCTCCTTGGCAGTACAGGTGTTACGATTGTGCTCTGATTGATGATAAAGGTTGCCCTATTGGCAGGTAAAGAGCCAAAGGGAGGCGATCATCAACAGGATGTCTTGTTTACTTCTCGTTAACTGGATCAGCTTACAAAAATATCTATTATAAATCAACAAAAACATTTGTGTTTTGCAGCTTTATTGTGGTCACTGCATTATTAACTGAAAAGTTGATTTGTGAAAATATGTTTTTTTGATAAAGAGCTTGGGCACTGTAAAAAACTTAATAATTACTGAAAACAGTTATACCTGGGTTTTCCCCTAGCCTTCTTAAAATTATGTTCTCTATTTGTACATGATTAACACATTAATGGTAGGCCTAGATGACTGTTTTGTCAATGTTAGAATAGTTTGGTGCAAAGCCATTGAATCATGCCCTTTTCAGGCTTTACCGCTGTAAATATAAATTGTTACAAATGTCGCTTTACTATCACTGAGGAATCTTTGAAATAGATACATCAAAGTGATGCTGATAGACAAAAAAAAAAATCCCTGTCAAAGAGCTTGGTGTAAATAGAAATGCTGTTTGCACCCTTCATGGAAACATGTTGAGATGATTACCGATTACGCTCAGTGAGGTCATGCTTCACATGTTCTGAGCATCCTCATGTCCGGTGCCTTTAAAAGAAACAAAAGGGGGAGGGGGAGAGGTGTCTGGTTCGGGACCATACAGTACCCAACTTGAGCGGAATGCAGGAAGTGACATGCAGTCGGGCATGGGTTGTCAAGCCAGGGTTTCCTGTCAGTTTGAGTGAGGTGGGACTCCAGCTCGTCCCCAAAGACCCGCTTCCTCAGGGTTTGTGAGCTGGAGGAATGTCGTCTGGCTGAGAAACAGACTTGGGGGCCATGTCACCCAGAGCTTGTTTTCACTGTGTGGAATCGGGTCCATCCAGTCATGCATGACTCTCCTCTCTACTTCCCCATGCTTTTTCTTCTCTTTTCTGCTTTCATTCATTTCACCATGATATCCTACAGACAGGAACTTGGGGCTGGTGCAAAAGTGAAACGATTCTGGTGATATCAATCAGCAACATATCATTTCTCAGTACCTGGTTGATTGCATGTAAGGCAACCATGTAGGATGAAGAATGGATTGAGGCTGCCATGTTGCACCAAAGAAATGATCCGTTACACACATATTAAGTACTAATCAGGTCAGGTGCACTGAAACATTTGAAAGTAAGGGAAAATAGAAATGTATGCTGGTATTCCGGCTGCAGAATGATCTTTGTGTTAGTATATTTTGCTGATCCATTAACTTTGCTCGAGCACTGGACATGGATTTCTAGAAAACTGTGTGGTATGTTCCTCATAGAGAATATAGTATCTCAGAGATGTAGTAGGCATATTTGTTGCAAGTGACTGAGATACTACATCACTATTATCTAACTCATACTGAGCCAGCCAAAAGTAGCAAGGAGGGTTGAGATTCCCTCACCCATTGAAGACAGACTGATTTTGCTATATAACACTCATTTCCTGTAGACACATGTCCGAGTATACCCAGGAATAGACTTCAACAGTTCAGCGGGTTAAAAGTGGGAAACACATTGTGCTGTTGAGGGTCAGTCATAATCCTGTTTAGGGCAACTTGGAGCAAATGAAAATCCCAATTGAGGATAGTGCAGTACGAAAGGAAATTGTGGACAGTTTGATTCCCTGATGCTAAACTAGGGGACAGCTCATTGCAAGTGTTATCAAGAACTTTATGTTCAGTTGTCATATTCCATCTGCCATGAATTGGTATTTGAATAGAGATGAGGGATACAACAGATTGATTAGGCTTACTTGTGCATTGTAAGTAAGGTAACAGTGATTTGTCATGTTGGACATTTGAGGAAGCAGCACAAATACAGTGGGATTTCTGAAACCCAGACATATCAGCTTAAGAGAAAATCGCTTTGGATTGCAGGGCACATGTAATTTTGTTAAAAGTGAAAGCACTCACTTGCACAGTCACAAGCATTTCAAATTGAGAAACACCCAGTGGAATTTGTCCCCTGACTCTTATGTACATTGTCACTGGCTGGCAAAACAGTGATTTCATTGCACCACAACTGGACTCCTTCCATCTACTGCCCAACCCGGCACTCACACTCTACCCCTCCCCTCCAAAATGTTGGAATAAACGAGGAGAAGTTCTTTGTTGAGCAAGAATTGCAGAATAAATGAAGAGCCTTTGGAGAAACAAATCTTGCATTATTCAGCAATGTCAACAGAGCTTTGTAGGCCCTGCCAGGTCCCTTTGCAAGTGGACCTCTATCCCACGCCCGTCTTGATGTGATTCAACCACTGGCCATAGAACCCAAATGAAAACATGAGGCATGTGGGTATTTGCCAAGTCAACATTGCTCTATGTGGGAGATGGGGAGGGGGGGGGGGAGGAGGGAATGGAATACCTAGCATTAAATCCAGGTATAGGCTATGGTAGTTGCTCTTGGTATGCGAGACGAAAAACAGGTGAGTATCTCTTACCCTCGACACTGGTCCTAAATGTCTGGCCTACCTCACTTCAAAAGGCTTTGTAGGTACAGGCCCTATTGTTTGTGGCCGATTCCGGGTATTGAAACAGGGTCCCCGAAGTAAATACTTAGAATAGGATTAGGCCTGAATCCACATTTGCAGCAGTGTAAAGTTAAAAGCGGCATGCATTCTTGTAGCACTGTGAGAAGAAGATATAAGGAGTTTTGAGGTAAGGGGATGTGGAATAATTTTCGCCCCTGTTGTGTTAGTGTTGGCGCAGACTGAGTGGGTAAATAGGGCTCATATTAGGATTCATTGATTTACTGCACAAAACAACTTTGCAACTGGCATAATACTCAATGATGCATTTTACATTTCTGTCACAGCCATGTTAGTCTCAGGTGAAGGAACAAACTTCTCCCACAATTAAGCATGTAAGCCTACCCATGAAATTGCATGAGTTTAGGTTTTGTGATCTGCACATTGAGTTGATGGAGGCACACATCCAAACTTGAATGTGATAATTTCAAAAGACGGTTCAGATCAGCATACAAATCTTTGGTTGACAATGAGCCATTACAAATAGTATTACTCTAATTCACAGAGCATGGAATTGTCTTGAGCTTGTCAGGCTGCGTGGCGGACATTCTAGGGTGTTTAGCGTTGGACATCTGTCCTTCTTTTAAACAAAGTGATTACTAAGTGGCCAGAATAGGTTTGGACATATCTATCTTTCTATCAAGCTATCTATTTACCTCTCTGTATTTTGCTGTTAATGATGGACAGTTCACACCAGGGAGGTGGGACATCTCCCTGTTCATACCACCGTGTGAATGAGCTAATACTTTGGGACTGGTAAGACAATTTTGCATGTGATGAACCTTTCAAGCAGACTGTATATCCCGTGAGGTTTCTGGCCACTCGCGAGTAATCTAGTCTCCCTTCCTAACAGAAAGGATGAACTTGAGAAGTTCTCAAAGACTCCTTGAGGGGAGCCTATCTTATAGAGGATCCCCTTCACTGTGACAATTGTTTAGCTGAGTGGGCAGAGAAGAGATACAACTTGGAATTTTATGGTGTGAATTCCTTGTAAAAGCTTTAGGATCGAGATGAGCAATAAAAGGGGTGTGTGGGAGGGCAGTTTAGACAGTGAGACCAACAAAAGAAGTGTTTAAGACCAGTGTTGGTCCATTCATGTGTACACTTACTGTCTTGCATAGGAGTTCATTATAATATTTCTTTGAACGAAGGCTCCCTTGTTATCTCAGGAAAGATGTATTGAGAGCACATTAATCATTGATTTTCCTTCAGAGAAGCATAAAAATGAAAAAAGAAGCAGAAAACATTTGGACACAAATAAGTTTAAGGACTATGAAATTTTTGACAAGCCGTGATCTTGCTGATACTGGTGGCAGGTGTAATTTTCAGTTTCAGTGTGTTAAGATGTGCGTTTGGCAGAAGGACATTGGCAAAGGTTCTTCATTGTATGCAAAGTAGGCCTAAGAATGTGCATGCTAGTTCTCATGAGACATTGGTGTTCTTTTGATTGAGGAGGTATAATGTGTTCTTGCTTGAACATTGTTACAAGACATTGTAGGAATATCATCATGACTGAAAAAAAAGAAGAAAAATTCAGCTATAAAGATTTGTTCATGTTGTGAGTATCCTGCTATTAAAAAAGTGCCCGGGTTCAGACTTTGTGATCAATCGTAACATTTGCTATATTTGCTTTGCCATTGTGTTTTTCATTGTCGATAGTGTTGATATTGTGAATCATATTACCATCCCAACATTCAACATCTTTGGAGTTAGTCAAAAGGGATATCGGTACAGTGCCGGGACTGTAATTTAACTTGTTTGCTCACATTTGCTTGAGCAAACGCTCCCAAAACTGCTCTTGGCCCAGATGCCCCAACTCCGTCGCGAATGTGTGTGCGCATCTAGGTGCAATATGGAAAAGAGAAATTGGGTTGGAGCAAACTTGCAGGCCGCCCGAACATGTAAGGCGAGATCTGCGCTTGTTTGCGAGTGGTCCCTAGGCTGAGGTCGGTCAGTCGTGTACTTTCATTTGCACCTGCCACAGAATGTATGAGCAGTCTACATTCTCTCCTCTCTCTTCCAGAATGGACTTTTATATTGAAGTCATAGCTGTATCCAGTGTGAAAGTGTTTCTTTTCATGTGAAAAATATGAAGTTTAGTGTATCAGCCAGATTTTGGGTTAGGGTTGAGGAGGGAGGGTATCATGCAAGGTATGTGAGGTATTATGTGAAAGTGACAGATTTTAGGGGAGGTGGTTTTTCCTTTGTCCAGACTGACAAAAGTGAAAGTAGAGTAAATGACAGTTGTGAAGGTTTGTGTGCAAAGAGGGAGAGAGAAAAGGGGGGGGGGGGGGAATGGGAGGGAAGAATGAACTAAAAGAAATAATGATGTTGCCTTGGAATGGAATAAGGTTAACCACCTCCTTGATAAAAAAAATCTGGCCATGCTGGGGATGCCTGCTATAGAAGTCAATGTGTTTTCTAGTGCGTAATTTCACATCTGTAGGTTGTTGCTTTTGGAGCAGTGTATTTGCACGGGCCTTCGTTTTTTCATGCTGAATGAAGTCCAAACTCTGTCCTCTTCTGTGAAGAGTTTGTTTTTGTCTCCAGAGTGTTTATTTTGACAAGTATTTATGATCAATTGGAACTTCTGATAAAAGGAGGGTGACTGACTCCTGGGCAGTGTTGATAGGCTGAATGATGATGCTCCCTTACCCCCACTGGGTGCCACAATTTGCTGAAAGTTATGTGGGAAATGTGGCGATTGTTTATATTTCATATAGTGAAGTGGGCACTGTATGGCAATAATTTGAGCATGTGTTGAACAGAGCACATCTTTTATAGTGCAAGATTTTTACTCTTAGGCATATAGACACCTTGCTCCCATGATACACAACACAGCAAAATATTTTAGCCCTTTATAAGCGGCACATAACTCCAGATCTGAGAGACAAAGGAGTGGAGAATACTGTAAAACACCTGCAAAGATTTCTTTGTGACAAAACTTTTTTTTCCAAATGGGACATTGCAAATGATTCCTAACATGTTCAATAGCTTATTATGAGATTTCCAGACCTAACTTGTATAATAAGAATGAGCAGGCAGATATAACAAATACTGATGTAACTTGTAAGGTGGTTAACTTAGCCAAGTTCACAAGCTAAGAGTTGAATGTAGTCTACTCTTCGCATAAAGTGTAGTAGATGGAGTCTTGAAACCCATTGATGATCTGTATCTGTGGAAACCTGATGGGAATTTCACATCTTTTTCCATCAAATGGTATTAGTAGATTGCCCATGAGTTAGGCCTATATAAAAACTCCAGGCTCAGTCATGTTTCCTATAGATTTGTTGTCACTGCCTACAATCATCGCAATGCAGGACTTCAACTTAATTGACTGGAGACCAGTTCAGTTGCTTCAAGCATTGAGTGCATTACAATTCCTGGTCCCTTTTACCATGACCATGCATCCACTTTGCCTTTAGTTTTAAATACCATGACACGCAGATGAGAATAAATGACAGGAGGGACTTAAATAGGCCTACATTGTAAGTGGTTTTGTGATCATGTTAGAGTGAAAATAATTCTCACATCTAAAAATTGCATGAAACTGACCTTGATGTGGCCACTATACTTCGGAAAATTAAATGGGGGAAAGAAAGTAGATTGTAAACCCTATGACATTTTCCACTTCTTTTTGTTAAGTCCAGCTTTATGTCTGAGTAGATTAGTGACAGAATAAGTACATGCTTTAGAATGATGTTAATTAAGCGCAATCAAAACGTCGGCCCAGAAGAGGTGTGGGTATAATAGTTCTTTATGCAACTGCCGTACTGTATTCCATAAAAAGAGGAATATTGGAAGTTTGCACAACTCTTTAACAGTTCGTTCTCACACAGTCTAAATGAGCTCAGTGTCCTTGGCACTGTACTGGCTTTATCTCTGGTGTGACCTTTAGTCACCCATGAACAATGCTGTGAAATTATTTGATTTAAAAAAAAATGACCATGAATCAATGTAAGCTGTCACAGAGGCATTTGATATTGGTGTAGATATTAAGGAGTTTTCATTACAACTTCATGTTTTTCTTTAGCAAAATCTTAAATTTAGGGATTGAAAGAGAGATGAGAGGGAGGAAAGCAATTGGAAGGAGGAGAATAAAAGTGATTTATGCGGCTGTCAGAGATGTGCTAGCAAGCACTGGCAAAGAGAGGTAAAGCCTCCTGTACATTTTATACCCCAGGAAGTAATGATGTTTACACACACATAAAATGTCAATGAGAACAAATTCCAAAACAAATTTAAAGATGCCAATCGCAGTTCTGACCTTGCAGTAGGAAACACTGGGAATTGTCCTCGTTTTCTTTTTCTTTCTTTTTTTAATTCTGAGGTATATAAGGTTGTCTTGGGGATGTTGGCAGCAGTAGATGATGGAGGGTTTCCCACCCGCAGGTAACTAGACTTCTTGGTGTTGGTTTCAACACATCTTCACCCTCCCCATCCTCCCGTGCCACCCTCATAGTACCCCCCCCCCCCCCCAATCTCTTTCTGTTCCCTTACCCACCCTTTTCCCATCCCACCCGATGCCCCTGCTGTATTTGTGCTGTGTGGTTCAAGTTTCAAAGACTGAACTGCGCCTGAACCCTGCGCCACCCTCATTCACAAGTTAGTCACCGACGATTAGTGCAGAAGAAAGAATAGAGGGAGGAGATGGGGAAGTTAAAAGAATTTTGGAAGGTTTGTAAATCTCCCACTTCAGTCCATCATTTTTGCCTTGTTTTGTGATGCCTATTGATGTTGTGAAGCCATTGTCAGCCAGAAATGACAATAAATTGACATTCTGAAAAATGGCTTCGCTTCCTTCACCCAGCATCCACTGTTCACGGGCATTTTGCTAATCCTCAATTTCATACTGCATCTGCACAGATATTGGAGGTCAGAAGTTCAATTTCCCTTTCTTTCCGTCTTTCGTTATTCTTTTTCTTTTCTAAAGAGCAATGTCGCTTGTCACATTTGACCAAATTTAGCACTAGAACGCCCCTCTGATCCCCCTGTTTGTCAGCATGTTTGTTGTTGTGAAAACTCATCAATATGACAATGCATGGAATTTTGCCTGTGACATCAAACGTCTTGTTCTATTTTCTTACTTAGTAACCTCTGCTTTCCTAGGCCACATTTCCGGTGCCTTAGAGAAATTTGCATATCATGAGGATTATTTTGTCTTGTGTAGGCCCTATATATGCCCTACTTGGTTATTTTCTGTGGATGTTCTTACTGGCTGTCACATCATAGTTGCTGTCCTTGCCAACTCTCCTAAGACAACACTCAAACATAATTTTAACTCTAAACTCTCTTTAACTTTAAACTGTATAATCATTTGGACTCATCCAAAAGCTTCATTGCACAAAGCCTCTTTTTTTCTCTTTTTTCCTCTTTTTTCTTATAAAGCATAAAAGGAAACAACTAAATTTAATATTGTATAGTCTGAATTTTTTACAAGGGAATATGTAGAAAGCAGCAGATGTTCAGTATAGTCATCTATAAGGTGATATGTAGTGCATCAACGATCTTCTGGTTACTGCAAGACACATGTCAGTTTAATATGTTCCAGTATTAGCACATCAAGTCACTAGTCAACGTGAGAGACAAGACATATTGAATGAATATGTTCCCATTATTGAAGGTGAATACTGAACGACTGTCAATAACAATGTTGACAGCGCTGGTTAGTAGGCGTAATTTGTGAATCTGTCCAGTAAACATGTGATTCCCCATACAGTGAGCATTTATAGCCTACAGACATGATCTTCTTGCTGTTATTTCACGGGTAGGTCATGTCTCCCAGAATTAAAGTTCATGTTGTCTCGGTTATTTCATTGCAATTCATGTACAACTCTATGCAGTTGTTCAGTACAGGGGCACACAAAATTAGAATTTGGCAAATTATGATGTTCATTCTTACCACTGCACAAATACTGGCAACAGATTAAACTTTTCCTTTAAGAACAGTATTGAAAGTGGGGGGAAGGGGGATGGTATGACAAGCATACAAATGTGCAGATATCCCCTAGCTTTGCGCACACCTCGAAATTATTGTCTGGGTTGTGGGAAGAAATTAAACAAAATGAGGCTGTATTTCAATGTTCAAATAGACCAAACAGAAGCAGTATCTGGTAGGATGCTAACTAATATTACCTCCTCTCTGTAAATCTGTGTGACAATGGGATACATTTATGAGTGAGGCGTGGATTTCTCTGTGAAAGCTTGGGTTTTATTGCTCTGTGGCACCAAAAATACCTGGAAGATGCTTGCATGACAGGTGGTATAGGAACAATTGTCAAATGATGCTGAGAACTCTTCTTCAACAATGCGAAGATTTTTCCTGACCTTGCTCGCGAATACAGCTTTCAAAGCAATTGAGCCTGAAATCTTATTTCTTTTCATGAGCTTATGCGATCTAACTTTGACTAAATGATAGCATTGTCCTTTTTATGGCCATTAGTGAATACAACTTGATTACACGAGGACGAGAATGCTCATGTACAATCATTTTCATTTATGTAGATTCCTTTATATGTCTTCTACAACTTACAAATTCTGGCTTAATGTCTGGGAGTGAACCAGGCCGGTCGTTACCTCGACGGAGCCCCATTGTTGGGATCACATGCCCTATAATCGCCCCGGAGCTGTCCAAATTTGTTCAGGAAGATGGAACGTTTCCTCTATCACTTCCCTTTAGCCATTGATTGATCTGTCATGGATGGCAACATGCCAGTCTCCTCCTAAACCTTGTCAACAGTGCTGCATAGCAACGTTTTCAATATTTTGTTCCACCATTTTTCAAGCTGTTCATTCTTCCTCTCTTGTGCTCTGTTTTTAAAGGGATCATATAATTTTGGTTGAGACCTAATTTCAGGTTTCTAACATTTTTGGTGAGTTAATGAGAAACCTCTTATGAAATATGAAAGAGCATGTAATTCCATGAGGAATTCAACGTTTATTTGATGAAAATTGGTTTTGAAATGGCTGAGATATCCACAACAGAGCGATTCTAATAAAGTGTGGGACCCACCTTTAAGTACGATCACTTTGTTTTACCTTGTTTTTGGATGTTTCAGTCATTCCAAACCCGATTTTCATCAAATAAACTTTGAATTCCTCTTAAAATGGTATGCTCTCTACTATTTTATAAGTGTTTTCTTGGTATCTCGCAAAAAGTTAAAGGCCCAATTCTCACCTCCACCAATACTGTACCATCCCTTTAACAGTGTCCCTTGATCTCTCGTAATTCTTCCCATATTACTGGTCTTTATGATGAAAGGATTTAGAATAGGCTGTTTTCATAATGATTCAAATTTATGGATGTCTCATTCCCGGTAACATAGAGATGAGCTATTCCATTATCCTGCTCTTCCTGACTGAAATTCAATTGTTGGAATCTATGTTGAATATATTGCTTTTTGCTATGTCGGACAAGACTCGGACAAGCTTTCAGGTTGTCAAGAACAACCTTTGTTTAAAAGGTGTGCATAAGATTTGGGTATGTTACAAAAACCACCTACTTGTGATATCCAATCCAAGGATTTCACTTTAAATTTCTCATTTGAGAACCAAAAAAGGGCATCAATGTCAATACATTTCTAGTCTTCCTTTGACATGTCTGCTATTCAATTTCCCAGAGTAACATCTTTCATTGACTTGTTTTCTTTTATTACCAGGGAGCTCTGGGTGATAGACCCTCATGTAAAATGGTAATGCCTTTTAATATGATGATAAATATGCTTCCAAGGGTCACCAAGGTTTCCACACTCTTATGTTGATTCATCCAGAAATCAGTGCCCAATACACAGGAGTATATTGAGTTTGTGCCTTGAGACTAGTTAGTGCCATGTTGTTGGTTTGGAAGGTGACAGAAGGAAAAATTCCCTTGGGCGGCAACGGAAGAAAGTGTGAAACTGCTTGTTGAGCAGGATGTGTGGGTGGAGGGGTCCTACGGTTCAAGTGGACCGGTAATTATTTTTACCCCAGACGCGATAATTCCAACATATTTTCCGTGTGTTGAGTAAACACACCCTGAAGTGATGTTCAAAGACGACACACCTATTTGGATTCCAAAAAAGGTGTTTATCACAGGCTGGCGGGATGTCACGGTAGTTGTGGACGAACAACACAAGAGAATCGTGTCACTATTTTGAGACAAATTTGACAGTGGATTATCAGGTTGCTGGTATGTGCCATTTATATCAGCCAGTGCTATACCTCAGTCGGTGTACCTTGGACCTTGATGAAGTGTTGTTTTCTGCCACAGAGTCTGTGCATTGTAGTTAAGGGCTGGAAAGAAGTTAGGTTTGATAGGATGGTATTTTTAGATAACGTATAATGCTTCTCAAGAATGGTTTAGTCACTGTAATGCTGGAAGCTGTGTTTCTGTTTCTTCACAGGCCTCCAAAAACAATGAAAAGGAGCAAAGAGTTCTTTGCAAACTTTACCTTATGTGGCAAACTAATCATTGAAAAAGTGGCATGGTTGTGTCTTCGCATTTGTGCATTAGCGTGCTCGTGCTGCAACTGGAGACATAAGTGTGCCATTATTTAAGAATGTGAACAGGGTGTATTGGTTTCTTGTGCCCCGTAGTATACTCCCCAAATGAACTGCACTGTCGGGCGAAAGGGGTCATGTCCCAGAGTTAGACTGCTGTAATGGATCCTACCGAAGCCCGGTCACATGCCCGGAGTTGGCATAGCTGGCGTGCTTCGTCCTGATGAGGTGCCGACTTGACATGCTCCTCTGTATTGTACCTTTGATTTAAAAAACAAAACAAAAACAAAAACAGATTCTGGCAGAGGTAACGAATCTTTTGGCTGTAATAATAAAACTCAACAAATATTTCATATATCACCCAACATCACCACCCTGTGAGACGGTTGTGCCAAATAATGAGGCGTCACATTGTAAGGAATGGCAGGCAGGTAATGTTTCACTGTATGACATGGTTTGAAGACTTCCTGAAGAATGCTCCAAAGAATAGGCCTACTATGAAGAATATTCTGAAGAATGCAAGATGGTACCATTAACTCTGAAGTAGTTGTCAATATCAGAGGACACAATGAATGTAGCAGGCTGTGGAAATTTGCAGATACTGTGGTAAAGTTTAACTAAGTGAATTTTCCGAAGAAGTATGGAGTGAATTTTCCCTGTGTATTTGATCACTATCTGAAGTCCCATGGTGAATATTACTTGATGACAAATGTTGTACACCATGCCCAGTGAAATATATTTAAGTTTTATAAGCCTCCAAAATTGAGCAGATACATGGGACACAAAGTTTATGAACAGCTTCCATACTTGCTGCAGCATTTGTGAGTGTAAAATGCAGAATTGATTCAAAGTACAATGAATGAATATGAGAAATGCAATCACAAAACGGGAATTGAAACTGCCAGGTGTACTGATTTCTGTCTTGATTCTTCCTCTCTCAGATATTGACAGGAATGAACTGTCAGCTGGCATGATAACTCATTCTCTGAGTGGATGCATTCCCATAATTATTTCCAGCAACATAAATCAAGTTGGACAAACACAATAGTTGCATCTGTAAAAGCGTGGTGCAGTTTATTCTATTTTTTCCTTTCTTTCTTTTCAAAGAAATCTCTGCCCTCTCAGTCCAAATCTAATCAGGCGAAATAGCTCTAGGGAGTCGTCAAACTTTAAACTCCTCATTTTCTACTTAATCAACTCCCAGCTACCAATACAGCAGGGTTTGTTTTATTTGTATTGTTGTATTTGCCATACTGGGATCTGCTGTGTTGCCCTTCAGGCAATAGTTGCATTTAGGCTCCAGTGGGTAACCTTGAAATTGTCAAACAAAATCATAGCATAAAGTAATCAGAATTGTTTTCAGGGCTTCGAAGAATGAAGGAGCAGGGTCCTTTTCAGATGTTAGCAAGATAGGGGAATGGAAGTGAAATATCCTTGAGCAAAATTTAATAGATAAACCCTCTCCCCCCTTTTTTTAGAATAGAGAACAATCTGCAAAAGCTCTTAGTCTGACTGATAAGTCTGCAAATCATTTAAATTTTGTGGTGGATATAAGGCAACCAACTGTGTCATCTTTATAAGTTTAGCAAATAACAAGTGCAGGTACTTTGTATGCTGTGTGCATGGGGGAGGGGAAATGTCTGCACCCATCATATTTTTAAGTTGACAGTAGATCGGAGCACTTTTGTATTGGGAGGAGAGCTTGCAATAATGCCAAAAATACAGTAATAAAGAAAAAAAAATCATTAAAATGCTTTGCTGGTAATTTACATTTTTGTCGAGATGTTCATTTCTAAAAGATTCATTTCATACTCAATGTAGCATTGCATTCAATTATTGGTGAATGAGAGGAGGGTGACAAAACGTGTGTGATTAGGAGATGCTAGATTTTATATTCACAGCTATTATTGTCAATTTTGTATGGCATGCCCGTGGGCAGTACCCCTTTGGATGGACTGAGTGCTTGGGGAAAATGGAGATATTGAGGGAGTGGGGGTAGCTTGCGATGGCTATGTTGTGCTCTCAAGTACTTTCAGAAGGGTCAAACTTTCAAAGTGGTTCTCTCCTCTCTTGGGAGTGTCTGCAGCACATAGTGACATGTGATACTGCAGAACAATCTTATTTTTGAGCCCGCCTGCCTTGAAAATCCCCTCCCTGTCACACCCCCTCCCCCTCCCCTTTCCCCTTCTTCACTGCAAGCAATGTCTGGTGCAAGTCCCTGGGAGATCCTGTCTGTGTTTTGTCTAGGGGAGCGGATGAGATTGCCTTAGACCCTCTTGTTCAGGATCTAATCACTTTGTGGAGGCAGCGAAAGATAGGGGGGAAAATAGAGGTAATGAGGTGTGGTTCAACTATATGCATTGTGTTGTTTGTTGCACTATTTTCCAAGCTCCTTTGGTGGTATTAATAATAATGCCAGATTGGATAAAAAGGCTACAGTAGAGAGGGGGTTGAATATTCTACACCGGGTCTGCACATTGTTGCCAGTCCCTTGAAAACACTTACCAGCATTGTCTACCTCTTGTTATTACTCGGAGTAGAGCAGATCAACCCCGCTGAAATGCATCAAGGATCTTAAGGAATTCTCCTCAATTAGGCATTTTGTCATCTCGGCGACCCCTATGTGGGTGTAGGTGTTGAGCAATTCCGACAGATTTGCAGGGCTTCAAAAGCTCCCGCTGTAATACAGTAGCATCAATTCACAGTCATTTGGTAATCCCACACAATCGGATTTGTACAGAGTTTGATAAGTGGCGACATTCCCAATGCACTCTCAAAGAAAAGAATTAACCATTCTTAAACAGTTATTTTCTTACCCCAGGCAAGTATTTAGGCTAAATTGTTGCCTCTATTTAAAAAAAAAAAAAAAATACAAAGACAAATAGGGTCTTCAGTTTGATGTCAGAAAAATACTTGTTTACTGGTCGAAGCCAAACCCAGTGAATCTTTGGGGTAGGGTAGGCTTGTAAATTGAATGAGGACTTGTATAAAACTGCTTTACAGTATGTGATTTTGGCAATAACATAAAGTGTCTTTTTGCCATCATTACTCTGAATCTTCCCGTGCCGTGAAGAAGCCGTTTGCTTGATTCATTGAAAGCAGAGGGCACATTCATGGCATTTCATGGAAGCTGACATTGAATATCAGGCCCACTGAATGTTGTAACTAATATTGATGGCTCCGAAAATGAAACATCGATGCATGTTTCAGATTACTCGCGTTATGCATAACGTGGTAGCCTATCGTCCCTCGTCGCTGAAGAATCTGCCAATCAAATGACTTTACATCTGTCACCACTGGCACAGCCTTCTGAAAGCTAGCGTTTTCCACCCACAACCTTTCCTCTATGTAAAGCCCAAAATAGCTGCAGCTCGGGCGATTTTTTTTTTTTAAAGCTGTCCCAGACTAAATCTAGCCGTGGAGTGGCCAAGGTCACTCGCGGCTCTTGACAGGTTAGAGACGAAGCCATGCAATGTGACAATTCAATTTCTGTCAGTCTAGTTTGTCTCCTCGAAAAGTGACGTTCGCATAGGACGGTGATGAAGACATTAGAGTTAGCAGTCGTTCCGGGCTGGTGCAACTGTTAACTGCTGCGTTGATTTACAAGTTCAGCAGTCCGTTGTCGTTAGGGTAAATCGCCAGATACAGAATTGTCAGACCCTGCGTGATCACATCACCATCTGGGAAGACAATTACTTGATTTGTTTTTATTATGCATCTCATTGGCTGTTATTTACAAACTTGAAACCTGTGAAGATCTGCGGAAGCGCTTAATAGCTAGCTTTTTTCACACAGACCCTTTGTCAGCATCCAAGCTGATGATGTATGAGATACGATCTCTATGTAGTTTTCATCCCACTTACACATTTCTTGTTTGGCCTAACCTGCAATTGTTGAGTGTCTTACATGTTGGCATCAGATATCTGAGCATATTGCACTGTTTAAGGCTAGTAGTCTCTTTCTAAACAACACGACAGCAATATTGTGAAGTCTCTTTGAGCAGGCTAATCATGAAGTAGATTGTTATGACCCAGAGGCCTCCGTACCTCTTGTCAAGAGTTGTGATGATGATTTTGATTGAGAAAGCTTGCCCTGTCCATACTGCTAATTTGGGCAATTGAACCAAACAGGTGCGCCCACATGGCAAATGCACTTTCCAGCAGTGAATGGAAGGGAATGTACTGGTTTCCACTCATCGTGCAATGTTCTTCGCATGGAATGTTCAAAGCGATAGGTGACTACGTGTCAAAAGGGACTTCACTCCTAATTTAACAGCCACTTTGATTGAATGCCTCATGCAGAATCTGAGCAAAATTGGATGACAGAGAAAAAGTTCTAACCAGAGGCATGTTAGTATGTCACAGCATTCTGTAGGCCTTTCAAAATATCCATCTTGGTCACAACACTTTTTTCATTCATATTGAGCACAAAGTGACTCATTGGGGCGAATTCACGAAGGTGGTACAAATGAAACCATGGTTTAAACCATGGACAAAAACCATGGAGCGCCAAGCGTCACGCGGAATATTTCGTTACGAAATTGGTCATTTCATTGACAAAATTACCGTTTCATTAACGAAATTATCATTTCATGGACGAAATGTTCATTTAGTTACAAAATGTTGTCATTTAGTTACAAAATGTTGTCATTTTGTTACAAAATAATCATTTCATCGACAAAATGACTGATTTTGTAACGAAATATTCCATGCGACACTTGGCACTCCATGGTTTTTGTCCATGGTTTAAACCATGGTTTCATTTGTACCACCTTCGTGAATTCGGGCCTGAATGTTTAATTCTCAATTTTTTGTAATATTGCAATTACATGACCTCAGCAGCTGGTAGAAAAGGATGGCCTAGAGACCATGTTCACATTTTTGGAATATCCTCAATTGTTGCGTGTGTTTGTTTCACTGATTGTTGTATTCAATTCTCTTCAGATCTGCATCAACCAACTGTTCAACAGGTGTCCAAGGCCCATTGTGTATCACATTAATTGATTACAATTGTCACTTAAATGTCAGTGATATGGTTTGTATTGATTGGCAGTGTACAGCAGCTGTACTGTTCAAGACCATATTTAATGAATTATTGTTGCCTTTGTAGAATTATGTTATTGTATGATTGTCTTTTTTATGACTTACTGTCACCAAATACCAAATTCTACACTGTAGACATCTATCATATGGCATGGTCACAATAGGATGATGTTATCTGAGTGAAGACTGAGGGTTTGAGTGGACAATTTCTTTTTCTTTTCTTTTTTTATGGGGGGGGGGGGGAGTAGAAATACTGCACATCGCTCTGTTGCACCTTGCAGTGCACCAAATGACAAGGAGACTTCATCAATATCGAACATGGCAAGAGGCCGCATTCAAACTAAGCATTCACTAGGTGCATTGACACAATGTGTAACTATGTGTAGTTTCACCACCCGGTATATTGCTTTCACATAGTTTGTGCAGCAAACAACAAACTTCACGAGAAGTTGCCAGGGAAACTTTCCGCGAAACTTCCTGCGTGCACGTGGGAAGTTTCTCACTTCTTGTGAAACTACATGTAAATTTGTGCAGTGTGACTGCGCGTAGCTGAAACTTCAAAATGTTTGTGATGCCATAATACATCCATTCATGTTGATTACACACAGTGTGCATTCTTTTGTACGCTGTTGCATGTTTGCATTTTTTTTTTCCTGCGAGAGACAGAAAGTACAGGTAGTTTCCTGTCACCGAAACTAGGCGTAGTTTTGTCTATTGTGTAACCCATGCTCAAACTTCTGGAAGTTATCAGGAAGCAATGTTTGCGTCGTTTTGCGTAGTGTGACCGCGCCTTATGAAAGGACCAAAAGGGCTGCTTGTGAACGTCTTAAGTAATTTATTTTGTGCTTATCGAGGGGTCTTCATCTATATTAGAGAAGACTACAACCATGTTTGTCATATCACAATCCTCAAATAGTTAAGCCAGTCATGGTCTGGAGGGGATTTTTCCACCAGGCCGAGTTCAATTCTGGGTGCACATTTGTCATTTGGAAAGTTTGATATCTATTTAAAAGCATTTTTGGGGAAGCGGAGCTTTGCTTGACTTCATACTCAACTCATGTGCCAAACCGCTTGTGTCTGTGTATATGCTCTGTGCGTGGGTATGGAGAGCTGCTTTGTTTTGTTAACAAGTCGGGAATTTGTTACATAGCTGTTTATATGAGATATCAGTTTCAATTTGTAGTCATTAAGGAGCATCTGAACTATCTGTAACTCTAAGCAAACATGATTAAAAACTGTTTCATAAGCATGATGACAAATGCGATATACTCTTACCATCTGAAAATGGGTCAGGTCATATGCCTTTCCAGCTGTTCATATTAAAAAGATGTCTACACAAGATTTCTTAGATCATGTGTTCTATGCGAAAGGTTCCTTTTGTAACCTTATCAAAGCGTCCTTTAACCCGTTGAGGACGAGTCCCGAGTATACTCGGGCAAGCGTTTATGGGAAATGCGTGTTATAACAAAATCAAACCGTCCTCAATGGGTTAATCAATACAGAAACTTTTGAACAATAGCTTGAACAAAAGCAGTTCATCTTTCTCATGGATGATAAATGTGGAATGGGAGAAATGTAACAGATTCTAATCTATTCATTTTCACAGCCGTCTGCCACTTTGATTGAACTGCCACGTTTGTTTCCCTTGTTGTGATTGTTCACGCCCGAATGTGCAAGAATGTGCTTGATTTGTTGTTTCCACTCAGCCCAACAGAGTGACATCAATGGACTCAAATTTCATGCATATTTTCCGCACACTGGTTGCCTTCCAGTGACTGGCTCAGAAAGCTTAGCCAAGTCTCCCTCGTCTGTGCCTTTGCCTGACATACCAACTTACTTTCTGTGAAGAATATGGCCAAAAGGATTAAGTTGGCTTGGAAAAACAGTATGCCAAGCAATCATGCTCAAATGCATTCTTAGCCATTTCAGAAACATTGTAAAGGAAGGAAAGAAAACTCTTTGTCCTACCGTCCTCAGCAACTTCTTATGAAAACCACCCACCTTTTTCCCCTCTTTGTATTTGTTGGTAAGTGCTTGGCTTGCGATGGAAAATATGAGGCTCTATTGTTTCTGCCCTTTCAAACTTCGCCTCTACCCTGGGAATGCACTCCAGCAAATTGAAAAATGTTTCAATATGATGATGCTTGGCCCAGCTGTTGCTATTGTCGTGTTGGTTATTTCCTTTACTTTCCATGAATATCCTTTATCTCTACTTCACTCTATATGCTGCAATGTGCTTTTCTCTCTTGTTCATGTTCATTGTTGAAACTGTTAGGTCCGGACAGCATAGCTGGATTTTTTTTTTCTCTCTTTTTGTCTGGAGGTATTTCATTCTATCTGATTCTTGTTATCAAATTACCGTGCTAATGCAAAGAGCCTGTTTGAGATTTGTGCCAAAAGGTTGCGTGCTCAAGAGAGTTGTGACGGAAGAATGGAAGGCAAAGTTAGTGATTGGATTGTCATAGGCCAGGGTTTTGTGTTCTCTGTAATCATATTTCCCCAGCTTTGCTTAATAGAGGTTATCACATTTGACACGTGTATGGGCAGTAATGCAAAAATGTGTCAATCATGTTAAAATGCAGAGGTGGTATGTTGCAATGTTTCTTTTGTCTAAACTACCCACCCCACCCTTGTTCCCTTGTCATCAGTCCCAACCCCATCCATTCCACCACTACCCAAGTCTTGTCAATCATATGGAAGAGTTTTAGAAAATTGATTCTGTGCGTCTGTGTGTGGGCATTTCATAGATGATGGTTAGATTTGCTGCTCATTGAAAAGCCAGATTATGGTGTTCGACTTTCTGTCGCATCGTTTCCATGAAGCGTTACATCTGTACATTTCAGTCTGCGGTGAACTTGTTTCTAAATCCAGTGACAGACTGCTTGATGATATTTCAGGGTGTCTGACAGCTGTTAAGGTTATTCATGTCATGATGGCATCATATTGATTTCTTTGGGGGTTATTTGTTTTATTTGTATGTTTTTTTAGTTGTTGCTTTTTGTGTTATGTAGCTGAGGAACTAAATTTGAAGAAAAAAAAAACCTCTATGCAGGAGAAAAAAATTAATCTGCCAGGGCCTGTAATGTCGAACTCAACATTGCCTAAATTCACATCCAGAGAGTAGACAGATATCACATCCTGAGCTGTGCTCTGGATTTCTTCTGCTCACCTGTCAACTTTAATTACAGTTATGTACATTAGCTATGTGGAGAGCAATAACATGTGTTTGATGAAAGTGCTAGAAAAATCTCTTGCCTCAACCAGCTCTGACGTCTAAGTTTAAGTGAGTTTCTGAAAATGAACTTTGCAAGAAACTCAAGTTCTGTGGAAGAAAGTTAAAACTCGTGGAAACCTACTCCATTGATTCGCAAGTGCACAGAATAAGAAAGTAGTGTTTCTTAATTCTTTCAAAAGATTTTAGACAAATAGTAATTAGTATATGTGTGTGTATGTGTGTATTTGTGTATGTGTGTGTGTGTGTGTGTGTGTTTTATTGAGCAAGTGCCGTTTTCATATCGCAGTTTTCAGATGACAGTTGAAGATTTCCGTCAACATTGCTGACAAAGTCACGATTGATTGATTAAAGATAAATTGATTTCCCTATAACACGCATTTCCCATTTACCCCGCCAGAGAATACTGGGGACTAGAAGTCTTCAATGGGTTAACAGTCTTTTTCATTTGCTTTGCACTTGACACACTGTGATACCCAACCTTCTTCTTGTCATAAAATTGTCTGCCAAAGGAAATTCTGTCTTTCTCGCCCCCACCAACATGCGTTTCCGAGGGGACTTGCGGTCATCAGGCTGCCAACGCTCACATGGTGTCATAGGAAGGGCAGTGGGAGGATCAGCCTCCCAGTCCGTGTCCTCCAGCAACCTTATGCCAGCAGATCATCAACATTTGGTTAACCCCTGCCACACCTGTCATAGCAATGGCGGGGTATTCTTACACTCCAGTCAGCCCCAAACCCAGGCGTCCAGAAAGTCGTTTAGACCCTTGATGAGACTTTCATGTGTGTACAATATCAGGGGGTGTCAGCTTCTTCCTCTGCTTCCGTTTTCAAGCTGTGCCTACATTGCAGTATCTGTGTGTATCATGTCCCTGCTCCTTTGTTCACTCTGTAGATGTTTTATTTTTTTATCAGAGATGAAGAGATAATTTGACGTGGCACAGCCCTTTACATAATCATTTGCAATATTATAGAATAACTTGTGAATCGTAAAGCAATACACAAGTCTTCTGGATGTCTGCTCATTTGGCTGCCTCTCTTCTTTTTGATTCTTCTTTTTTTAAACATCCATGTCCTGTCCTCTGTTCTTTCTTGCAAGAGAGATTCACTGGGAAAGACATTTAAAAAAAATGCAGTTTTTGTCTTCTCTGACTCTGATAGCCGGCATCATCATCCTTCCCTCCCCCCCCCCCCTTTTCTCCCTCTTTACCTGTCCCTTCCATCAACATCATCATCTTGCCAGAAAGATTCACAGGGAGATGATGGTTTCATCTGTCGCTGTGTTGGCACGCGGGAGACGGGTGTCTGTCACCTCCGCCATCAGCTCCTCTCAGGCTCAGTACCGGTATCAGTGATGGATGGCATTGATAGATGAGGAAAGATTTCCCAAACATCTGCAGTATCCAGCAGACGGCAGTGGAAGGAGGATGGGGGGGGGGGGGGGGGGGGGGGGAGAGAAAAAAAAAAAAGATTGTGGTGTGTGGATTAAAGTGGAAGGGAGGATCAGGGATGGTGGAGGTTGGGAGAGGGGGCGGATATGAGCAGAGCACCAATGGAGAACTCTCAATGTCACGGCCATGATCATATAATCTTCCGTGTTAGGAATGCAGGGGGTAACCGTGCCGTGGCCATCAGCCAGTGAAGCTGGTGGGATGTGGCTTTTGTTGGAGTTAACCAACACTGACAGCGGGAGAAGGATTGAGGCATTCTAACGGTATTGACAAACGGAGATTGCTCCTACAGAGGATAATTGGACGCCACTGATGATGGCATCTGCACACCAGCATCAGACGGACCAACTTAAAGGAGACGCACCTTTCAAACATGGTGCATTAGGAGTAAATGACAAGGTTACTGTAAAGCCATAGCCCTTGTTTGCAAAATGCTAGCTCTTTCATGGCCAGGTGACCTGAATAAACTGTGAGCATTCACAGAAATTCTAAGAGAGAAATTTAGAAAATAACCAGCCAGCATTGCAGGACACCTAGGCAGTGTAAGTTGACAGTTAGCACATTTTTATGGCAACCATTGCAACAAGTGGTAGATTAATTGAGAGAATCCTCAAAGAGTTGTAAGACACACCCATCTATCTATTGATACATTCATACAAGTTATTGCTGATGTTGTGTTTTATCTCTGGTTGCCTAGCTACTGAATGTTTTCATCAGCAGCACTTGAAGAGACCAACTCTCAAGTGCATTCATGCTCCACCCACCCATTGTCTGCATCCTTGACATGCAGTCCAAAGGTTTTGGCATCTCTGAAGGAAGACACATCTAGTGAGACATAAGTGTCTGAAAGCCTGTCACTTACGACTCTTTGCATGGATAGATAGATGGATGGATAGAAAGATAGGTAGCTGAAAGAGATGATAGAACCAATAGATGTGTAGAGGATTAGATGGATAGATTAATGTGATGGGAGTCATTTTATGGAATCATGAATAGATGGATGTATTTTTGAATGGAAGAATGGATGGCTAGATAGATAAATGACTTGATGAATGGATGGGAGGATCAATTGATCTCTTAATGGAAAGCTGATTTGATGGACAGATAGGCTGTATTATGGAGTTATCTAGAGATGGATTTATTTCTGGTTGGATGAACAGATGGTTAGATGGTGTGAATGGATGGAGAGATAAATTGATCATGTAATGGATGGAAAGTAGGATGGTTCATGGGAGATTGGTTAGGAGGAGACTATCTGACTGACTGGATTCATGAGGTGATAGTTGGAGGATGGCTCAGGAAGGGAAGGAGGTGGAAAAGAATGTTATTGTTACCAGCCTTTCCTGAGACCCATCCTCACATCTTCTTGTTTTCATCAGACAGAAGAAAAAAACAGATATCTTGCCCTATTTCGCTGTGAGATGATAAAATCTCGGTGTAGTCTTCACAAGTGTATAAAGTGATGGATGTTGGAGAAAATCTAGTACAAATCATATTTTTCTTCTTTTCTTTATGGTCAAAAGAAATAACTGCAATGTCTTCATGCTGGGATGCATCTGTCTGTCAGTATGAATGAGACTTGCCCCACCTGCATCTACATGAAACTATGTGATGTCAGTCAAGGTTTGATAAGACAAAAACTCTCTACAAGAAATATATTCAATCAGATTTTTACCCCAACTTCACTTCAGTTGACATTAAAAAAAAATAAGACACAATAGAACATGTCAATGATATAGGCTTCCAGTTACAAAAAGAAAAGTAAAGAGAAGTAAGGAAAATCTGACGTTCAATCTGATGACTGTTTACAATAGGCTAGAAACTAGACGATCAAAGAAATTCCATCGCTGTGGAGAACAGGGCCACCCAGCTCTCGACCAAGCCTCGCTAATCCCTCCAATTTTGACAGTATCACTCCCTGCTAATTATCTTGTGCTCAGAACTGGGCTGTGAGCAAATAGCTGGCAAAGCCAGGCTTGTCTGGGTTAGGAACCGCTGACCCACCCCGACAGAGTAATAGATGAGAAATCAACACTAAATCAACACCATGTTAGTGATATTAACATTCCTCTGTTTCTCTTGGAGCTGCTGTTCCGTCTGCAGCAATATTGCTCAAATTTTTGGTTAATTGATGGGAGATGTAGCTGTGTGGATTCCTGATGGGAGAGGGCAACTTGCCTCATAGGGGGGATAAGTAGTGACCCATGTTTGTTGGATTACAGAACAATTTTTTTTTTCAATGTCTTCTTGACTGCATCCAGCATGGCAGCCTGCAATCTACAAGTTCAATGACCTCAGGGCATGTCAGGCAGAGATTGACCACATTCAAGAAGAAAAAAAAAAACAGGGGTGAAAGGCTTTAAAGTCCACTTAATGACTTCCAGTGGTGGTGCATAACAAGTCCATCAAGGGGCAGGTCACTTTGACCTTTGTTGGTAGCCAGGCACCTCCGGGCGTGGAGTCGCATGTGGGTGTTATTACCCTCCCCTACATGCTGTAACTAAGCCGAAAATTGGTACGCGGTAATTTGGGGCTAGCAGTTAAATTCAAGGCTTGAGTGCATTTTGCAGCAGGATCGCACTGGACTGTGATCCGAGTTTTCATCACGTTAACAGGTTTCTGCCCCAGTAAAAATCATCGGAGCTGCCCCCAACCAGAGGAAATCTATTATCAAAAGAAACATATTCGGCCATGCCCCTAGTACGTCCCCTCTGCCTAACTTGCGCATGCAAAATCAATATTGGCAGCAGGATTCGTCCAACTAAGTTTGTTTCAGTCTGGGTCAAACCACACATTTCTACCTTGAACTTGATAACTGACTGGTTGGCAGGGGGTATTGACAGCTAACGTGTAACTTGCAACACCTAAAACCTTTCACTGGTATGTCAGGAATTTGGGCCTCTTGTAATTGACTACCTTCTCTGGCTCTCACACTTGCTTGCTAGGCCCGCTGGAGAAAGGGGGTGGGGGTGGGGGATTGGAATGGGGTTGAGGGGGGAAGAAGTAATCTTTTGATACATGGGAAGTTGGAAGAGGAAATGGAGGGAGGGGAAGGGGGAGGGGAAGAACAGGGTCAGTGAGACATGAGGAGGGGATGCAATACACCCCTACCAGGATGGCCTAATTGATTCTATACATAGTCTTTCTTTTTTTAGCAAGTACATACACACTTGCCTCTCATGTTTCAAATACATATCTCTTGCTCAGTGGCACATGTAATCATACTGAGATATCAAATGTGACATACATTGTAGTCTGTGGTTGAAGTCATGCAGGGGAAATGTAATCAATGCTGCCACAGGTATTATTAGGGGAAAGAAAGAATGACATTCCATTACCATTGCATTGTAAAGTTTACTATGAGTGATAGATGATATCATGTAGTCGTCACTTTAGCAGCCACTGATCCTGAAATGCTCATACCTGTGTGATGAGAATGTTCTTCTCTAGCTCTGTAAGTGATCCTGCGGATGTTACCGCAGACTACTCGCTAATGAGTTCTTTTCTTTGATATTAGATCACTGCTAGTGTTGTTATTGTGACCTCTGGGGAAAAGTAAATGTGAAAATTTGCACTCAAAAAATTCATATTTGCCTCTGCAGGGTTTTACCTAGAGAAATTTGTTTGCCACTGACATAGTCCAGAAAACAGAAAACATATGAGAGCAAACATTCTATAATATAGTAATAATATCAAGGAAAGTCAAGTGATTGGCATGCTTTGTACTTTCATCAGGGAGGTAGGTCTCTTCCCACCTCCCTGCTTTCATGGTACTTGGTGAAGAATGAAGAATTCATATCAACTCATTTAACTCCCAGAATTTTGACTAGTCTGTCATCTATTTCCTCATCATTACTCCTCTAGCCAGCCAGCTTGTGTTTTAAAATCACCAGGAATGAATGAATGTTTTTGGCAAGGTTATATTTAAGTACATGAAGCCAAGGTACTACTAGTGATGGGAACAGTGAGATGACTCAGTCAGTGGTGGGTTTTGCAATGAAAGGGGCAGTATGTATTTAGCATTCAATTCACTGCAGTGGGATTGGTCAATTATTGCAGAGGTGTTTGCTTGCCAGCTCAGCGGATGACCCATGAATGCATGTGAGTGGGACTAATACATTTTATTGGTGAATAAACATCATGACGTGGTGATCTGGGACTAGGTAGTGGCTTATCGTAAGAGCCAGGAGGAGAAGCTTCAAGTTTAAGAGAATAGTCAACCCAAAATGCATCTGAAAATACTCATCCCCCCCAAAAAAAAAAAAAAAAAAAATAATAATAATAAAATAAAATGATAAATGAAACGAGAATGTGAGGGATAATAGAGAGAAGTTGCATAATGAAAGAGGCCAGACTGTCAAATGGTATATTAAGCATTCTGCATACATTATGTGTATGTTAGTCTCAATCACTAGAAGTTTAATTGATCATATGGTCGTAAAATAGCAAATATAGACAGAATCTGCTGACCATGTCAAACATCAATTTTAGTGCGAGTCAGATGATCATTTTGAAGAGAATACCTAACGCCTTACTTTCCTTGATTATTTCTGTGAGAGATGAAAGCAGCTTTCTTGATCTCATTTTTATTTTGCACCTGTTTTATTTAGGACTTATATGATATGATGAATGAATGGTTGTCATTATGATTACTGCAAATTGAATTGTGTGCAGAATATAAAGAAGACAATTATAGGGAAACATAGAGGAACTAACTCAATAACACACCCCCAGTTTCCCCATGTTGCAAAACTCAAGGTAAGAATTATGAAAGCATCAACCACATGTGTGCAGCTGTGAAGGTCCAGTCGGTGCTAGGTGATAATTCATTTGTTTTCGCTGTATTTTGCCTTTTATTTTGATCATTTTGTGCCGTGATTTAGGGAATTCTGATGAAAGAAAGTTGTAAGGTTAGGGGGAAATAATGTGATATTTCCTGTGTACATGGCTAGAGAAAATGTAATAAACAACATTGATGGCCCTTATGTTGTTATATGGTTGTGACTAACCTAGTCTATACTCACAAGACACATTTTTACTGCAGGCCAGGAGGAGGGTGCAGAAACCTTTATCTGTCAGTGATTGGTGTCAGGCTTAGCCTCATAATCAACCAAGTTGGTATAAGGTAATAATAGGCGCGGTCAGACTGGCAAAAGATCTCAAAGTTTTGCCAGTGTGACCGCAAACTTCCCGCAAAACTTCTCGATATATTTTCGGGCAGTACCTTTGAAACGCAAGGCCATTGTCATGTACAGATGTGCATTGTTACGTTACAATCACTAGCCATCGGACGGCGCACTCTAGCTTGCGCACGTACCAATGGCCCAAACTTCGCAATCTTAAACTTCTCGATTATTTGCCAGTCTGACCGCGCCTATCGTAAAGTATTTGGAAATGTGTTCATTATGTGTTATGTCAGTATTCTTTATTGAGTCCCCACACAGTGTAAAAGAATTGTGTCCATAAGCTTACAGTGTCAATTTAAGTTTTGTAAGAGGGCCTGTGACAACAGACTAGGTATGCAGTGCAAGGAGGATTGTTTTGATAGGGCTGCTGCTCCCAGAGGTGGCTGGGTGTCAGCCCCCAGGACTGGACAGGGCTGGACAGATGACCACAAACAGTGTCAGGAATGTGTACAAATAGTCTCTCCGCCTGAATGGGCATCAGATCGCCCCTGAAGGAAGGAGATAAGACCTCTCTCTGGTCCTCCTCCTCCTCTCTCCCCATCTTTCTCTTGGGGAGAAAACTTGCTTGGAGGTGCAGCAAAAGCTGGAGTCCTGATGTGACCTTACCTGACCTCAGGCTGGGCCGGCTGAGGTCACGACCTCAGTGGGGTCACCATTGGCCACTCCAGCTTGCAGGCAGGCAAGCAAAGGACTTGTCTCTTCAGGATGCTGTGTCTTGCTGAAGAGAAACATAATGGGTTGATGCCCCCCTGTCAACTCCTCCCACCCCACTGCAGAACATGTGGTGCTGGCTGATTTCGCAACTGGAATCTTCCCCACTTGTTGTGCCTTGTGTCGTGAGAGAGAGGAAATTTATTTTATCACAAGCTGGCACCTTGCACGTTTCCAGCCTCTAATGTGCACTTGTTCCCTCGTAAATCAGAAACTCACACGCAATGGCCATTTTCCATGTAGGCCTTGACATATGCCAACACAGGGACCTACAAATTCTCTTGCTCTGGCAAGTAAAAACTTATTATTGAGTAAGTGATTCAAATAAAGGCCAATTGTCTGTTTAAAGAGAGTATGGAGCCCTTGCCTGAAGTCCATTAAGGCAGGTTGCTGAAGTATCTTGTGTAACACCTTATAATACATTCATACAGCGATTATTTCAAGGTCATTTTCTTTCCTGTATTCCTTATGTGTAATCATTTTTACTGCATGTTGATTATGCTGCATTTATTTTAAACTTCTTGTAACCAAATGCTGATACTGAATCTACTGCAAATTATTGCAGTGAGTTAGTGCCTATGTCAGGAAGTGTCCCAACATAATTTTGAACAAGATTTGGGAAAGCAAATCCGTAGAAAAGGATTTGTAGCCCTACTACTTTGTAGCTCTCAGTTTTTGCATGTATCCATTATATACCAATCTGTATACAAGTTGTAGTGTTATGCAAGCTAGCACAGATCCTAGTCTTAGGCTACCCTGTATATGGGAAAACCTCACAAATAGCGAGATGACTGCTGTCTCTACATCTGGGTTTTAAAGACTGCTTTTCAGAACCATAAGTAAACCACCTACAAAATAAGATGGAAAAGAAAAAAGTCAGGTGTGAAAAGAGCTGTGGCATAAATCGCATGTTGAGTCGCCTTGTCCTGATTCGCTGTTATGAATACGACCTGTATTCACAGATAGAGCAGTTAGGGAGATCTTTGTCGGGTGTTTCCTCAATTTGTCGCCTGACGCTGTTTACTCTTCGTAACACCCATCCAATTTTGGAATGACCTTGTATTGTACAGCTTCTCAGATACAAGAGAGAAAGAGAGAGAGAGAAAGAAAGGTGAGATAATATTCCTTCTTACTGCAGGATGGGAAAAAAAAATAAAATGTCCTGAAGAAAGATTGGTAGCTAATGATTGGAGTTGCCCACCCCTCAAACAGGCTCCTGGCGAGGGGCTGTCTGTGAGCCAGATGAAATAATATGGGAGGCGACAGCTAAATTTTGACTGGTCAACAAGATAGTGACAGTTTGATGGTCAAAGCAAATTCCTATCCCTTAACCCAGTGCCTCCCCGGGCAGGTCAAGTCTAGGTTTTCTCTCTCTAGCCACTAGTGACCACTGACCTCTAGTAAATCAGATTTGAAGACATAGTGCTTGACAGGCACGTGTTGATGTTTGCCTGCATAATACTTTAACTTTGGTGCCCAGTGTGGTTGATCTATCCTCTACTTTCAATCGTGGGAATTCCAGTTGTTATTGCCAGTTTAAAGGGATGGTATAGTTTGGGCTGAGATGGGATTCAGATTTTGACTTTTGATAGATAATTAGAAACCACTTATGAACTATCAAAGAGCATACAATTCCAAGAAAAGTTTAAAGTTTATCTGCTGAAAATCAGTTTTGAAATGGCTGAGATATCCAAAAACAAAGCAAATTCAAAGTGGTCCTAATAAAAGGTGGGTCGCACCTTTTATTAGAACCTCTTAATTTTTGGATATCTCAGCCATTTCAGAATACTATTGAGGCTATGAATTTTTTGGTACAACATGGATACAAAGAAGAAAAATAAAGAATATGCCTTTGTCATAGATATTTAGTAGTCTGACATATCAAAGTCATAGCGTAAAGCTACCACATCCAGAGAAAAAGAATTTAAAAACAGAGCAGAGAACACGAAGGTGAGCACTTACATTGGGATTTCATTGCAGCTACAGCTATCATGCCAGATAAATCAAGTTGTTAGACCTTGTCTGAAGAAACAGGGTACCAGTAGGAGGAGTGTGGAAAAGGAAGAGGGTTATTAATCTGCTTGAATTGGCAGGGTTTGACAGGGATGTAAGTTTGCTCTGGTCTCTAGAGACATACAACAGACTCACCAAGAGGAGAAGGAAGAGGGGGAAGAGGAGGAGGAGGGGGAAGAGGAGGAGGAGGAAGAGGAGGACTAGCCTTTTCCCAAGGCCCTTACACCATTGTTAGTGCTGACAGTAATGAGCACAGAGCTATGGAGCCAATGCCAAGCTCATCAGTGCGAGGGCCTTTTGAGATCTGTGATTGCAATATTCCTGACCAGGGGAAAGCCTAACCCATGCACCACTTATGTGTCCTTATTGCAAAATTCTCAATCTTGGAAGTCAGATTTATGAAGGAATGCACTAGGTAAACAAAGTTTGAGTCTTCCTTTATATACTGTGAAACCAGAAATTTTCACATGCATGAAACTTTGGCAACTTTGAGGAGCCAAAAGATAAAATGCATGCATAAGTTCTTGTTTATACATAGTGCATTGAATGACAGTGGCAATTCACAGAAAGTTAATGGTACAAAAAAGATCGTCGGAGCTTATTCACAAATGGTTTTGGTTTTACAGTAATACAGGCATTGTGATGCATGAAGCAGTCTGAATAGGATTGTAGTTTTCGATGTGAGGTAGAGTAAGATTCTAGATCTTTATTAGGGATGATTTAGATGCATAATTTTAAAAATTGTACTTTTCTAAGAATGTGATATGAACATGCTTACAATATCTATAAAGAAAGACATAAAGACTGCACAAAGCATGCCCTGAAAGAATGATTGTGTATAATGTAGAATTGTAGAGCAAGATGGATTGCGTGTTTGCTGAAATAAGAAAATGGGGAGAAGTATAATGGATGTGAAGTCTGGGGGGAAAAGCTAACTTGCAAGAAGGCAACATCAACAATGGCCTGAACGGCAGAGAAAATGTTTGCCATGAAATATACATCAGTGCCAGTCTTGCCCACAAGGGGAGCTATTTGAGCGGATTGCTGTCAATTGTGCAACATTACAAATCGCCGTTGATCATGTAATTGAGTTGTGGCCGAACAAAGGGCCGCTCAATCGGCCACTTACACCTCGTGATTGCTCAGTTATCAGGGCCCTCTGTCGCCCCCTTTTCGGGAAGCAGAGTAAGTGGCTAGCAACCAGAGGGGCCGTTAGTCATGAGAAAATGGGCCGCATTATTCGACGTGTTATCATTTGTCGCCCAAACTATGGTGGTCTTATTTTTGTCCTTTTACAAATCCCCAACGCTCTTTTTCTCCCCCTCTTTCTTTTAAAGGTCCAGCCTAATCTAGATGGAGCTCTTTTCTGTCGAAGTCTGAAAGGCAAAAATAATAATGGTTGCCACAATTGTCCACCAACACCGTTAACTATCTGAGTTGTTCCCCTGTTCTCATGGTTGGGGTAGGTAGGGACAAGAATAGACTCTTAGTAAAAGGAAGGGTCTGAGAAACTCCTTGTATTCTACAGAACGGGGAAATAGTCACAGATGCCAGCTCACATTTTGATACTTCTTGTTGATGCAGCTCATTGAAGAATGTCCACATTTGAATTGATCTCATCCTGTAGGATTGCTAATATGGATTATGGTTACCTATAATGACTAACAAATACGGAGTTTAAAACTCTACCAATTGATGTAAATGCTTCCTTTATTTGTTACTTTTATTTCATCTAAAGAGTAACAATTGTCACAGACCTCATTTCTGGCCCAAAATTACCCACTTAACAATGGACTTTAGGACAACATTAACTTGTCAGCCCCGTATAGCAATGTTCACAGCCATATGAACACTTTTTTATTGTGAGTGGTCATGAGGTTACCAGTCCAGTGCTATGTTTGTATTCATTCTATGCCATAACAAGGCTAAGACCATGTGGCTTTGATGAGATACAGTAGCAGTATAGAGTTCTGCATCCTACCAGATCATAGTCTGAATGACTTACTATGTGTGTTTAGGAATGTAAGGACTTGTTCTGGTTTGTAGCCGAGCAGCAAATTGTTACAGAACCTGGTATGGAGATGAAAACTCTTGTCATCGTGTCATCACTGTCGGACCATAAGCTCAACCTCAAGCCATTCCCCTTGTCCACAGTGCGTGTTATTTGCTTGTATAGTACCTGGCCTGGCTTTAGATGCTGTTGACTTGAAACACAGTGTGAAAATCTCCTAAGTCTTCCCATAAGGCATGTACTGGAGGGATAGGTTCATTCCTTGTCGTGAAGTCATTGATGGCGAGCGCAGTTTGTTTTCGTCCTGCAGTTGGGACGTAATTGTCTTGCAGAAAATTTCGCCCCGCCGCTGAAAAGTCTGAAAGGTGAAATAATATTTTGGTTTCGAAAGCGTTCTGTTTTGAGGACTCCATGAGAATTTAGATACAACCAGAGCTAGTATATTGTGTCAGCCTGGCCAATTACGGTGAGGTGCAGTTTAAGGGGGGTTTGGTGATTTGCAAATCATATGTTCTGCAGTGGTTGTTGAATCTAATGCTTTCTCTGAACAGGGAACATACTTGAAGCAAAGCTAGCAGATGCGATGATCACTTTGTTTTGAGTGAAATCCAGATATTTGATCAGCATCGTGGTTGATTAGTGTATTTACCAGCCAGCAAACTCGGCAAATAGAAATCTGGCTCGTCAGTGCTGAATGGAGTGTGAAATTGGGCCCTGTATCGCACAAAGACTTCCCATTAATTGCATGTTGAAAAATAGTTGCAATTGCTGTCGGCCACTCAGAATAGTGTGTTTAGATAACTTTCTCACCTGAATCAATTCCAAGTTGTTACTTATTTGTATTTGTACATTAGTAAACTGTTGGGACGTATCTTTTTCAGGTTTATAGAAAATGGAAATACCGGTACATTTTACAAAGTAGGGAGACCATCTATCTTTTCATCATCAATTGAAGTTTGCCAACATTCATATCATGATAATTTTTTAGCATTGAGTGTATCATTTTTGTTCAACTCTGTTTGTATGGTAGTCATGTTTAACCTCAGTTTTCGTCTTTGGTACATGTAGATGCGGGATTACACACTTTGGGTCTGTGTAGATGCATAGCTGCCCAGTTGGCCATTGTAGGCAGCCCCACTAAACATACCATGCTGCTAACATTTGATTACAAATTATCTATTTTATCAGACCAGACGATACTCCAGTCCACATCTCAGTAGGAGGCAAATTATACAGAAGCCACCCTCTATCTCCTCTCTCTTCCCATCTCTCTTTCTCTTTCTCTCTCTCTCTCCAACACACACCACATTTGGCACTTCTTCAAGATTCCTTGGTTCCCTCGTGTTGATATCCTGACTGTTAAGATTGTGCTTCCACAGGCTCCCGGGCAGTTTCAAAGTTCAAGTATACCGCTGGTCAGCCCTCTATTCGCCATTATACAAATGACCTCAAGCAAAGCAAGTAATTCTCTGTAGAGGAATGTTCCTGAAATGCTGATTAATACCCATTTGGAATACTCACCTGTGAAGAAAGATAATGCACAGTGAACCTGAATCTAGATTCAGGATGTAGTCCGTTCGCAGTAAGACTCATTCCAAAGGTAAAAATGCACTTTTGTCATTTTTAGTCAAATTGTATGTCCGCAAGTTGTTATGATTATATCACAGGATATTACCCAAAGAGAGAGCTTTGAAAAACAGAATACTTGCATCAAACTTTTGAGTGACATAACAAGGGCATGATTTGTAGGCTTTATGAAGAAAGGAATCCTGGAACATTCTACACAAGACTTAGCACATCCATTCTTATCCTACAAGTTCAGAAACCCTCGTTACATAGCAAAATATATGTAATTCCGGAAGAGTATGAGTTATAATTTGTTTACCTGGTATTGTAATAAGGCATGATAGACCAAAACCACAATGATTTTTTTTTTTCCTGTAGCAATGTGAAGCTAACTAGCATCAAACTGGAGTGGGAGGCCTCTAACGTGAAGAAACTTTATTATGAAACTCTCAAGAAACTATTTACAATTTCTCTGCCAAAGCATTTGTTGCCTCCAATGCCAAGTGTACCACACTCCTAGTTATTGTTGTATCTTCAGCTGTATTGAGTTCACCAGGAGTTTGCACAGCAGTTATCTTCGTCTCTTCTAATCTTCAAATTGGCACCAGACTGGGTTACTTATCGCGTCATCGAAGATGCCGGCACGCAAATCTTATCTCCTCGGTGACTTATGCAGGCATCCAAAAGTCTAGGGCAACAACTATTTTCTTCTTTTTCCTGATATTGCTGGAATGTCTTTATGTTCAAAACAGTTGGGGAGAGCCAGCACTTGCTTTAATGCAGGTGACCTTAAGAAACTGAGAAACTGATGTAAGAGCTGTCTTGATAAATTGTCATGGCCAGGAATTCAAAGACATTAGGCAAACAGTTCATTTGGCAGTAATCTTATACCACTTTATCACACCACCAATGTTATCTGTGGTCTTCCAAGTAAGGTTGTATTTCTAAACAATCAGATAGTGGTACGATATGGATGCGTATTTATTTCATTCACGTTTGTTTGAGTTTGAACCAGTACAATATTGACATTTCATGGAATATTTCTGTGTTTGTTAGAATGACTGAAATCTGACAACAGGGGTGTCACTTGACAGAGACTTAGAGTTTAAAAAAAAGAGGGGAAAAAGATGAGCTGTGTGCAAACAGGAGTGTACATTCAGTTGGTTATCATGGTGCCCAAAGATTTGCCCTTTAAAGAATTATACAAAGTAGCTTTTTCATTAATGTGGAACAGCTGCTGACAGTGTTTCAAAGATGAAGAAGTTGGCGCATTTGTGTTTCCACTTGGAAATAGTTCACATTGTATTGTCATGTGAAACTATAGTGTCAATGTTATTCAGAAGGTTCTGCTGTACTCAAGATACCAGCGATGGTACTAGGTGATAAACATTTGCACCCACGACAGCATCGATTGTCTTTTTATACCCCCGCCAAACGAAGTTTGAAGGGGGTATATAGGAATCAGCGGACGGTCGGTCGGGCGGTCGGTCCGTTGCAAATCTTGCGTCGCGAACTACTTCCTCAGTTTTCAACCGATTCCCATAAAACTTGGCACAGATGTGTGCCTTGGGTTGTAGATGTGCAAGACGTATTTTTTGACAGTACCCAAAAGTATGTTGCCATGGTAACGGCATATTATGGGCAAAAATGGGTACAAATCTTGCGTCGCGAACTACTTCCTCAGTTTTCAACCGATTCCCATAAAACTTGGCACAGATGTGTGCCTTGGGTTGTAGATGTGCAAGACGTATTTTTTGACAGTACCCAAAAGTACGTTGCCATGGTAACAGCATATTATGGGCAAAAATGGGTACAAATCTTGCGTCGCGAACTCCTCCCACAGTTTTTGATCAATTTTTATGAAATTAGGTACAGATGTTCATCTGAATAATGTGCAAGACACATATTTCCGCATTGGCAAAAAGTGCGTTGCCATGGTAACGGTATGTTATTGGTAAAATATAGGGCAAAATGCTTCATGGCAAAACTGCTTCATCAGTGTTCTTCCAATTCTCATGGAATTCATATTGAATGTTTGTCTTAGGATATAGGTCAGCATGAGACATTTCTTGACAGTGACAAAAAGTATGTTGCCATGGTAACAGCTCACATATTATGAGCCAAAATGATGGAAAATTTTGTGTTGCAAACTACTTCCTCAGTTTTTGCCCAATTTCCATGAAACTTGGTACAGATGTGTGCCTTTGGTTGTAGATGTGCAAGACGCATTTTTCGACAGTACCCGAAAGTACGTTGCCATGGTAACGGCATATTAATGGCAGAAGATCAAGGAAAGATCTTGCGGATTTAACTACTTCCTCAGTTTTTTGACCAAAGCTTATCAAATGTTGTTTTGACCAAAGCTTATGAAATGTTGTTTGGCGGGGGTATAACCAGTCGCTGTAGCGACATTTCTAGTTGGTATGGCTTTAGACGGAATAGGTACATGCATTGATTATCTCGTCTGTCCCCTAATTCTGAATGTGCCCTATTTTCTTCCAGTGGTTTCCAATACAGTAGTGTACACTGCCTTTAAGTTCTGCCCTCTCCACTAGATCTCATTTAGACAGTCCTTCTCACCAATCAATGCACCTGCTGCATCATATCTTACCTGTTATCCCATCACAGAATACTTAAGTCCTCCTGGACTGTGTTTGAGAGAAGGAAGCTCTGAGACCAGTACCAAGACCAAGACACCGATCTTAATACCCCTTTCAGACTGGGCAATCTTTATTAAAGCTGCACCCATTGAAATTTTCTTTTTCTGAAATCTGTCTCCATGATAGGCTCTTGTGAAATACCAATGAAACAGTAGTGTAGTTATTGGCTGAAGATTTCATCCTCGCTCCCTTTATATTCCGTCAGCATTTTATCCAGATAATTCAACATTTAGGAGACTCTAATCTGAAATGCTTTCACCTTTGAAACACAAACAAAGGGTTAAGAGCTTACATTGGGCACCCTGACACTGGAGTGTCACTTTTCCACAAAGGCTCTTGCAGGGATGCCAAGTTCAAAAAATATTTTATGAGTGAGATTTTCATGACTCGGCATCTCGGCATGCTGATGTGCGCGCGAGCGAGGGTGTGGGAGGGGTTTTTCCCCCCTGTGGCCTCCCATGGTAGGGAGCTTTTTCAATTTTTAGCTCTTAATGGTGCGATCAGGTGCATACTTAAGTGACTATTTTTTACTTATTTGAAAGACAAAAGGGAAATATACCTTCATTTGCAACTATCACTTTGATCTTTTGAGCCATGCTCATTATTATAGGCCCAAGTTGCAGACTTCGCCCGATGCGTGAGATCGTGAGATGGCCCCTAAATGCTTGAGTCTCACGCAGAATACGTGAGACTTGGTAGCTCAGCTCTTGCAATCAAAATTCACTTTTCTTGCACTTCAGCCGTTTTCAGCATGTTTTATGGCTGTGTAATAATACATGAAGTAGGTGTGAAATGGTGTCAGTCTCTGATATAGCTGTAAGAGAATTCCAGCCGAGTTCAACAGGAAACCGATGGGTAAAGTTCGTCTGAAAGGGGCCTTTGTCTGGGAAGGGATTACTAAAGGAAATATAGCTAGATGCTGCTTCTGGGCACGACAAGCTATCACTACATCAGCAAGTTTTGGCATCAGATGAACACGATAGTATCATCTCACTCCAACTAGATAAGGGTAAAAGAAATACAGGAACATTTTTTTTTCCTTTTTCTTTTGAAAGGGTGAAAGAGTATGTCCCTTACTTTGTTACTGATCTTTCAAGATGATTATCACTTCTATTGATTCAGTTCCTCAATAAATCATCTTTTCATATCATATCACAGCCAGTAGGGAGCCAGTTGTGTGCATTCCTGATGCTGAAGATGATACCATGTGCACATCTGTGTTTTGTTTGCGTGAAAAGCAAATTTGATTTATGTACTTCAAAGTTGAAGATGCCCAGATAACGAATACTACATTTGTCTGGAAAGGTGTCTCCAAACATAACCAGCTAAGTGGTTTTAATCATAAAGTAATCTCCAGGCGACCCAACCCTTCATACACAAATCTAGCAGACTTTCATTGTGATAAAACATGTGCATACGCTGTTCAAAGGTTAGCATACAGACGCCATATTGGCTGAGCACCAAAGTATCTAGGGTTATAACCCGTAACAGAAAATCTCAAAGCCACATGAAAATCAAACATTAGGTGGGTTGTAATCTCATCAAGAAAATGCTGATGATACTCATCAACAAGATCATCCCAACCCATCACCTGGAGCTATAGAATCAGTAATCGTCAGATGGGAGGTAATGGTGCAATAAAAGCTCATGTGACATTAACCCTTATACAACATGTGCACAGGTGAATGAACATGCATGCCCTTTAGTGCTAAGTTCATGTAATCTAGCTCACATCAGAGTGCTGCATGCTCTAGCAATTATGACAGGATTGCTTCTATTAAAGCTTATTTCATTGTTCAGATTATATTTCATGTATGAATGAGTCCTTTGTTTAAAGCACTCTTCCCCTTTCTCACTTGGAGACATTTACAATAGAAAAAAAATACATGCTGGTAGAATGTACATTAATATCATGTGTTTGAGAATAAAGTTTGCATGAGCGGAGTAGTACTCCGCTACTTCCATTACTGGGCAGCGTATAAGGGTTAATCGACGAGTGTTCCTGAAGCAGACATTGGCAATGTATGTTTATCAGCCAGCTATCTGTAGATAAGGACATTACATGCTCTTCACTTTTTTTTCCCCTTCTGTGCATTACATGGTCCATGAGTGGGTTTGAGGTGTGTTTGCAAAAGAGGCATCAAAGCATTCAACCACTGTCCCATACAATGAGCTATTGTGTGAATGTGGGTGGTTTCAGGCTTAAACTTCTGTTGTGTGCATACATGCGCATAAATACAGTGCTTTGTGTGAAGTAACAGCACTTGCATCTACGTTTTGGAGACAGTTTTTCTACTTTCTGATGTGTGCATGGTTGGTAATTTCATTTTAACTCTTGTGCAGAGATGTTCTATCCATTTGAAATTTACATTATCATCAATGCCAGTCTTCTTCTTGTATTTGTGCATTTCTGTCAGTACCTTTTGAGATAAAACAGGAATTATTAAGCAAGAAGTTACCTTACTTTGGAGATATTTTGAATGTTGAACTTAGCAACCAATTATACTTTCTTCAGAATTCTGCAGTCTGATTTTAGAACAGTGTAATACCATAACTGATGAAGATGACTAGAAACGAATAATATTTATAGTCAGCAGGTATTTTTATCAGTTAATAGTCATCACCTAAACAGATGCAAATGGACAGACACATGGATACGTGAGTGAATAAGCAAAATTGTGAAAAGAAAACATCAGATTTGGGCATCATTCAAAATGTTGAAAACTCTGAATTATTAATTATGTTTTCTCAACCCCCATATATGTAACTGACACACAGATCATGATTAATAATGATAGTTTGTGCAATGCAATTTGATAGACCTCACTTACTTTGTGAGAGAACAGTCACATTTATCAAAGGGATAGAGTGCTAAAAAAAACACCGATTTGTTTTCTACAGATATCACAGTCAAAGACATTTTGAAAATGGGTAATATATTTTTTGTCTACAGCACACACATAGGCCAATTAAGGTTGGTCATCAAATCTATAGCCATGCTTGTATACATGTGTACCTGTCAAAAGAAAAATGTTGGTCATTAATCACAGTGGCTGAAATTTGCTGACTTGTACCTGAAAGCATTTTCATACATACATTGTAGTATATTACTAGCGTAGCAAAATTCTGTTGTGTGCTGTTAGTATAACTAGCTTGGCAAAATTTCATTGTGTACTTAACCCCTTTTAGTTTGAGTGTCTGCATGCCTCTATAAACTTCAAATGACTCCCAGAGAATTTTTTTATGAGCCATGAATTAACAGTTTGAATTATGATTACAAAAATATTTGGTCCTCCCCAGGCCGTCAGTCTGTCTGTGCAGTCGACAGTAAATATTGGCGTTGCGATAAGCAGTCCATTTGAGGAACGATGTCATGTGTAGGCACACAGGCCCACCTCAGACCAGAGATGTATGCCCTCAACTGCCTCCTTTGACCTCTGACCTGAGGAATACTCATTCATAGACTCCAAGGGGGAAAATGGGGGGGGGGGGGGGGGGTGGGGGTTAGGTGGGCAAAGAAGAAATTGCGCGCGGAGCACATTTTGCTGAACCAACAAATCTTTGCGCATAGCCATAATCATTGATAGCCTCGTAAAGCACATGAATTGTGGATATAAAGTACCGGAGTTAAACGTGCATTATGTGTGACAATTGTTTACTAATTTGTAATAAATTGCTCTCTTCAGCTAGGGGGATTTCTCTTGTGTTGACTTTGTTTTCTGGCACGTTTGCACAGTCTGTGATGAATGTTTGCTCTGGCAGATCGAAATGCTACGTCTGCCTCACGGGGGCAGTGGCCCCTAGGAGCTGCCAATGAATTTGCACTAGATATAGCGAGTGCTGTGTGGCTTCCAGAGCTAGACTGGTGTCAGAATGCAAGGTGGTCCAAGCCTCCAACATTTCTTGATCTTTACATACCATCTGCCATGTGGGACTGAATCTGAACTGTGTCAGAAATGCACCAGTCAAATTCAAAATGTTCTTAAAAGACCTCATAAAGGAGGCACTACTTGAAATATTGGTGACCCCCCCTCGGTGTCAACTGGTAAAGAAGTTAAGAAGTGTGCATTTTTCAGATTTCAAGTGAGCCAAAGTTATCAAGTATAGAAACAAGGTAATGTGATATTTGTGAGCATTTTAGAATAAAGCATTCAACAGAAAAACATCTATGGAGTTGTGGTATGTATGATGCATGACCATTGGTGCGTATCATGGCATCTTTCTGTTTTAACTGTCATTACTGCAAGGGGGGGGGAGGGGGAGATTGAAAGATAGGAAGGATTAGCTGCTAGAGATATAATATTGTGGTATGGAGTGGATGGATGAGGGGTGAAACTAGCAGTTCCAATCCTTTGCTCAGATGGCCCAAGAATCCATATCGATGACAGATAACCTACCAGATGTGGCATGCCGAAATCATGTTTGCTGACAGATGGCTGCCAGCGTGCCATCATCCAGCAGAGCATCCTCCTGAAAAAACTGATGGAGGGCTGGCTCTCCAGATGATGCCCCTCGCACATGTTATGACGTGATGCCGTTACCGTGCTTGTTGGAAGGTATCGTGGCGCAGCGCCAGGCTATCAACATCGAGTCTGGCTGGCATAAGCCATTAACAGCTATTTAGATACCCGATGAGTTGCAAGAATGTCCACTAGTGATAATACTGATTGACAACAATAACTTCTTGAAGAGGAGGGGGGGGGGGGAGTGGGATGGGGGTAAGGGAAGGAGTGAGATAATACACCAGTGATGGAGCCTTGTCCAAGTCACCGAGTATTCCTTTATCTCCAGTGGGGGTTTCCTTTATCTGTTTATAAATGTCAGTAGTCACCTCTTCAATAAATCATGAATAGGCTTATCATGGCATTGAGTGACAGGGAATGGCTCAAGAGGTTTGACAAGGCTTGGAGTTCCACTAAAAAACCTTTGAAATAAACTTCTCTTTGTATTTTGCATTGAACGATAAACTGTCGGATTAGGAGGTGTGTTTTTCTGAAAGTGCTTTGTAATATATGCCTTTCTTTATCTGTTGACCAAGTATGAATAGAATTCTTCATGCAGCAGTCATTTAGTACTATTCAGTGCCATGTGTAAGAGGGAAGAGGTATCTCAATTGATTGGTAAAGATTTTTAAGTAGTGAAAATGTACACTTGTAAATTTTGTTTTCCTATAAAGTGTGTTCAATTAGGCTGCCTTTACTTCAAGCATTGTGCATCATCAGAATTTGAGGAAGTCGGAGCCTCAGGGGTGAAGATGGTATATTGCTCCTTAAGTTGCACAATGACGACATGTGTCATATGTCGTAGGGGGAAACAATTTGCATCTCAATAATAATGAATGGATCAACAGTGCTTTTTTGTATGAATAAACTCAGCCAAAACATCATGAATTTCATAAAGCTGATGAGTTTGAAGTTACATGCACAGTAAACATTACAGCAAGATTGGTTTGCAAAGGATGTCAGTTTTCATGTGAGATGAAGGTCAGAGGTGTGCTTGCCATGATGCTCAGTGTCATTTTCCTACCTAGTAGTGCTTTTTCTACAGTTTATTGGCTAAAATTAGCCTTGAATGAAGGCCTTGAAATATAAAGCAGTTAGCGTATCATCTCACACAATAGCAGCACTGACAATTAACTTCACTGGGCAAAGTGTCATGTATTCTAGCAATGAGAAAACTTTCTGGTGTTTGACAAAGAATAGAAAAAAAAGTGATAATAAAAGGTGATATTCCTTATCGCTTTTAAAGCCCCCCCCCCCCCCCCCCCCGCCCCCCAATGCCACAATGTCTACTTTCAAGGAACAGTAAAGGGCATCCTTTTGTCAAAAGAGTCATTTGGAGTCTATAAGGTAAAGGCTCTTTCATTAAATCACATGTAAAGAATGCCGGTCTCAAGAAAGGTAGTATGTATTACTGCATCACACTAATCATACAGAGGAGATCAAGAATTTACATTAATATCTGTTCATTGCAGCTGAAAACACATAAAAAAAGGTATGGCTCATGTGGTTGACAAAACACACAATATAATGCTTGGTCACTGATTGAAGTTAAAGTACTTAAACTTTAGTTTTGTCTTTACAAATACATAGGAAGATGGCTTCAGCATTCATTGCAAAATCACTGACCCAATTCCACTCCCATCTCTACGTGACTTGGTAATTTGATATGAAATATCATAACTACATAATTTGTAAGCTATTTTCTTCTTGTCTGTCAGATTCATCACAAAATAAGATTGTTTGCAAATGATTAAATAACTTGAGAAGTTTTATCGACTACTTTTGCAATATTACCTAGGGCCATCTTCTTTGCCAAGCTTTGCTTTTAAAAGTGGACCCCTGCATTCCAGTTATTTTTCCTACGTAAACTTAACTATAAGTGTTCCCTCTTTTAGTATACATTCAATATGACATTGCTTTACATCTTCACTTTAAACATTTAGTATGCACTACATGACAGCGTATGTAAATTTTGTATACAATTATACTGACACTCTGTTAGTATTTGTATCATTTCATTGACAGTGGAATACAGATATAAAATTGAATTTAACTTAAGTTTTTGTTCTTAGTTGAGTATACATCCAGATGAAATTTCCAGTCATATCAGAGAGAAGCAAATACCTGCAAGAGAATGCATAAATGATACGGGCAGAGATTATGCCTGCAGTCTCTCTGAATATCAATGCAGATTTAAGCAGATATTCTCTGCACTGCTCATTAAGCTCGAAAGAGCAAAACATTGTGCATATCCTCTTCGCATGCGCAATTGACCTTTTGAAGTCAAATTGAAAGTGATCCCCCCTCCTGATCCCTTTGTGAAGTGCCGCCATCTTTTGTGTTGTTGATGTTGCTGTGAACTACATGTTTGCCATCTCAGATACAGGCTGCCTCATTAAGGACTGGTAATGAGGCTATCGGGACACAGAGGGAGATGAGAAAATGAGGGGGGGAAATGGGCCAGTGATAGACACGCTTTTGACACTAATCAACAGGGGGGGGGGGGGGGGGGGGGGGGGAGTTAGGGTGCTTAATTAATTTAGAGGCATAACTAACTCCATCCAGCCTGATGCATTGCTCTATGTGCTAGTTTGTATAAGTGCTGTGCTTCGTGCTGGAAAGGGCACTCGTTTCATTGGGTTCAGTCATGATCATAGGCAGGATTTATAAGCTATATGCTCCAATATTGCAATATTGTAGGATTTGTTGCTATATTGTATATTGTATAGATTTGTTGAGCGTCTGATATGGACAGCTTTTACTCCTTGTACTCCCTGACCCCCCCCCCCCCCCAAACCTTAACTTATTGAAGTGGTTGTATCCCCATTCAAACAAATGAACAATCTGAGACATATTTTGACAATGGGAAAAGTTATACATCAATATCAGTAGGTACTGATAGCATCCTGATATGATGCATAAATGCTGCCACCAGTGCTCAACACTGTAGTATTGTCCCCACATCTACAGATTCAGGTGAATCTTCATAACATGTTGCCGTTGTCACAACATATGGTCCATGAAAAGGACCTGTCTATGTACCCTAAATACCTGTATTCTTTGCAGTCGGCTATAGTGTGTGATGATCTAGGTACATCAACAGGTTTACTTGATATTTTGCCCCCGGGGAAGAAAAGAGACAAGTTATTATGCCACATATCATCAGCAAGACATTATATCAATGAACAGGTTGGACTGTAAAATCATTCATCTGGATTTGCAATCATAGGTAGTTAAGGCACACATCCACTAATAGATGTTACAAGCAGTAGCACAGTATGATTGCAGTCTCCGGCATTTACACATGTATTGAGTTCTTCTGGGTCCAGACAGTACAGTAAGTCATTAATCAATTACCGCGTAGATATCACTACTTAATACATACTGTTCCCCCTTTAAATCATGAACCCCCTGGGAGTAGTAAACAACCACTCCATTTGTGTGGAAGTTTGCCTTTGAGGCATATGCTTTGAGAGAGCATACAAGGTTTGTTTTTCTGGTTGAGAAGTTATGTTTACTGACACATTAAGAACATTAAACCATGTATGCAAATTACTCCGGATGTTGAAAGATTGTTGTCTTACACCATACATAAATATCTGCACAAATAAACAAGACGTTATCATTGATACCCGTCTCGGATAAGGGCTTTTGTTTGTTTCGCCTGTTGTCTTATGACCTTTGTAAAGGTTATGCATCTGTGCTCAGCACACCAGAAACATCGCTTCATTTTACAAAAGCCCCCCCCCCCCCCCCCCCCCCCCCCCCATGTGATAGACTATGTGCCTGTAACCAGTACAACGCATTCTTGCTAAATGTTGGATGTGGGTTTTATCTTTCTCTTGTATTTGTTTCTGTCTTTTATCATTCATATCCTGGTTGATTCTGATTTTTGTCTGTCTTGTTTACCATTACAGTTTTCTATGAACAAAATAGACCAAATAGAGATAAGAAAAACCAGTGATAAGTGGATTGGGCATGATGTCATTAGAAATGCTTGAATACTTATCTTGTCCTCTCAGGTTGTGGGTTTTTTTCCCAAGTCCCCAAAATCTGTTCATGATCATAACCGAGTAATGTCCATCAAAACTGAAGAATTGAATAGGCCTAAGTCTTCACCAAGAATTCAGAAAAAAGTTAAGAGCATAAGAAAGTAGGCCTATATACAGGATCTCACAGTCTGACTGAATTTGATAGAGCTGAAACTGTTTTTTTTTTTAATCAAGTCAAAAAGAGTGTGAATGATGAAACGAAAAGTATTTGTTGAAAAACAGGATGGGTGTGATTTCCAAGGCTTTGTATAAAGCTGGCAGCCTCAATCTTTAGTAAAACACAGACGACAAACACTTAAACCATATGATACATTGTCAACAACTCAACACTAATACTAGTGCATAAAGACGATCCCCATAAAAACCGTGTAATGTTAGGATTTCATGTTTACTACCCTCCCTGCTTTTTATTGTTTTGATTCTCATTAAGACCCCCTTTTAGTCAGAAAATTCTCTTAAGCCAAGCTCTGTCTCTCTATCATAAAGTCATCAGACATTCCGCTACTAATCATTGATTAATCCCAGTGCAAAAACACATGGGCTCCTAGATGGGTTTCGTCTAGCCAGTAACTCTTGTTTTGCTGAACATTTTGCAATGTGATTTAATCATGATGTAGAACCCTTGAGCATTGTGCTAATTTGTGGTCACCCTGCCATGGCCTGTCTTGATTACATGTATTACCATGTGGCAGTGCACTGCATGCAGGCTTTGAATATTTTCATACCCACATAAATGCTCTATGTGTGGAAACTCAGGTAGAGATTTAAAAACAAGGAGATCATTCTAGATTCTGAACTCTTAGAGAAAAACATCCATTCTGCACCAAACAACAAAAAAGAAGCTGTGATTAAGAACCGCATCAAGATCTACAGTGCAAGCTTTGCTGATGCCAGTCACACAAACTGCCACTTTGGTGTACTAGCGATAAACTTGACTGCTCTCATGTAGATGATCTTGATTTTTTTTTATTTTCCTTTACACAGGTAAATGAATTTGTCTTTTATAGCCAGCTATATGACATTGTGTTCTAATCTTAAAATAGTATTGAATGATAATGCTAATGGCTCTGCCGAAGGGCAATCAAATTTGTATTTCACTTGCTTCGATGGAGCAAGCGAACGAAAGGAAAAAATAACCAAGAGAACACAACATCAGTGGTTTCTTGCCCTGCAGCTAAACCTCTTCAGTACCGCACATATGCCAAATTGAATCTTGCTCTCTGCAGTCAGAATTTCTTTGAAAGAGGGATGGTCAACACACTTGGGTCATTACCTTCAGGTTCACTACTTGTGCTGAGGACAATATTTTGATGGATTTACAAAAAACAGGGGATGACATCTCTTCAAATGGCCGAGCTGTAAAGCCTCGGGTTGCTGACAGTTGCTCCATGGAAGAGCATGGTGAAGTGTGGAGTGCACGAAATCTTCTCTTTGCTCCACTGCCACTGAAATCCTCTGTGGTTTCAGCCGAAGTGACCTCAGCAGGAATTCCAAATATGCAGTCGTACTCTCATCTTGCAATATTATGCCTGTTTAAAAACGCATAGGAAGGGATGACAGTGATTTAACCAAGTAACCATCATATTCGTTTGCCGTGGGTATTTTTTTGTCAGTATTTGCATTTTTTTTTTTTTTTGTAAGCAGTTCCTTGATTGCTCAGTTCAAGTTCAGGTAGAGTATCCCAGCTCGCATTCCAACTCAGATACATTTTCATCACAATGTCTGTACGTGCATCAGTCACAGCCTGTCAAAATCAGCATTCTTGATGTCAAATTAGATTTGATTATTTCTTCCATATCCTCGCTCCTTTCCCCCAGCAATTCTGCATTACCCCCCTTTTTTCTGATGTCTCACTTTATTCTCAGGTGATGGGTGTGTCAAGTTTAATGCTTCAAATACTTCTTGGAGCAAATGATAGGTAGCACATATCCACTCTGTTCCTCATTAATTGCATCACCCCTCCTTATAAAGTTTATAAGGAGGGGTAAAAGAGAAGATAGGTTAAAAGAAGATGAGTAGATGAAAAGAAAGTTGTTTTTTTAGTAAGGTTATCTATCAAACAAAAGAGATTATTTATGCAAATAAGAACAGAGATGTGAATAATTGTATTTTTTGTTTGTTGATGGTAAAGGTCAATTTTATTGTGCAATAGTTAATATTTCTAATGTATGTTTGTATATTTGAATGTATTCATGATGATCTTTGTAAAATGTCCGCAATTCAGCCTCCTGGCTGCAAGAGATGTTATTTAATAAATACCTTTCAATCAATCAATCATGAGAAATATGTTTGTCATTGGCATTGCATTGCCTGCAGATCTGCCATTTTCCTTTTTTTTTTTCTTCAATTTGACAGAAGAATCAAGAAAGAGAAGTTTTTGACCCTGAAGAACAGACACCTGTTATTAGTCTTAAGAATTGTCAAAGAATACAGACAGTTGCACAAATCTTATTTTACATGTATGATGTATCAGACCCAATACATATAGAAATACACACATAGCCATTCCGAGAATGCCTGATCCTGTAATGATTAGGTCAGGTTAGGTTAGGTTAGGTTAGGTTAGATTTGGTTTAATTTGGTTTAATTTGGTGTGGTTTGGTTTGGTTTGGTTTGGTTTGGTTTGGTTTGGTTTGGTTTGGTTTGGTTTGGTTTGGTTTGGTTTGGTTTGGTTTGGTTTGGTTTGGTATGGTTTGGTTTGGGTTGGTTTGGTTTGGTTTGGTTTGGCTTGGTTTGGTTTGGTTTGGTTTGGTTTGGTTTGGAGAGAGATAACTCCATGCTGTCAATGATTTGCAGTGATAAACAGATGTGATGCACAGCCCTGTGATGATACAGTAAACATTGTATCATGACAGGTGACTTTCAGTGGGTGAGGGTTTATGTAGATACTATTTAGTTTTCTAGAAGCCTGCTTAGAGCAGAATCAGGGCTGGTTTCTTTGATGGTTGCTGCTGAAACTTTTCACACACACACAAACACCGTACAAGATGAGTGGATGTCCTTGACTTTGCCACCAAGATGTCACTTCCCAGCTTTGGGAGACTTATGTGGCTACATGGGTCCTGTGATGAGTGATGTACCCTTCCCAAAACATGTGGCCGAGGACAAAGTTCTCATGAAGCACTTTCCCCCACTTCTTCTCCCCTAGGCAAAACAGAGAGCATGTCTGGAAAATTTAGGAAACATTATTATGTTCTGTGTGTGGGGCATGTGTGTTTGTGTGTTGTGTATATGTACAATGTATATGTGCCTTTCTTTAACATGCCACGATGCCATCTCGCTTTTGTCGGCATGTGGTGTTGCTTGTAAGTGTGAAATATTCTCTTGATTGATGAGAACTGTATAATAACGTAAACTTTTGAAGAATGAAAAGTGAGGAAAGAAAATGGGTTTATCGGGATGCCAACAGATTAGTATTCATATGTTGTGGTTCTTTACTCTCAACTATGTACGCATATCATTACTTCAACCAGTCATTATCTTTTACATTTGTAAGTTTTTCATGAATATTACATGTTGGGTTTCCTGTGTGATAAGAACGAAATGAGAATTTTGCATTACAGATATTGTATTACTCCATGTAATAGAAGCAGTCCGTGCAGCTTTTATGACAAGTGATATATAGGCCCTGCTCCCAACTTTATACTATCAATGGCAGTGAGCTTGTAGTATGGAAAGGAAGGAGAGAAAAAAAAATAGTGGATGAATTATGTCGACTTATGGCAGTTTTTGGTGTGACTGAAAGCCATCAAAATGCCTGGAGCCTTCTCCAAGTTTGGGTCGATGTTTGCGTGATCTCAGAACTCTGGGACTCCCTCCTCACCGTTTCCCACCAGCCTCTCACTCCAGACTGAAGGGAAGGGGTCAGACATTTAGGGAGCCTCGGCACATAATTCACATAGTTTCAGCAGCATCCAGGGAGATCAGCAGGTAGTCATTGGTAGGCTAGCCTGGCTCCCAGGCTTCGAGGTGTGTTTTCTGTCCAATCCTTCATCCTCAGCCAGTCAATAATGCTAGACTAACACCTCTTGGAAACCAACCTCTTTGGCACAGCTGCAGGATAAATTTCGTACATGCATAATAAAGGAGAATAGTCTTTACACCAGACAGATTGGTAGTTAGGAATGTCTCACACCAGAATGCTTGTCCGGAAGAAACGAAGCACACTGCCTTGAGATCTGGCTAATGATAAATATTAAAAGCCTGCCAGCGTCTGCTCCTGAAGTGGAGGGAAAGTTCGTGTGAACTCCCTTGACATGCAGCAGCCCCTGAAACATGAATGGTGTCAGGCTCCTTGGAACCTCTCTCCTGGCACCGTCGTTTTTTGTCAGTTCTCCTAGTCATCAGTGTAAAGGACACCCAATTTTTGATTTATTCCAGGAGTTCATGTCCGACTAGTACGTGTCACTGCTGATGCTGAGGTAACTAGACAGGCCGGAATTTCTTGCAACCTGTTCTGACGACGAGATTAGGCAGGAGACAGGGTGGGGATGGTTTGGAAGGGGGGGGGGCTGCTGCTACAAGAAATATCGCCACTCTTCCCATTGGTTGTCAGTTGTCCATCAGCATAGTCCCTGGACTCCAGAGTGACATAAGCCAGATGCAAGTTACTGGAGTAGCTCTTTCACCTCCTCAACAACAGCCAAATCTTATTTTTGGGGACATTACAGCCCTTCAAAGCAAATGTCCAAACAATCTTCTCCATGCAGACTCACATACTTACACACACATACAAGGCTGTCTTACGATTTGTAGTTCTGCAACACAGGAAAACATATGAAATCTCATGAATGTCTGTTAGGTCATCATCCTTACCTTATTGTCAAAGATGAAAATGTTGTATATGAAAATTTTAATTTGTGCACTGCTGTGATCAGTCACATATCCATGAAGCTCACCTATTGTCATTCTTAGACTGGAGAGATGCATTACTCATCACAAAGATTTTGTGATCGTAGGGATGAGCTGCACAAAACAGAGGGGGATGATAAGATTCAGAGGTCTCTAGCAGGTCGGGCAAGATGGAGGCTGGTGTCTAAAGAAAATCACCCCTATTTACTAATCCATTGGTTTGAGATTAATACAATGTCACACCCTCCCAAGCATCATGCTTAATCTGTCTAGCCACCCCACCCCTTCTTCAAATCCAGCAACTCCCTTCTAGAGTTTTGTGATATTTCCTTTCTCTTCAATATTTGCTGATGGCTCAGACGTCTTTCTGTGCCTTAACTCTGAATTTCTTTTCTTACGTGGTTCTGATTCCGACCCTGTTCTCATTCTGGTGTTGTTGGGGGTTTTTTCTCAGAAAAATGTCCCCATTCCCCGTCTCGCCATGAACTCCATGCACTCAATGTGAAAGCATCACAGACTTTCCAAATACGAACAGGTTGTGATCTACACTGTGCAACCTTCAGTAGAGACTCAATGTTTGACCAGAGCAGTGCTACTTGTGTGTTGTATACACTCCTGAAGTCAATTCTAGACAATTTTCCTAGTTTGAAAAACAAAAAGAAAATCTGAGCTTATGCACTTTGTATGGTCTTAATGCTACTTGCATCATTGACATTGACCTACTGTGAAAAAGTGAAGCAACTGAAAAAAAAATGTGTATATGTTTATAGCTGAATGCTTTAAAAATGTGAAAATCCTGTGAGGGGCTAAGTTGACCATACTCCATGTTCTCATAGATGGTAGTACCAGAATAAACTGGTTAATGAATGCTTAATTAGCATGATGCTATTTGGTTATAGATGTCTTCCTTAGAAGGACAGCATAACTTTCTCACAACTTTGTTTCCTTCGGTGTCTTTTAATTCAATGAATATCAATATAAAGCTCAGTCAGCAGAGTTGACAAAATTATTAAAGTGATCCACTGCAATGTTAAACGGTGCCATGGGGCCAGCTAATCCATCCTGTGGAAAAATTTTGTCTTTGAAACATGATAATGTTGAGGAAGGGCATGTCCTAACCTCAGATGAGAGAGTGTTTTTGCTGTCTCAGATGTGCACTGTGATAGCACTGAATTGTTTTCAGTTAGCCATTTTTGAGCGGAGAGATCATAGTTTGTTTTTCAAAACATTTGACTCCACATGAAAGTATGCCGACATGCCATTGTGTAGAACCAGAATCTTCAAGTACGTGTCTAGGGCATTCCTTTTCTACATGGTGGAAGCAGAGAGTTTTGGAATTTGGCTTCTTTTTTTTTTCATTGAAAACTTCATGCCCAAAAATAGCAGTGCATGGATCACCTGTTATCTTCCTGTCATAGAATATTATATCTGTACTAGCAGCACCCGTGGAAATCCACGGGTCTGAGGGGTTTTATTTTTTTTTTCTCATAATACGATTTTGCACATTTTTATTGAAGAAATAAAAAGAAAAGTCTTCTCATTCTTTCATTAATTGTGCTGTCTTCTAAATGACCACCCTTCCCAGAAATTTTATAATACATTTTTGTAGTATATGTCCGGCGATCCGGTCCATTGGTAGGGATCATTCCTGCCACTACTTGCTTTTATTATAGAACTCAGTTTCGAGGGGTTATTTGCACCCGTTGAAGTCCAACAGTTGTCTTGTTGCCCCTCACCCCTCCCCCCCCCCCCCCCCCCCGCCCTCACGCACACACACATTTCCACCTCCGCAGGGCAAAAAACAAAAACATCCAGGGAAAAATTACCAAAAACGCAAATGAGATTCCCCAAAAGTTCTGCCCACAGGTTGTTCTCGTCAAAACAGGAAGATATTAACACTATGACTTTGATTACCCCCTGCTCTTGCATCCACGCGGGAATCCACGGCTGGTTTCAAGGCCTCGGTTTGTTTTGTGTTTTTTTTTCATGTTTCTTTTCCCCACGTTATGAGAGAAAAATAAGATATTTTCGTCTTCATAATTTTGCTCCCTCCTTTTTGTTTTTAATCACCAAAACTTAGCTTGATATATCATATAGAACTACATCTGCTTCAGACTGTACATTATCATAATCAATATTAGTCCTACAATTATTGCTCCTATTATAGTTATTATTATATTATTATTATCATTATCCTTATTATTATTATTATTATTATCATTATTATTATCATTATTATTATCATTGTTATTATTTGGGGAGGGGGAGATCATAGTCATCAGGTTTAAAAGGCACCCGTGGGAGTAGGGTCTCACGACCTCGTATTTTTTTTCTTTAATATTTTTCCCATGTTATGGAAGAAAGAAGAACATATACATCACTGCATTCGTCTTCATTTGCTCCCTCTTTTTTTTTTGTCACCAAAACTTGGTTTGATAGACCATAGAACCACACATTCTATTTCCACTTGCAATTTTAAAAATAGGCGGTCGGCAAAGCGAGGTTTTCCTCTACGTCCGCTCATCTTATGAATATGTATGATTACAGCAGCTCTGCAGTAAACGAATGGACACAGCTGCGCGTGTAATCTGATATGGAAGGGCAAATATATTTAGCCGCGTCCTAAACAGTCTGCGTACAAACGACATCGGACTTGAGAGCAAACGGCGAGCAAACTAAATGACGTACCTGAGCTGCATATAGTATTCTGCAGTTGTGCAAAATACAATTACATAACAACGTTCGTTGTTTTCATTTGGGGACGCCAATAATGGCGAACTGTACGTAAATGCCCTTGTAGTCCATATCACGCACACACAGATTCGTGTAACCATCGTCAATACATTCAGTACACGTAACAGGCGGAGGCAAAGGTACATCACAGAACTATACACACAGTGTAGAGTGTGTAGAGTTCTGCGAGGTACATTGTGTGTGTGCGTGCGCGTCCGCCGGAAGATGTCAGAGATTTCGCTGCACCATCATCTTTAGTATCCCCCAGTGTCTCTGCAAGCTAAAAGATGGAAGATCGAGAAAGCAGGAGGCCAGCGCAGGTTCCGCGAATATTGAAACGCTCGGCTCTTTCGTCACGCACAAAAATGCTTTATGCATGTTGCTAATTAATTTTTCTTTTTCGTCCTCGACGTCGACACGGAGGCGGAGAGGGGACGAAACCCGCGCCATTCGATGAAGGATACTCTCCTGCGGCCGACGGCACCGGTCGCAGCTGCCCGGAGCCGACGGCTCGGGAGGAGATAGACAAACCAGCAACGCCGAAATAAAACAGGAAATACATAAGGCCGCGACAACAACAACAACTTCGAGTATTATAGTATAGGATACTACATTTAGCAAAATGCATTTAATGATTATTTTGTTCTAAATCTGTGATTTTGGTTAAATAGAAGGGAAAAAAAAGACTAAAACTACCTTTGAAATAATGGTTGACCTTCTGAATATTCAATGGTTGAACTCTTGTACATCTTGAGCAAACTCCTGTTCATCTTGATGCGCAAAACTGATAACATCAAAAGGAGGTGAAAAGATTGGGCAGGTTTGCATAAGGATGTTGCCAGGTCTGTCGTTATGTGCAATGGTGTTTGCATTCCTCTTCACACAGTCATATCCGAAAAATTCCAAGTATGCCAACCAATAATGGATCCTTTCACAGATCAATGTAAATTTCATTCTTGACTGGTGGGGTGGAGCTTTGTGACTCATCCGATTATTCCAGATGCCGATATCAATATTCTCTCACAATTACTGCATCAAAATTCCAGCCTTGTCTTCTTTGCTGAAATGAATGAAAAAAAAAAATGGCCTGATTAAAATTTGTATTTCATGCCCAAGTAGCAGTTGACATATATACTTAGGAGGGTGGTGACTGCAGTAGACTTTGCCGAGATTTAATGCTTCTATGCATTTTAGTCATGCACAAAACTGACAAGTGGAAAATAAAATTAAAAAGATGAAGTTCTGATCACAGAGATGTATTAAGGGGAGTTTTACAAGAACAGCTTGCTGACCTGGTAAAAGTTAATGATGCATTGGCCCTGTATCGTATTTGAGTATCATGGATCGATGGTTTCAAAAAAAGAAGAAGTAATAATCCATAGCCATCAAGGGTCAGTCTACATTGCTAATTTTGAAGATGCACTTGTGTCCGCCTAGTAGAGCAAATTTGCCTTTTTTTTTAGGTCATGTAAAACAAGTTTTTGGCATGATTTACCCTGTCTCTATCTTTCATTTAACTAATTGTTTGAGAGATTTGTCCTTGTATTTTTTCAATGGTATTGCAGAATACTTGGACAAGCACAAGGGCATTCATGTTTGCCAGAGGAGCTACAATACTGTTGCCATGGACACTTTTATACCATTACCTGGTACTCTTTGAAACTGTGCCTTTAGATATACTGTGTATCATCACTTGTCAATACAAGTTTTCACTAAATTCCTTAAACTTGTTGAAGGCAGCATTACACTTTCTTGAAGCTATCAGATTTAATATCATTCCTGGTTATGAGCACACAACAGTAGCAAACTACAGTCTACATTATAGAATAAAGTCCTGTTTTTCAGGTAGCTTTTAGCATGTGTGACGAAGAAAAAGCCCATCTCGGGTTGTATTGCTGTGGAGGTCTGACCCATCTCCCCTCTCCCTGTAGCGTGTCCACCAATTCAACCCTGATCACAATACTATTTCCCCTCCCCAGTGTCCAGTCATGGCATTGACCTTCAAATGACCTCCTCCATAGCTTCTGGTGGTCACTCGGCCTGGGAGAGGGGATCAGGTTGCTCGGGAACCGATCAATATCAATTTTTGCGGCAATTTCAGACAGGAATTCCATGGCTGCGTCCTAAGATGATGATCCCCTGGTGGAAAGATAGGCTGTGAGGGGATTGGAGTTATGGATTTGTATTCTAATCACCATGCTTTGCCTTTGGGGTTAATATACCATTAAAATCCAAGCGGCAAAATTCCTCAGTTGGTCAATGGAGTTTCTCTTGCTTTTCTGTTGCAAGTAATAATTGTCTTGTTTTTACGTGATATAAAAAAAGTTAAGTCACACCCCCTGATATCTTGTGTCAGTCATGATCATTTTGTGTATGTGAGCAAATATGGAAATATATTATGAGCTTACTACTCTGATATTGTTCAGAGTTTGTATTCTAATATAGGCCTATACATATAGGCCTCCATAATATGTGTATAAAAATATATTATATTTCTATAATGATCCTTAAAAGGAGTGGTGTGCAACCATACTTTTCTTTTACATTCCATGATGCTGAGTGCATCTACTACATCTCCCAGAAATGAAAATGCAACAAATGCTTACGCTTGACACACATCAGCCTTAAAATGTTTCCATCATTTAAAAAATACAAATAAATAAGGTACTGTCATAAGACGACAGTTTTGCCCATTGTTGAATGCTCGGTGAGACAGTCACTTTATTTTAATAAAAGTTTTTAAATTTGTAAGGGTTCCTGCAAAGGTATAGATTTTGATATGTACGCATGCACTCAGGTGTGCAAGTCATTTTGTCCAGCACATCGTCTTTTTTGCTTTCGTGTGTGTATTTTTTATCCTCATACAAACTGTTTGCCTTTCTCAAGAGCAGTGATAATTTTGCCATAAATCTGTACCAATGTACTGCCAGGACCTGCCATTTTCCTCAAGGTGAGATAGTTGGGCTCATAAAACCCAGAGAGTGTTTTTCTTGGCAGACTAAATAGGATGGGCAAACATTGTTTCAATGGGCGACCAAATGGCCGTCATTGTGGTGCTCCAAATTGTGTTTGTTGTCTGACAATCTTCGCGGAGTCTTGTCAATATTGGCCCTCCCAGCATCCCAGAGAAAACCTTTGTCATACCTGTGAAGTCGTGGATGGGAATATCGGAGAAGCGGGAATATCAGAAATAATGATGGTGATGATAATAAAAGGAGGAGTGCATAGAAGAATCTCTTTGGATGGCTATTTCATACTTCCCATTGCTATGACACTCGAGAGTTTTGCTGACGAGTGCTGGAAAGGTTAGGAATAAGTGAAGTGTGTGAGAGGGACAAATTTAGTAGAAGAGAACATTGTGAAACACTGGATTTATGGTAGGCTATATCAATTGTAAGTGCCATATCAATACCTCTTACTCATACAGGTGAACGTAGTCAGTAGTTACATCAAGTGAGCATGTGGTTATCGATAGCCAGTAGTGATCCCAGCCCGTAGTGGCAAACCCCACATTACAGGGATGTGAGGATGTAGAGCTTCCAAAAAGAGTTGCTTTTTGTAAAGACCCCCTGGAGCCTCATCTCAACCAAAACTATACCGCCCCTTCAAGCCTTCATTAGGCATTGATGACGTGTAGGCAAAAAGCTCCACAAACATCATCTGTGCTAACTTGACATAGGCAGTCACATTGATCACACAAAGTGATTTGCCTGCAGCCATCTCCAGATATTGCAATTTTGCAATATTGCGAGTTTGAGGTAGCGAAAGGATTGATACGGATGCCTTGCTGAAGGGAAAATGAGGGTTTCTTCAAGAGGAGGGGAGGGGGGTTGTGTTTTGTCATTTTTTTTTTAACCAAAAAATAACAACGTATGGGAGTGGGAACAATAAAGTATGCAAGTATTTATGCCATATGAATATTCCCACCCATGATTGATCATGAAGATCGTTAAAAAGGATACAAGAAAAAACAAAATCTTTCACAAAGAAGACAAGTGTGGTATGGTTATAACAATAAGTAAAGCGATAACAACATAAAAGGATGAAAACCAGAGCTGAATACATCCACCTGATCCCCGAAGCCAAGGGTCCCCCCCCCCCCCATCTCCATCTCCTCCTCTTTGTCTCATGATGAGGCACATCTCTCCAAGAGATGGCTTGAGTGGATGATGATCCACCCTCCTATCACCGCATTATCTCGGCAACAAGAGTGCCGGGATGAGATGACACTGATGCGGTGGGTGAGTCCGGTCCTCGATGATGGATGAGCCTTTGTTGACGTATTACACTTACAGCAGCGTACTCCTCAGGAACCAATTAGCCGCCTGCATCCAGACTAGGGGGACGCAGCCAGTGCCCCAACGCTGGATATAGATCACAGACCTCTTGTCTTATGCAAGATGGGCACCACACATCCTTCTTTAATAACTTTGCTCCACTACCCCCCCCCCCCCAATTCGTCTGTCTGTCTGTCTGTCTTACAGTCTCTACTTTTGGGGGCAGTTCGGTATACCTTTATCTTACAATCTCTACCTTTTGGGGGGCAGTTTGTTATATCTTTCATAAGAATCGTTGCATTTGATTAATGTGCAAATTCAGATGCATTTTCAGAGATAGAGGGTAATCTATGTGAGCGTCTTCCATCTCTACTGTGCCTAAGCTACCCTTACAAAGCATCAGCTGGAAACTTGGGAGAGGGGGGTAATAACAGTCTAGGAAGCAGACTATATGGCCTGCATCCACCACAGGCCGAGCAAGAGGCAATCAGCATCAGAACCATGCCCTTTTATCTTCTCGAGAAAGCATACATTATACAGTCAACGTAGCCCAAGTCAAATCTATTTGGACTGAAGAAATAGCTTCAAAATTTGACTTATGATGGAATAAAATCAATAGAATACTAGTATAAAGAGAAAAGGACTTGAAAAGTCTATTATTCGACTTATGCGAGGTCGACTTAAGCAAGGTTGACTGTACTTATATGTAGCTATTTGCAAATATGTGCTTGTAAATATGGGAATACATGCATTATTTCACATGGAGGCATAGCACATAAGGGTGAAACATAACTTTACAGAGATGGGGCTATTTATAAGTATTATTGGTCCATCTTGCTTGGATAATCTGATGCTATTCCCAATGTCTCTATGGGAATGTGGAGGGTTGTTTGTCTGTTGTTATTGGGATTCCCTGCTGAGCGTTAGATGTGAGGTCAGAGAGACTGGATACCCGCTGCCGTTCTTCCCTCTGAACTCAGGGAAGGTCAAGTTCTATTGATAGCTGACATCTCAGTATAATAGAGAGCAGAGAAAAAAGAACGAGGGATGGAGAGACAGAATGAGGGAGAAGGGGGTGAAGGAGAGAGAGAAGAGGGTGAAGGAGAGAGAGAAGAGGAGAAGAGAAGTGATGCAGGAGAGGATGCAAGCAATCAGGGGAGATGCCATCAACGGCAGCATCCCTGGTGGTGTGACTTCTTCGGTTCAAGTTCAGGGGTAGAGTTTCCCCCCTTTGTTCATCTGAGATGTGCACAAACAACAACAACAGTGTAGTCAGGTAGAGAGAGATGAAACACACACACACACACACACACACACACAGAAACATACCCAGATGCACAGTCTGAAGTTAAATCATGATACTGTAGAAGTGGATATGTTCGTGCGAGTAATTTTCTTGCACTGGGCGGGGGAATATTAATTTTGTGTGTTTTTAAATTCCATGGAATCACGACTTGAATAGTGGTGAAAATTTCCACACGGTATAAATTTTCACTTTTACAGTGTATGAAGTTAAGCAAAGAATCACGTAAACAAAGTCTCAGTAGATGCTATCTGCATGTTGGTATGGAACTCCTCGTGGAGAGAAAAAGAAAGAGAGGGAGACAGACAGTAAGAGAGAGAAATAATTGCTAGTGATTGATGCTAATGATGATTTCATATGCTAGGTTGATGTCTTTTTAGTTGGCTCAGTGGTCAAGATATCTCATTAGAGAACTTGATCTGTGATGCGCAGATTGAGAGAGAAAATGCAATGCCATGCATAAGACTTGTTGCTTGATACAGCATGCTGTCCGATTAGGTCTTGCATAAATGACAATTATCAGGTCAAATTGACCGAGAAAATGTCATGGCTTCTGTAAATACCGATTGGTAAATTTTGTGTCATTCTCGAAATAGACATGTCCGTGTTTGCCCTCTGAGATCTGAAGTATTACCTTTTTTTTGAATGAAAGGTGTGTCATGTTTTGCAACTCTGATATCACATCTGTACAGTTATGTAGTGAGTACTTTTCTCAATAGGCTAGCATTGTTGTCTCTGCACTATCTAAACCTGCTGAGTTCCTTCGTTGGGATACCCAGATCAGCTTTTCAGATAGCAAGGATTGCATGGGGTAAATCAATGTCAGATGACAGCAAGCGATACACTATGTTTGTTCATCTATGATACACTTAATATTGCCATTAATCATCACAGCGTCCTCCATTTTCCTCCTCAATTATCTCTTATACCGTGAGCCAAAGTGATCGCATGCCCAACATCCCTTCCTTGTTAACCCCACACAGAGCCAACGCCGGCGGACTGCTCCCAGGCGCGGTGCGACATCGTCTTCGACATCCAGTGCCCGTCGGACAGCCTGAAGATCCAGGCGCGGCGAGTGGCTGGCGAGTGCTGTCCCCAGCCGCCGGAGTGCCAGTGCAACATGGCCGTGTGCCACAGCATCCCCTGCCCCGAGGGCTATGAGTACCACCAGCTCCGGGCAGGCAACGGACAGCCAGGATCCTGCTGTGACACATTTGAGTGCAGGCCAAACTGTGAGTCTAGTCTCAAGTCCAGACATTCTTCATTTTATTGTTGGAAATCTCTCTTGCAAACCTTCTGAAAAGTTAGCAAATACAATGTAAAGCGATAGTTGATACACACACACACACACACGCACACACACGGTCAAATTATATATCAAATTTCAAACTTTTCAAACTCTTGTCCTCATTTTGATATCCACTCAAGTCACTGATTTATCATTACGAAAGGTAATATGGATGACTGATAACGTGTCACATTTTTCATACTTTATAGTCAACAAAATAAGTTACAAAGAAATTAATGAAGCAAAGTAGTCCACCTACACGCATCTCGATACATTGAACTCTTCCAAATCGTCCTAACAAGTGACGCACAAGTCCCACCCAAGTCCCGGCGATCCCCCATCACTCGTCTCGTTACTCAGGTTCATTATTCGCCGGAGAGAGAGAGAGCCCCAATCCCCTTCCAACCGATCTCCTGAAATCACCCTCTGCTGTCGTTCCTCCACCGCTCCTTCCCTCCCGCCCCAAAGGATGCACTTTCCTCCCTCCTTCCCTCCCATCTCCGGTCTCTCTACATCATTATTCCTCGTCCAGAGTTTTTGTGTCCATCCCTGTCCCCGCGACGTGTCTTTTATCATCTTAATCTGTTTTCCAGGCACATCCAGTGCATCAACTTCTCTTTCTGTATTTATTTCATCAATTTTCCCCCTTCCCCTCTTTGTCTTGTTGGCTACTTTCCAACAAACTCCATCATGTTCCTGCTAACTGCACTTGTCTGGCACCAGTGTTCTATCTCTCCCTGTAGTGTTTTTCTATTCTCGTCACGGTCCCTTATCCTCAAATGTATGACTTTGTGTATAGAAAATTTGTTACTTGATCATATAGAAAGGCAAACACATTTGTGACACATTAGCTTTGTCTGCAAAATTTGTCCTACTCTCTTTTACTTATTTGTCTAAAGTGCATTTTTTTTTGGGGGGGAGGGGGGATGTCTGCAAAGATCATAACAGGGATAAAAAAAAAAGAACAGAAAGCAACTTGCAGACAAGTTATTCCTTCTTTTAACTTAACAAGTTAGCAAGCCTTAGGGATTTCCTATCATATCATGTCATAGAGTGCATTGTGAAATGATATCTTTGCAATTTTCAGGTTTGTTTCATTTCTTGTGTTTTGTTTCATCCTAGATACAGACTTTATATTTGCAGGCACACCAGGGAATTCAGTTCATTTTCCACAAATGCAGCAGCATTTTCATGCTTTTTCTTCTTGGCAGATGGAGGGGATAGTTGGGATTCTTGTGTATCATGATATCTATTTCTGTCAGACCACCCTTGTACAGTCAAATAGTAAGGTGGTATCAGTTCTGCCTTCCTGTATTAGCCAATTTGCAAACTGCAGTAGGTTTTGAACAAAAACCACCTAGTGACTGCAATCCATCTACTGCAACTATATCCCCCATCCATTGCAGGTTGAGATTTGCCAATTCAGTGCTGCTGAACAACTGCCAAAATACATGTCCCACATTGTCACAGTCAATTGAGAATCATCCCAACATGTTTTATTGAGTCTGTGCTTCAACTGAAATTATTTATAAAAAGAGAGCACTTTATCACACAAAAAAAGAAAAGAACCCCCTGAGTATTTTTTCTTGCACACAGTTTAAACTTGTAGTGTAAAATGCACTTCTGTAGTCATTCAAGAACAATACATATCAAGTTATGACATAAAACAACCTGTACTGAATTTGACCTTCTTCAGTTTTTATACACAATGAACAAACAATGTCATTGAAACATAATGATTAATTCCCTAATTCAAGACTGATGCAACAAGTTTGATTTTAAAAACTAAACTACCATACCGTTGGCCAAATGAAAACTATTGATATTAATGAATGCTACCACCAACACTGGAACCATTGAATCTCTACTGTAATGATTTGTGACGAGGGAAATATGGGAGGAGGTTATTCCGACAGATTTCATGGCGGGTTTAATTCAGTTGACTCCTCAGTCACTCATGTGCGGGTTACTGCCCTCGCGATCGACGGACGATGTCACGCGGCAGGGGCAGCCCTGGAAATTACACATTGCTATTTTCGCCTGCCGTTGAGCCATTGATTGATTGAACCTGGGCAAATAGTCATGTTGCTCGCCCATCACCTTGGCTCTCTCCCAGTATTTGCACGCTCGGCACCCAAATGAAGAGTTTCTGGCGGCAGGATCAATCAGAAAGGGTGTACTCCTATTTGAACATGCTTGCCTTTAAAGGAACCAGTCATGCGAATTCTGGTGGCAATAGGAACATGCATTTTTGACAGTATTTGCTCTCATAGAAACCAGATATAATGTGATGCCATTCAGCAATGTGGAGGCATGTCCAAAATCAGGAGTGAGGAAACTTGAAACCAAGGCAGCATTTCATGAAACTTGTCAGTCACTGACAACTGTTTTAAGCTACTGACATCCTTGCATCTGATTGGCTAGGAGCAAATTTGACAGTTAAAACACTTCATAAAATGCCCCCCCCCCCTCGAGTGAAACGATGAAAGATTCTCAGATGTATTATTTGTTGACTAGCTTAACATTAATGAATTTTGATAACTCTTACACACACTATAAATGTGATTTGTATTACTTATAATTAAAAACTGGAAAGTTTTTTTTCAAACCTCAGTATTCAGATGCCAGGAGGTTACTATCCAGATTCTATTTCATTTTCCATTTCTTTTGTTTGTTCATTTGTTTGTTTATCTAATAGTGAATGTGACCAACTGCCATGGCGTGGTGTGTCCAGAGACTAACGTCCAGATGTGTCCGGCGGACTCCAAGGCGGTGATGGGAGGAATGTCGACAGACGGATGCTGCATCCTACCCAGCAAGTTAGTGTCTTGGCCCCTGACAAACCCCCGTGACCACACACGCACACATACACAAAGCTAGAGCCATTTGATGCCTTGCCGCTGGATCTCCTTACGACTGTTGTTCAAAACAATGTTGTGATTCCGAGCAGAACACCCAGTCAGACTCCATTTCGTTTGTTAGCGATGATTGTTCCATGTCGCCCCTGTACTTACCTATGGTGGAACCCTCATGAGAGAGTCTACAAATTTTATGTATAGATGGCATATATGTCCAGAAAATCACTCAACTTCTTCAGCTATGGGATTTATGGTTGGAAAACTTGAATTCTGTCTTAAACATCATTACATTTTCTGTTATAGCACTTCAGTGCTTTGTAAACTTAATAACCAAAATATATTGAGAGATACTCCATGATCTTGTATTTGTCTAATCAAATTTAATGTAATATAACCTACAAACATATTTTCTCTTTTCCTTCCCCCTCCCTCTTCCCCCACACCATCCCGTCCCCATTTCCCTTTCCTTTATCTTCCCCTCCCTCTCTTCTTGACCCCGCCCCCATCCTACCCCCCCCCCCCCCCCCCCCCACCACCACCAATTCCTTGTGGTACCTCTGCAGGTGCACCTGTGCCCTGGAGCGCTGCGCGATACCGCTCTGCACGGACGGCTACTCCCCGCGGAGGATCGCCAGTGGCAGCATGGAGCCGGGGTCCTGCTGCGACGTCTACGAGTGTGTCATCGGTGAGTTTGCCTCCCTCTATGGCAGAGGTAGTAATCCCTCGCTTTGTGAAGATCTTATGTGTTCTTACAAAGTGAGACATTGGCCATATCGGCACTTAAACTGGGAGAACAATATGGAAGCAATTCATGATGGAAGTATTGTATCACTGGTTGCAATCCAGTGTGTGTCAGAGATTAAAACTCCTCCAATGAAAGTACCTAGGTGGGTGAAGCCAGAGCTGCACACCAACCCATTTTTTCTACTGGTCGGACCTGTCTGTAGGACCAGTAGGTACCCAATTTTTCTATTTTTTACTGGTCCGACTGTGATTTTTGCCGGTTAGGGACCGTCGGACCAGTGCCAGTGTGCAGCGTTGGTGAAGCACACGAGAAGAACAAGAGGATATTCAAGAAATGCTTCCATCGGGGGGGATACATTGTGACCCAAGATATGATGCGGCTGAAATTAAGTTCTATCCATCTCATGACAGAACTTGAGGTCAGTGTGGAGGACGTCCAAAAGCAGAGTGTGCTATTAATCCATAAAATGTTTGCACGGGGACATGGAGAGCATGGCTGTCACGGCCATGCATACTTGCATTTGCAAATATGTTGTCGACACTGGGGGGAAAAAAAAGGACTGAAGGAAAAGATGGCATGGACTCTGCTGTTCTCTTAGCCATCTGCTATTTCTCTATGACACTCAAGACTTAATTGTTGGGGGGGGGGGTGGAGGAGGATCCTTCTATAATCAAACAAGTTGGGATTACAGTTTCAAACTCAAACAAACGGGTCACAATATTGACAAGACGGTTCTCTGTCCCACCTTCATTTATTACCATGCCTTAATTGCCACTTTTTAAGTTTTATCCCACTTTCAATCTACGTAATCTTGATATTAATGTAGGATCAAATACTAAAATATGCAACATTTGGGTTTAGGATTGCGAACACCCAATTATGCTGTGCTCTCAAAGGTCTTACGACCTCTTTTGTGTGTGACCTGTGGCATTGTAATTGACCTATTACAATTGATCGGTGTCAACACACCATGTTATCACCTCAAGTCTGGGTGTTCTTGTTTACATCTCTTGTTAGGTAGTTAAATTGCATGTATAAACCTTCTTTCTTTTTTTTTTTGGGTGGGGGTTGGAAAGGGGTTTTTGGATTGTGGAATTTCCACATAGCATTGTCTCATTTACATTATGAGTATTAATAGCATGTGTGTCCAGTGACTCATGATAGGTTTGCCTTCACATGGAAACTATGCTAACTGGAGTCAGTAGACTCGCTGAGTGTGTGTGTAAACACACGATTGGAGATGTGTGATAAGAAAGCCACGTCCTTCCATTGCTTCAAAACCCTGCTCGCAGTCATCCCCGTCTTCCATTTTAGTGTCTGCGCTGACTTTAAAAGGAGGCATCACTCGTAGTGAAAGATTTGTATCTGCTCGTACGTAATCATACTGCTGCAAATAATTTTGAGGATGCTGTTTACAGCATGAAATGATAGTCAGATCACCACAGGAATATGTTGTCAACACTCATGATGAAACATCCTTCAGTTTTTTCAAACAGATCAGTTTGACTAATTCTAATGATGCAGATGTGGGGGGGGGGGGGTGGGGCATAAAGTAGAAGGATAGTGAACAACATGCATGGATGATAGGAGTAGATATAAGGTAGATACCTGAGATGGTTGATGCTATGGAAATTTCCTTGGCCATTTAATACAGATGCACAGTCGGCTTTTAAAGGTACAGTTTGTATGTAGTGCTTGACGTTAGGGGCATATGTCAAAACGAATGATGCGACAGCAGACTTGTTTACCGTGGTAATACTTGCAAAAGGCAGCAAGAAAAGGAGCGAGTATTGTGAGTGTCCTGAAGAGGGATATCAGGGTGTTTCCTGTGCACAGAGATATGGAGTTATGACCTTTCAGCCTTGCGAACATGTAATGTCATCGAGTGTGTAGGATGCATTTATTCATATGCCTCAGGTGAACATGGTATGGGCAAAAGAAGACAAAATGTCACAGGCAGGCCAGTGGAATTCTGCTTCAATGGAGAGATTGTATTTGTCAGTTGGTGGTTTGTTTGTTTGCTTAGTGGTTTTTATGTATCCTGCTTTTAGTTATGTGTTTTGCTGTGGTGGACTAAGAATTTGTTTTTTGTTTTTTGTTTTTTGGTTTTTTTTTCCAGGAGGAATCCTATAGGACATAATGCAGTCTTTGTATCAGTGATTTGTGTGGGTGGGTGGATGGATGGATAGATAGATAGATAGATAGATAGATAGATAGATAGATAGATAGATAGACAGATGTGATAGGTAGATGGATAGATGCTTCACCTTTCTATAAAGTAAATTAGCTTGTAATCAAACCCCTGTAGTGATGTATGTCATAGGGAGACATAGATGAAGATACGTTTCTTGATAGCAGACATGGAACACCATGGGTGGTATGTCTTCTATGGTATCTTCAAACAGTCAGGGATAGGATGAAAGATTTGCTGTGGGTGCATTTCAGAGGACTCAAATAATGTATTCCTGACAATAACTGATCCTGTAGACGTAGGAATGAGTGATTTCCTTCAAACTATAAGTCATGTGACTAAACGGCTTTAGAAATTGAACCGCTCAGTCTGTCATCTCATGATTTCTCATGATCCAGTGAAGATTTGTAGTACCGTGTTCCTTTCGTTCATTGACCTGGCAGCCTTCCATCATTTAAGATAGTATGTGTATGATATACCACTGTGTTAAAGATTTTATCGTACAGGTACGTGACCTGCGATCTTTGACCGAGTTTTTCCACATTAGTCATCCTAGAACGATATGAGAGGAGTGGCATGAATTTGAGATCACAATGGGAATACTTTCAGCAATTAGATATTCATACTTACATCGTCCCAGGGGATTTTAGTGATGTCTATTTCATAGTTTCTTGCCATTTGCTTCCCCGTGGCCATCCCCAGATGCAAATATTTACCCGGTGGTTCAAAAGGATGTGAAAAACCCACACACAGATTCCACTCTGAAGAGTGCAATCTTTCCCCTCTTGCCTTGGTCTTGCAGTTGCTCAGACCAAGAGTGAGCACTCATAAAGGCTCCCCGTGGATTTGTCGATTTGCAGAGTGTCTGTTTGTATTTGAAGCAAAAGTAAATCTTGATGTGATTATTGAATCTCATTTTTTTTTCCCTTTCCTCTCTTTCTCTCTCTCTCCCTGTCTCTTTCTATTCAGCTGCTATTTTTATGTATTGATCAATTATGCAGTTAGCTATAAATATGCTATAGAATTCTATTTTTATTCTTGATGATTTTTTCTTTCCTGTGTTGAAATAATCTGCCAAAAGGCATTTTTGTTGCAACATGTCAAGTGAGCGGGTCTGGCGGTGAATTGGAGCTCGTAAGGAAACAGAAATGATCTTGTATAGAGTTAAGAGAAGGAAAAAAAAAGGGGGTTACTCTTTGAAAATCATATGTGTCTGTCAAATTATCTTCATTTCTGTTCTTTTCAAATGTATCTTTCCTACGTTTTCCCAGCCATCAACTTTGATCCTTTCTTTCCAGCCAAGTGATTGTGTGCTTTTCACTTGATGCAAAAGTTTATCACAGTCATATGTTCAAAAGACTCCTGTTTTCTCAAGACAACATTCTTGCTAGAGTACTTTGTATGAGATGATACTTTTGTGATGAAGTATCTGTTCCTGGCAAAACGGCACGTGGAGGGATGTTTGTGTGATTGGTTAGTGTTTGTTTGTTGGTTGGTTTTTATTCCAAGGCAGGTGATTTCATGCTTGGTTCTGTGGAACACTGCTTCATTGTGGAGTTCTGTTTCATATTCTCAACACCATCAGAAGTTAATATTTTGTCTCATCTGCGGGGAACGATAAGGAAAGCAGAACGAGGGTAATCGGTCATTGGAGTTAGTACCCTGTCAACGTGTTCACCTGTGTTGCCTACCAGTAAGCCTGTCAGTAGGATGCTGGCGGAGGCGTTTGTGCCATGGAACGGTGGAAAAGATGAGATTGTGCTGAGGGATTTGTCACGTGCTAACTGGGTCAATGGGGGCAGGGCGGTGCAGAGGGTCTAGTCTGGTTGCAGAATATCCCATCAGTAAAAGGAAATCTTCACTTTTTTTTTGATGGCTCGCTGGTTGCTTGGTCCGTTGTGGATCTGTGAAAGGATAGAACTAAATAACTGTTAGCAAAAGTGTTTATTACGCTGTCACGTTTGTCAAATGTGCGAGTGATGAGCTAGACATCCTGTATTAGATTTCTGTGAGCAGTTTGTCATTCCAAAAGGAAAAAAAAGATTACTTGAACTTGATAATATATTATTACTTGCAGATGGCTTAGTAATGTATTCATGAGGTGCGATAGAATTTACAAGGTGGAGTCAGTGAGTGACAAGTCGTCTGTCAATGTTGAGTTGATGGGACGTTACATGAAGATAATGGCCAAGTCATATGACACCATGTTGTAGCTATCAAGAAAATTTGAGTAGAAAGTTCGTCTGCCAAAATTGTTACAATGTAAATAGTTTACAATCTGCAGATGGATTGTATAATCAGACAGTAGTTCCTGTTCAGTCTGAGGTAATTTGTGAAATGGCATAATTGTGGGAGGAACAAAATTGATTGTTCTCTTGATGCTGCAATGCAATCAAGACGGTGCCACATTGTATTTTAGAATAATAATCAAAGGTGTAAGCAAAGATTGCAAAGACACATAACTGAGAGTGATCTTTGTGTTGTAATAGTAAAGATCTTACCATACCCTCCTCTTCCTCCTCCTCCTCATCTTCCTCGTTCTTTTCCTTAACCACCTCTCCCTCTTGCATCCGTAGTGTCCTCCTCCTCATGCTCCTCCTCTACCTCCACTATCTCCTTATTCTTTTCCTCCTCTTCCATTCATGTTCCTTCCCTCCCTCTCCATTTTTCCTCAACAACCTCCTCTTTCTTTCCACCCCCCTCCTCCTCCTCCTCCTCCTCCTCCTCCTCCTCCTCCTCTACCACCCCTATTGCTTACACATTTTGTCTCTAAACAATAAAGCATGATGTTGAAAACTTTTCTCCCCTTTTTTTACTGTCCATCTGTCCAGGCATGGTGACCGATGGATGTACCCACAACGGCCACACCTATGCGGACGAGGAGGCGTGGAGCGACGGCCACTGCATGACGTGCCGCTGCGAGGCGGGTTGGGCGCACTGCATTAAGCAGCAGGACTGCAACGCTGAGGAGACCCAGCTCTGTCTCACCAGCCAGGGCATCAAGACTCCCGGGGAGCGCTGGGACGAGAACGACTGCACCATGTGCGAGTGCGTGGGCGGGAACGCCGCCTGCATGACTTCCAGCTGCGTGGTCAAGTGCCTCAACCCCCGTAAAGTGGACGGGATCTGCTGTCCAGTCTGTGACAGTAAGTGAACAAGGAGAGAGGTGCATCTTTAATGATGGTCACTTTCCCTCCTCATTAAATATCTCCTCAAAAAGTTTACACATTTGTAAATCCCAGAACAAGCCCATTAAGATTGCAGTGTTTTAAAGTATTACTGCCTTATATTTACCTTTCTTTATCTTGCCACGTTTCCTGCCCAAGCACTTGAGAAAAAAAAAAAAATGAAAGGAAATGGAGATAAAATGTGGTGATATTATAATCATAACCACCTATACCACCTTTAGTTTTGATTTCATTTATGATCTTCTGAGACTCTTGAACTGCAGTCACATTTCAGTTCATGCTTTCATCCACATTTGAATGCATTTCCTTCATTTGCTTTTTTTACTTGTGCGTTGCTAGTTATTTTTTGTTTTACACCATAGTCCACCCCTCTTTCTTTTATATCACAGTCTAAAACATTCACCTCTTTAATCTTATAACAACACACACTCTTGTTGGCTGTATCAGTCACGAATATTTCAGAAAAAAAGATACAACTTTGTCTTGTGTTTTTTTTTTTCTTTTTAATTTGACTACTTCCTTTTTCTTTTGCTTTCCCCAATTACCGTCAACAGCTGTGACCAACTTTATCACCATGAATCCCGTCGGATGTCCGCCGTTCAACTGCACGCTGCACTGTTCCCATGGTTACGTTCGGGATGACAACGACTGTCACGTATGCCAGTGTCTGCCAGGTAGGGCTCAGTGTGAGGTCGTTCTGCGGGGTCATGGGATGAAGAGAGAAAGAAAAAAAAAGAGGCAATATGCCCCAGTTCTATCTCTCCGTCATGTCTATCTCATGATCTACATTATCCTCTTCATTTTTTTTTCCGGATCTGTAGGTGATGATGATTCATGAGAGAAGATAGACGTGACATTCCACAAAGCAAGCAACGAAAAAAAAAAAGGCATCAAATTTGGGATAGTTACACTGAGGGAGATTTTGAATTGATTGAATTGAAAAGGTGTTTGAATACATTAAAAATACACACAATATAAAGCGTAGTAGTAGAAATCATCCTCTTTGATTATGTTGTGTGATTAAACACTTTACTCACTCTTTATTCCAAAGCAAGCTATGCAGTCATTTAAGCTTCTTGATGAGCTCATTTAAGATAGTCATCAGTCGGATGAAGGGTAATGTGTAACAAGAGCAGTTCAGTGGAATGGCATGATATGTACATGAATACTTATGTGAACATTATGCTGTGCTTACAAGCTTTGGTTTCCTTTTGTTGATGGTTAAACATAGTGAGCATGGCTTTTGTCAACAACCACAGAATTCTGTTTTTATCCCATGTACCTATAGACCGTTTCAATTTCGATGGCCTATTCACCTACCGCCGCTAGCGGCGCTATAACGGCCGCCATAACTGGGGGCCAACGGGGGCTCCCGGCGAGCTAGCTACCCAGCGAGTCGCACTTGCAGCTAGCAGCCCAGCGTACCCATCGCGCATAGTTAGCCGGGCGCGGCCGCATGCGCCGGCGGCGGCCGCTGGGTCGGCGACCGCCGCGCTAAAATTGTGATTGTTTTACTCACTGTGGAAAAGTCATTCAGCGGCATTTAATGCCTTTCTTTTGGACAAATTGAGTAATTCAGGCATATCGATCTAAAATGAAAGCTTCAAAGGATCAGAAAAAGAACACATATTGTGCAGTTGTTTGGGTGCACAAATAACAGGCGAAAAACCGGAAATGGAAGCTGCACGTCAGTGTGTGAAATTCAGACACTACTGACGCATGATGAATATATACACTTAAGTGAAACACAGCGGTATAAAAAATGCACAGATTTTCGAAACAAACTTTGGCCTATGCCTAATAGATTCTCTATTTGATATAGGCTAAATCACTGCATATTCAAATTCGTTAAATAAAGTTGTTCATTAGAAGACAAGTTCAGATCAAAGATTTTGATAATTCATTAATTATCTTTCTTCTTTTTTAAATGCTTGGTGCAATACTTAAAAAAGTTAGAATACACTTCCTGGCTACTAGTATACTACATGACAAACATTTTAAAGCCTACACTACAGCCAAATGAATGTTTCAAGATGTGTAAAAAAATCTTATATTGTAAATTTTTACTTCTTCACTAAGCGTTCAGCATTAAATTGACCATATTCAATTTGGGCCTGGAACTCTGAATTTGAATTAATTTTTGATATAGTGATACTTATAGATATTAAACTGCCATGAATTGTGGCAAACATCCGTTTCATAAGCATAATTGATATTAAGAAAGTTTGATTTGAAAATCACTTTTGTAGATTATAATTTTAGGCGTTAGCGCGATGTTAAATGCAAGGTTACTTAGACCTTATAAACAGTAGAATTTTTGGTTGTTGACATCAGGAGACGTAAATTAACTTCTTAAGTTTATACGGCTTAAAGAAACGCCTAGATTTGCCTTCAGTGCGGTTTACTTAGTTAGACTTGCCGGAAGTTAGTGACAACCGAAAATGATATAGGATGTAGCTATAGGGTTCTAGAAGTCAATAGGTCTAGACGGGTCTAGATCTAGTCTGGACTGTTGGCTAGAATTCTAGACAAGATCTAAAAAACGTTAGAGAGACTCTACCCCGCTGGTCCGAGAAAAGGCAAAAGCCTAAAAAGGTTTAAGTTAATTGATATTATTAGTTGCTGTGATAGCGCCATATCTACTATCTAGCTCAAGATTCTGATTCATTATTTGTATTTAATTATATCAGTCAACTGCTCAACAGTCTATGCTTACTATCTAGACGTCCGTCTGCGCCTAGCCATAGTTCTCCCCAGGTGTTTTTATCCTCTTACACAAATGTGAATAGATCTATAAGGGGCTTACACGCGAGTACCCAGGTCATCGCAAAAGAAATAGAGTCTACAAACACTCACGGATCGTACCGATATTTACCTTAAAGTTCAAGTTTTGGCTACAGCCGTACATGCCATCTACCCATTCGCTCATAGTCGGTATAAGTTGTTTAATTTTATTAATTAGCTAACGAAAAAAAAAAGTAGACTCTATAGTTGTCACAAATCCAGATGCGTCGATCCCTGCCAGCGCCAGAGATAGCTAGCTGGCCGGCTGGTGCCGGGTGGTAAAAGCACTGGTTGCCGCTGGCACCCTTGCCACGCACGCACGGCGCTTGCCGACCCGGCCTGGTTGGCCCCCAGTTATGGCGTCGCCTTAAGAGGGCGCACTTCCATGAACAGTCACTTGAATCGGTCTATACCGCATTCAGAAATGTGAAATCCTTTTATTGTAATATTACTGTGTAGTATGTTCCCAACCTAATAAGGTTTGAGTACGAGTAATGGGGGGGGGGGGGATGATGGAGAATTGTGTTGTTGTTGTGTTTTTTGAGGGGATGAGTGTCCAATGAATTTTGAGCAAAAAACTTCTGTTTGTCACTTTTTCCGCACACCAGAAATAGATACACCATCAGCTTCATCAGCTGCAACTGTTGCAACTCTTCCAACCACACGCGCAACAGTGACAATGGCATCTGGGAAAATGCAGCCAACAACGACGCCGTCGAGGTCAAGATCGACCACAGCACCCTGGGTGGTGGTCTGCCCGTTGATAGACTGCGCCACCACGTGCTACAACGGCTTCAAGACGGACGAGAGTGGCTGCTTCACCTGTGAATGCAGAACAGGTAATGGCTGCCAGTGATTTGGCATGCTCATTTGCTGAGAATTGTGAGCTCGGGTAAACCACACTTGAATTTCCAGTGGTAATTATCAAAGTGGATATAGCCATTCATGGGACTATAAGTGGATTTGTCCTTACTTGTGTATGCACATCAATTTTAGCTATGTCCAAGTATTATTATTGCATACATTTTGGAGGTTTTGTTTTGGATGATTTTAGCAAAGGTTAAGTGAACCTAATTTCTGTATTCCCTGATGTATCCACGAGACATTGTAATTCTATCATCATGTTGCTTGGAACATGAGATCTTGTAGTATAGAACTGCAGAAGTGATAAATAGTTGTGATTTGACAGCTGTGAAGTGTCCCATCATTGAGATCAGTCTGTTGATTTTTTGTTTGTTTATTTGTTTGTTGCTTTGTTTTTGTGGGAGAGATCTTGTTCTTACAATATGTACTCGTAATTTGGTCTTGTTCTTGTGATTTTGCCAACACCAAACATGTCCCTTTAAACAATGATAAAGAAATATTTCCTCTAGAGATCTGTGATTTAACTGCAACAATGACATGAAATTCTGCAGATGCCAGTGAATAATATATGCTTTCACATTCCTCCAAGAGGCATATTTGTCAATATCTACCCCCTTCCCCTTCCACTAACCCCTCCACTCCTCCCCCACAGAATCCCCAGACTGCCCAGACATGTCGGGGTGCCAGCGAGACTGCGCCTACGGCTACCGGCAGGACGAGCACGGCTGCGACACCTGCCGGTGCCAGACCTGCAAGCCCATGGACTCCTGCACCAAGTCCTGCCTCTACGGCTACCAGACCAGCCGGCACGGCTGCCTCAAGTGCAAGTGCAACAAGTGCCCGTCGCTGTCCGACTGCAAGAAGTCCTGCCCCCACGGCTTTGAGGTCAACGACCGCGGGTGCCAGATCTGCAAGTGTCAAGGTAATGGCGCAGTTATTTGCATCACCAGGGGCGGAGAGCCAAAGGGTGACATTGAATACATGTTCCAAGCAGCTTCTTATACCCTAGACACCTGCTCGTTATCTGCGTAGCATTATCTGCATGCACACTGGATCATTCTATTTGTAAAGAGCAGATCATTTCTGGAGGTGACTGTTCAGATTTTCCTTGTTTGTATCACTCTTATTTGTACCCAGAGTTTTGAATACCATCACTTTACAAATATGATTGAAGCAATGACTACATGTGCATTCATGAGAATGCTTTGTAGTTATCTAGTGTACAATTTGAACACAATTAACATCTGAGTGAAATAGCGGCATAAATCACTGTCACAATTGTAGTCACATACAGTGACACAGTCCAGCATCAGAGCCACCTCACAAAATGAAATTTGATTCTCGCTCCCAGCTCTGTTTTTGTCTCCATGCTGCCCCAGTGCTCGCCCTGCACGTCTGCCTCTGTCGGCCGATTCACGCACGTCGTTTACGAGATGATTTACAGCCATGGGATCCATAGATGCCCATAATTCAGTTGGCTGTTGGGTCGGATAAATCGATCTCGCTTCCTACCTGTTGTGCGAAACAATAAATTTTGGGCCTCGCGTCACGCCCGACCCCACCCGCGACCTCTGACAATGCTGTGCCAAAGGTGCACATCATACACCCATCTGCACCAGATTGAGTTTTAACCACACACTCTATTTCCGTGATTTGTGTCACCTTGTGAGGTGATATGTGTCTTCTCCTATCTCTATCTCTTTTTTTCTCTAATGTAGACTTCATGATGTAGTAGATAGTTTTGAAGAATTTCAAAAAAACTAGCTACTTAAGAGAGGACTTGAAAAGATAGAGAAAGTTAAAGTCAAGGAGGAAAAAGACACCTGAGACTGCAAGGGGAAAATTCAAATGGTATTAAACTGAGGGCGTTCAGACGCAATGTATTGATCGACAGTCTATTCTCCCATTAGGTGTCGACAGATTTAGATGTATTGATTTCAAGAGAAATGAGGTTATAAAGTTTAGTACATTGGAGAGAAAGAAAAATCTGATCTGTGACAGGTAAAGTGCCAAATGAAAGAAAAATGTGAATTAATCACAGGTAAGGTGCCAGATGAGAGAAAGATGTGAATTAGGTCACAGGTAAGGAGCTAAATGAGAGCCCAAATATGCCAGTAACTTATAAGGAGAAGAGATGAAGAGGGGGAGAAATCAGGAAGGAATGCAAGAGTGGAAAGCAAGATTAAAAGATGGTGAAATTGTAGATGGATGTGCATTTGAAAGAGAGTATGTCTGTGTCTGTCTGTCTGTCTCTCTGTCTCTCTGTCTACCTTTTTTGTACGTGTTCATGTTTATGTACAGGTGAAGTTCTGTGTGTGTTTGATTGAGACGGGATATGACAAGCATTTATAGTGCATATACTCATATTATGCTTGTCGGAAGATTTGACATTTGTTGGTGCGAAAACGACTCCCAAGAACCACTGACACGATGATCTCTCAGAGAGAGGGGGAAATTTCAGCTGCCAGTGCTGAAGTAATTTGGCTGGCTGAGTGATTTACAGTGTGGCTGGTAGCAGCTCTCGTGTGGTTGGAGTTCACTGATACCAAGCAAATAAACGAGGCCCTCCCAGTATCTCGGTTTGGGATATGATGCTTAACCTCTTGGCACTGGGGTTGACCACAAAATCTGCAAACACGTTCTCTCCACCCCCCCCCCTTCCTTTCTTAAACCGCAACCTGAGCCATTCCATCCACATGCCTTTCTCAGTCACAAGAAAAGAAGAGGGGTTTTTGAGTGAAGGCACAGATGTGTAATCGGAACTCCTGTTGAAGTATGTGTTAATGTCGTTGAGGCATTGACAGAAGTTTTGCTTTAGTTTTTACATTGTGCTGCATCTTTTTGGTGAGGAATTTCTCTATTCCTTAAGCTCAGTGATAGTGCTATCATATTGCTAGATAGTGTGGTGAACATAGTGTCTATTGGGCACTTTTTGTAGAGTCATCATCTCACAGGTTGGAAACCAGTGTAAATAGTATCTTATTGTAAAGAGAATATGATCCATCTTTCTTGTGGTGTTTTTATTTAGTCGTAGGTTTCATCAAGGGAATCCTCTATTATTAGTAGAATGATGTTTAGAGCATAAACATAACTTACAGTGTATATATCACGCTTTCCAATTGTCTTCGATCAGCATCATGATACGTGATGAGTGTAGTTCATTGACTTTTAGCTTATTTCACGGAATGTCGTCTTGCCTTGTTGTTACAGCCTCATCTACGGTAACAGAGACCAAGCCACCGACGGTGACACAGGGCAGCTGTCAGTCCGTGGACAGACGGACGTACGAGGATGGGGAGAGCTGGCACGACGGCTGCCGACAGTGCTACTGCAGCAACGGTCAAGAGATGTGTGGCCTCATCACCTGCCCGGTGCCGGCCTGCAGCAAGCCGGTCATTCGCCTCGGCCACTGCTGCCCAACCTGCCCAGGTAAGCTTACCCCCTCACAGAGTCATGTCACTCTACATCTCTATTTGGGTATCATTCCAGCAAGTGGATAGTTCCAATAACCTTTTTGTCTTTAATCCGCAGTCTACCTTGGTGGGGTAAGTTGAAGCTATTTCTTCAGTTCAAATAGATTCGACTTAAGCAAGGTTGACTGCATTTATGGGTGTATTAAAGGTAGGGGATACCTTTTACAGACCTCCCAAAATGCAGCAAAACATTAAATATGAACCTCAGGGGACTTGCTTAGGCCACTGCTTAGAAATTTGGAAGTCAACAGTTATCTAAAATTTGAATAATGCACAAAACTCAACTACTCAGTAGTTCTGTGTGTCAGCCACACTTAAGCCTTTTTGTTGCATTCTTCTGTATTTGTGATCTATAAACACAAATCTAAAAGTACAAGAGCTGATGTAATAAGATATAGAGTGTGTGGTAAGAATGTATATAGAAATGTTTGTAAGTGTTGATGAACTTTCTTCACAAAATATACATGATGGACACACATGCAGTACATGGGTCTGCAAAGGTAGCCTAGTAATGTACTGGAATTTACGGTGAGCCCCGAAAACAATTCAATTCAAAATCTAACCGTCAAAAAAATGTTCTAAATATTACCTTCCACTTTCAATACTTATGGGAGTTTCTAAAATGATATTCTCTTCAACATACCACTGTATTTATACAACTCTTCATTTAAGGCGTGCAAATGGGATTCCCTACCTTTAATGTATCGTCATACATATTTACTCACTTATGACTTGTGATTTAATTTGTTCCCGGTTGTATGTTGATTGCCTCCTTAATTTGTAGCTTGTTCTTTGTACTGAGCTATTACCTGGCTAGATCATATTGGTGTGTGTCATGTCTTCACTGACTAGTGTATGTTTTTATTGTTTTGCTTTTTTAATTGCCCTGAAGTGACTGGTTGTGGATGTGTTTCTTACTGTATCTGTCACACATCTGTGGTTTCAGCATTCTGTAGATGTAACAGTGAAAATGGATACTTGTTAGAAGAATTGAGAGAATAGAAACAAGGCAAATTGCCTCCAAATCTTTGCTACACAAATTCACAGAAGACTAAGAATACATGTAAGTGAACAAAGGAGGGCCATAATCATCAAATGATTTTCTTTGTTTTTTGGAAAATGATATGCATGCTAAGCAAGCTCATGTCAGTGAAGAAAAATGAAGTTTCAGATGTAATCTTTTCATGACTACAGCTTTGATTTTTCATTGATAGCCTTACGTAGCATAGGTGTCGGTGGTTATTGATTTAAGCAATGTTGGATTGTGTTTGATTATACAGAAAGGCAGTACGAGGTGAATTAATATTCTGTTACACTGGTTCACTGTGAAATGCAGTAAGTTAAATGTTGAACTTACTCCCCGTCCTATCCAGATGAGCCGATGACCCAGCAGCCGGACGTGTCCACTCAGGTGTGCCATTCGGCCGGCGGTCAGTACTACGTGGAGGGGGAGAACTGGATGATTGGGTCCTGCACCTCCTGCCTCTGCCACAACGGTCAAGTGCTCTGCTCCCCAGAGGTGTGCCCACCGCTCCCCTGCCTCAACCCGGTCTTCAAGGGGTCTAAGTGCTGTGCAGAGTGCGAGGAAGGTAAGCATTTAAATTGGGGGAGAGGCTGTGTGTGGATTGTGATACCAAAAGATCTATGAATATGATCGAAGAGTGAATGACAGTGAGGTAGAAGGCAAGGACTAAGGGCTGAACCACTGGGGTTGAATGCGACAGCAGTTTTGAGTTTCTTGGTGCCAAGAACATTGATAGTAAACATTGATGTAAAGAGCTTGAGTGCCAATGGCGGAGAGAGCAATGAAACAGAGGAGCATGGAGAAATGAGAGGGATAAGTCGCTTGCATTAACTCCAGCTGTGATGCTACGGTTTATTAATACAGGCTTGATGACATTCCCGTTTTGATGAAAATTTCAAACACTTGCCCCTCAACCCCACACACCATTGAATATCAAGGATCATGGGGCTTTGTGGAATGTAAATATTATCTCTTTGTCAACCTCATTACCTTCCTTCCCCCAAAATGGCAATGATGGTGATGGAACAATATAATATGACTTCATAACTCACATCATCTGTCACTCCTCTTCCCTTCTCCGTCTTTACCACATTCAGCCCCACCAGACCTGATGCCCCTGCCCGGCGACACCCTGGAGGAGTCCTGCATGATGCCCGGTGGAGTGACCTTCCAGTCAGGGGCTACGTGGAAAGAGGACAGCTGCACGAGCTGCCAGTGTGTGGGCGGGGCATCCCGCTGCTTCTCCCAGACGTGTCCTCCGGTGGACTGTGACAAGCCCCTCCTCAAGAAGGGCCAGTGCTGCCCTACCTGCCTAGGTATGAGGACATTGCAGCCCCCCCCCCCTTTTCCCACCCAACGCTCCAAGCCCAGTCCCTACCAAGTTTCCACATGCACCCATTTGACCATGGTCTAGTAATCTTGAATTTTCAAGATGGACATACTAGAGAAACATTGACACATACAAATGTGTAATATTTACGCTCACACACACAAACACATATTAAATGTGATATTTGCCCCTGTTTTGTAACTGTATTTGTCTTTATCTATGATGTGTTTGCACTTTGGAATTGTTTTGATAATTTGACAACTTGACATCTGATCAAATTGATAAGTTGTTGTGCATTCTGAGGAAAATGTAACCCAATAGTAAATGCAAGCAGTTGTTACCAACTGCAGTAAATGTGTCCCCCCCCCCCAAGTCTTTGCGTGGTGCAGTGATATGAAACAAATACTGTAAACGCCATATATTTCGCGAGTCTAAATTTTCGCGAATCGGGAGTTCCCAATGATTTTGCAAGTGGTTAAATTCGCGATTGTGGAGTCCTGTGCTGAACCGAGAAGTGTACACACGTACGTCACATTCACATCGGGATCAGAGTCAATATTTTCGCGTGTCTTTGATTTCGTGAATAGCACCTGACTCGCGAATATCGCAAAAGTAAAAACCTCGCAAAATGTTCGGTGTAAACAGTACCAGATGGATTTGATTTTCCCTTGCATTCATTACATTGCACAACCCAAACTCTTACCACCCTTTGTTCATTTCCATAGCCTAATCTAATAGTTCTTATTTCCTTTTTTGAGATTCTAACACAATCTGTTTGTTTGCATTCAGTACCTAATAATTATTTCTCCTCACATTTATTTGTTTCTGCCCCCCCCCCCCCCAACCTCTTGCGTCAAATCAGATCCCGAAATCCGACACATCTGCATGCTGGAAGGCAATGTGTACATTGACCAGGAGAGGTGGCAGTTGGATAACTGCACCACGTGTGTCTGTGAGGAAGGGGATATTGCCTGCACCTCACCGGTCTGCCCCGAGCTGGCTTGCAAACACCCAGTATTTGATATTGGAAAGTGCTGCCCATTTTGCCCAGGTGAAAAAATAAAACAGTCAAACAAACAAAAAAACCACACATACATGTACACAAACACAAGATGTTACTTTGCCATTTTTCCTCCGTCATGTCTAAATGGCAGTGCAATCATCTGCAAAAGAGGGTGAAAGTATCTGACTGGAAAAATAGGAATGCTGGATATGAGTTTATTAAATTGAGTTTGGTTTGGTACTTGCATGTTATTTCTGTTCATCAGATTTGTGTGAATTTCTCTGTGTTTGTCATGAATTTACTTTTGCATGTTTTATTTAATATGCCATAATTTAAAGAAAAACTTGGGCAGGTGTGATCATGTGTTTTTAGCTGCCTCTTCTCTTTATGCTTTGCGATATGAGCAGGTGTGCCTGTTGTAAAACGCTGCCTTGTACCACGCTGCATCGATGATGCTTACCAGTAGTCTGAAATGACATGTTTGGTTTCTTTCCCTCCTATTTGCATTTTTCTCCGTCTGAACGGGTGCAGACGAAGGATTACAGCATTCCACCAAATCACCGACCAAGGTTTCGCCCACAGATAAGAAAGGTGAGTGGCAGGTTGTCATGTTGGAATGCAGAAATAGAAAAAAAGAGACGGGGGGGGGGGGGGGGGGAGGGGAGGGGACACACAATTTTATTCTGTCATTGCAAAACAAATGCAGCAGGTTGATTATGAAGGATTGGAGAGGTATGCCTGTGCAGTAATGTGTGACTAAAAGTTTACACATCTGCTTTACACCGTGATAGATTAGGATACCTCCTGACAGACATCTGTTGTTTTAATGTCTTTACACATGTCAATCATTTTGTTTGCTTTGGAGGATAATTACCTACTACCACTCACTGATGAAAAGCAATGGTTTATGTCCGGGGGTGGGAGGGGGGGGGGGAACTGCCAGTTATTCATTCATGTCAAATTTGATTTGATTCTCGTTTATATTTTCTGCCCAAGGACTAAACATGAAGAGTATGCATTTTCAGATGATTGCAATTCAAAGCTTTCTTTGCTATGAAAACAAGTGTGTAACAAATAGATTGGGGGCAATACATTGAACTTACAGAAAACTGCTTCGTTCTCAGCCCTTCTATTATCATGTTTTTTGTTGCAATTTGTTTTTGTTTTATGATTGTTGTTTTGTTTTTGATTTGTTGGGGGCGTTTTGGTCCAATACCCAGTAAGTAAAGTAAACATGAGATATCTGAGTGACACCTTTTGTGTGCGTTCTTTTTCATATGGCCAAAGTGTCATTGCAGCTTACAATAGACTTGTTAGATGCACCTGCAGGGGATTAGTATCCAAGAAATATCTTGGCTCTAATATCAACATGCTTTAAGTGTTTCAAGCTTTCTATCATACTACTCAAGATTTCTCCATGTCCGCATATTTATTCATTCTACACTGTGTAGTCAAGAGTGGGTGTTACCTTTAAAGTATTGTTATTTATAGCAGATTTTAAGACCTCTAGAGTATTCAAAGATTTTAAACACTTTTGCTAACTTACAGGGACATTGTTACAACTGGTTGAGAAATTGTCCTTCATCGACATGAATGAGCACCGATTATTCAGTGTTTACAGAAATAGCCATGATTAGAATCATGGGCACACATATCCAACTATGTATGCCAATGATTTTTATCATGGCCTGGTAGTCTAGTGGATATGATGCATGTCTTGCAGTCAGGAGGTCGTGGGTTCAAATTTCATGAGAGTATGCATGTCCATGATTTCAGTCGTGACTGTCACACTAAACGCTGAATAATCCGTGCATATTTACGTCAGTGAAGGGCACTTTGTCAATCAGTTGCATGAAAAACATCTTGACACAAGAATCAGTCATAGGAGTGAAGGACAGTCTTGTTCCTTTTCCACCTTGAGGGTCTTGATTAACACACTCATTCCCACTATCTTGAATATGTCACAGGTATTTGCATGTAATAGTTTGCTGGTGATAACTAGAGAATGACCCCCTTTTCAGACGCATGCCATTTTATACCAAAACTCGATATAACGAAATGACTTATAAAGAATCATCATATAGCCGACAGACCGTTCAGACACTAATTTTGACCGTTCTGGGAAACGTCGTATAGATGTGCAGTTTCCCACTACACATGCAGTTATAGTCGTGAGTGACAGCTGTGGGGTCACCTTTTGTGTGCGCTCCCATTAAGCCCCGCCCAGTTATACCGTTCTATGGTCGCCATACGTTCAGACGCACACGGAATGCTGATTCTTTATCGAGTTCTAGTTCGAAACGATGCTCTGACCGTCGTTTCGCTATACGTCGTTTCGTTGTACGTCGTTTCATTAGTCAGCGTTTAGACGTATAAATTTATTGTATAGCTGTACCGTTTTGGTATAGCTATACCATTCTAGTATAAATTTTTTGAGTCTGAATGCCCTGTTAAATATATCACAGGTATTTGCATGTAATAGTTTGCTGATGATAACTAGAGAATCTCACCATCCTTTGTGTATTCCTCCTGTTTGCCCCACAGACTTTGAAGCCACGGAGCCTGTGCCAAAGACTGAGAAGCCGAAAACACACAAACCGCTGATGCCAAATCTCTCACTGCAAAATAAAGGTAATTTGTCCTCTTCATTTGCAAATCCTTTTATATATTCCTGCAAAACTAAAAAATGGAGAGGGGGGCTAAGAGAAACAAAGTAAATTGCAAAATGCACCATGATACTTGGTGCTCAGACTCTCTCAAGTGTAGGCAGTTTTTATGCTTCCTCCCCAAGGGTGAGAACGCATTGTTTTGTAAGGGGTCTTATGTTTACGTACCCATACATACTGTGCATCAAGTATGCTACACAAGATTTGGATGCACTGATAAGATTTTGAGCAAATCTGTCAAGGCTAGAGGTCAAAGGGCACCGAACTTTTGGCTGAAAATGTCCCATTTACCCATAGCTTAAGCCATGAAAGTCTAAAAGTAATGAAATTTGGTATTAGGGATTGAAATAGATGGAAAACCATTTGTAATGAGAAAGAAAGGTTGAAGGCCAAACTCAAAGGGCTCTGAGTTTTGACATGAAATAAGTGTATAGACAATAAGTTTAGCCAGGAAAGTCGTGGTGGAATTTATAAGACGGAAAGAAATAAACTGGAAATTGATTTATGTTTGAGCTGATGGGTTGAAGGTCTATCATCAAGGTCAGAGGTCAAGGTCAATGAACTTCATCCGCGCATGAACAAAGGGCAGTACGTTTGGATGGTGATCATATAAGAAGGCAGCGGTATTGTTGCAGTCAGATAGCAGGGTTTCGCCAATCATTTTATCTATAGTAACACAAGTCCCTCTACTGAAATAGCCCTGCCATATTTTTTTTTCCATAAGTTGTTCATCTGCTAGACTATTTTGGATTAGAATGGTTTAATTAATGTATGTCTGCCGTTGATCCTGTCTCACATTGGAAACCATTTTTGCCCTTTACATGACAACATCGTCATATAGTAGGTTGTGATGAATTGGCAATGCTACAAAAAGTTTATCAACAATTTGCAAATATGGATTATTCTTTCAAGTGCTTGAAATCAACTCGTGGTTTTCAAAATGCACTGATTTGTGAAACTTTGAATTAAGTTATAAAAGAATTTATTTGTATATATGTATGTATATATTATGTTTATATTCATTTATGCCTATGTTGTGACTTCTGTGTATGCTTCACTTTTAACATAGATACGAACAAGTCTGATCCACCTGAGGATTCCATGACTACCAAAGCAACTCAGCATCGCCCTCTTACAGTCTACCCAATCGTCATGGCGATCCTGGGCATCCTCCTTGCAGTGTGCATTGTCCTACTGCTCCTCCTCTTCGTCACGAAACGGCGCCACCGCCTGCTGTACCACGTCAACGTCAAGTCGGTGGACGCCAAGGGTCACGTGCCCATTGCGGGGGTGGCGGCGGCCAAGACGAAGAACATGGACGCGCGAAACAGCAAGCGCGACTCCATTCGGGACTCTGCCGTGTTCAAAGACAATTTGCCGACCAAGGCGAGCGTGAATGTGACGTTGGATAGCCAGGAGCTGAAGAGATATAGTGATATGTTTGCCGTCGGGAAGAGCATTCAGCCGGTGTGAATGCATCTCCGCGCAGACATCACCCATGGACTCGGCGTTTTCTCACTTGCTTGTCTAAAAGACCAAGAGAAACCCCGGAGAGACAATTTTCCCGTTTTGTTTTCATTTTTTTTGGTCAATCTATTATTGCCTAGATTGAACCAACCGTGTCAAGTTTTCCCTTTATTTCCCCCCTTATCTTTCTATCTCCATAAGAGTTTGGATATGTATTCATTTTCTTGTGAAAAATTGGAGGCACGCTGTGTGGGAAGGTGGCTTCCCGTAGTAGTCTCCTCATCAGCCGCATCTGTGTCCACATTGACTGCATTTTCTACACCCGTGTTGATGTGAAATCCAGATGCCTAACCCTAAAGTAGCTAGACCAGCCACATACATCCTGTCTTTGTGATCGTGATCGGGCCCCTCTGGGAGAATATAACTGATTTGATTCTGGCCAAGAGTAGATAGAAATGTCGCCGCACATCCGGAAAGTGACAAATCGTGCATCACGATGAGGGCGCCCTTCCCTCTTTGACATAAATGAAAAGCTCACTTCTGATGTCACTAAGATGCAATGGCTTATAGGTGTCTATTCAGGTGGGGTGCAGAAATGGTCTCTTCGTCACAGTAGCTGCATGGTATCCTCCTAGCTGAGTGAGTTGATGAGAAGGCCGGTATCCAGTGTCAACCACTGCGCCGACATCATCATCATCATCATCATCACTTGTAAAGGAGTTCACTGTCATTTCATTCCATGTTTGAAGACTGCCAAATATGCTGTAGTTGCTTAATAGTTAAGATGGAATGGGAAATTGCATTGCCAGTGTGCCCACGAGATTTGTCATATTTTTACGAAGTAATTTTCATGATTTTCAACAAGTGATTGAATTCAAATTAGTTTAGTCTTCTTGTCAGTGCATTCTTCAGATGCATAATCGAAAACTTCCAAGATATACAGCAAATGTATAGATGTTATCCTGTGAAAAATCACTATGAAACCAGGAGAGTTACCACATTTGATTTCTGTGGCACAAAAACAACAAAATGATTTCTGTTCTTGTATGTATGTCTGGTCTTGGTTGTGTGCACAGATGTGCTAATTCTTCTGCATTGTGGTACATCCACCCTTACTTTAAATATACGATCTATGTGTGAACAGAGAGAGGAACGATGCTAGTCTTGTGCAGCGCTAAAACTCTGTTGCATCTCAATCAGCATAGAATCAACACAGTTTGTTCGCATTCAACTCCACTTAAGTTTCTTTTAACGATCTTCTATTATTCATAATGTCATCTATTAAATGTCTTAAGCAACTCAATTGTGCGTGTGCAGGAAACGTGACAGAGATAAACCCGCACACTGTTCTGTGAATGGTGTAGAGTTAATGGCTACTGGAGTGCCGAGACAAGAAACTCCCCACTCCAGCTAAGCGGAATATTTTATTTTGTCAATCATGTCTTTGATTTTTTTAACAACTAATGTCTGAAATGTATCCAATTATGACTAATGTTTGTGTCTGTCTGTGTGGTTGATGTTCTTGTACAAAACGACAAGCATAACAAAAAAGAAAAAAGTACTATTGGGGTGTATGGAAAGCTGTGTGGATTCTTAACAAAAAGTTCAGACTTTGCAGTATGATGGATTGTGATTGTGTGATTGTTATATTAACATGCTTCTTATGTACAAATGGACATATCAGAGCAGGTTCTGAACCAATGTGTTAATCTATTCTAATTTGGTTTTTTTTTTCTCCATCTTACTTTGCACTCTTTGTCTTGAAATCATTCAGACTTTGGAGAATGAAATTTTGAATTTTTGTGACATTGCAGCGGATACTGCATCAAGTTGCTTTTGTGGTGGAAACATGCAGATGTGCTTTTGCCATAAAATGAATGTTGTGACTAATAGATAAACAAAAAGGAAAACAAAAGCAAGCGACTGCTGTGTATAGCATAAGTGTTTACTCCAGATAACGCATTTACTCCAAGTACAGTTGCACAAAGCCGTTTCATAATTTTAAACTCCTGTGACTAAGGTCCTACAGAAAGCCGGAATTAACAACTCATTGCTTTGTGTATTCCAAAGAACTATCTCCGTAACACAGTTTGACACGGTTAAAGGGAAACTAAAAAGACATTTTCAAAGAGAAGTTAGATTTCTTTCTCTCTCTTTTTCTTTTCTTTTCTTAAATTATTGCCAATTTATGTCGCATAGATTGGGACATGTTAACATGTAACATAAGAACCTTTTGTAAAGGGATGTTGTAAATATATATATAGATATAAATAAAATATATATATTACATTGGCAGGGCTGCCACATCTAGGAAAAGAAGCCGTGCTCATGTGAGCAGCGTTACTGTGTTTGACTGTCAAATGTTTCCTTGTCAAATTCCTCCCTCTGTTTTGTTTAGATTTTTTGTTTTTACTTTTTTGTACGTTTTTTTTGTGCAAAACTTGTGCCTTTGCATTTTGTGTATATGTGAATAGATTCTTGCTCTGTTGTTTGATCACCTATAATATTTGCAAAGATGATTTTTCAAGCAAATGGCTTTTTGTGCAGGATAGAGCAGCAGGGATTGTTGGTTTTTTTCTTTTTTCTAAAGTAATGAATAGATTTTCTGCTTTGACTTGAAATTGATGATGAAATATTTGGTGCCATATATATTTTTTGTTACTATCTAAAATTAGAGTGAGAGAGGGAAAGAGAGAAGAGAGAGAGAGAGTGAAAGAAAGAGTGAAAGAAAACAGAGAGAGCTCAGAACAGTGAGAGAGAGAGAAAGAGAGAGAGATGGGGATGATTATATTTCGTAACAGGGTAATGTTTATTCCCTATACAGAGTATTCCCTTGGTTTGTGCACCCATATCTATATATTTTTTTCTTTGCGTGATACACTTGTTCTGGTAGAACTTTGAATTCTGTCCCTAAATTATTCATTTTCATTCATATTTTTCTAAGAACAAGTCAAATCCCCCCCCCCAAAAAAAAAAGACACAAAGAAATTTTCAGGACTAATTTATTATAACTTAGACCGTGGATGAGTACTACTGAGCTAGGCTGAAGCTTTTGTTGTTGCTGTGTCTAGAAGAGTATTCTCTTCTTCTTTTCCCCTTTTATAAATGATCTTGGGAAGAGAACAAAGCACATTTATTATGACTTGTTGAGATGGTCAAAATTTTCATGCAACAAAGAAGGATTTATATGGTGCAACACTGCGAGTATCTTAATATGATGCCCTTATTATTGACGTGAAGATATATCATGTATTTCTAGTCTTTTGCCTCCTGTATCCCCTTTGCTGGCAAAATATTTACTGGTAGCAATTTAAGAAGAAAAAAAAACAGCTAAACTTACAGTGAACATGGAAAGGTCTGACATTTCCACTATTGGTTCCCCCAAAAATGTTGATGGCCATTTTGGTATCAATGAAGTTGACGTGGGTTGCTTCTCATAAATCAAATTGCACTTGGGAGGTGCCTTGAGGTTAGGGCAGGAAACTATGGGAACTCTGTTCATAAGGACCCTTCAGAATACCATAAAGCAATCCTAGGATGTACTGGTATTAGCTTATAATGTAAGCATACAGGAGACTTCATTCTGTTCCATACAGGCAGGCTCTTTCTGTCCAATTGTCTCTTTATTGCACTTTAATTGCAGTTTTACCAATTATGAAAGTTGCTTGACATTGCTACTTACCCCATGCAGCTAGTTCTTTCAGATGTATTGTAATGTTTAATGCAATTATCTAGAAAAGCAGTAAAAAAAAAAGAAAGTACTGAGATTGCATTCTTGTATATGTCTCATCTACTTAGGAGCATTCATGTAGAATACAGAGGGCATGTTACTGTTCTCTGTGATCAGTGAATGATAATTGGTGGCACATTTTGAAGTTTGTTTATCCTTCTTTGCTTTTTAAATGACCCTTATGTAGCTCCATGGCTAGCATTTCTTTTCTTTTCTTTTCTTTCCTTCTCTTCCTCCCCTTCCAATTTGAACAAAATTTTGGACAAATTTGGCAAGGTATGGAATGTTTTCCTTTTTTTATTTTACTTCAGCACAGTTTGCAGTACATGAATTGGACTTGGTAATCATTTTTTTTTTAATCATTATTATTTTGTTTCAACATAGATTCACTTGACTCATCCAATGAAAGATGGAAACTTGGGAGTTTGCCATTCATGAACGTTCATAGATTACATGGTCCATTAATGATAAGTTTCAAATCTGTCGATATTTGTATACTGGTGCTGCAAAATTTCACCCTCTTTCTTTCTCACTGTATATGTATCTATCTGCTGATCTATCTATCTGTCTATCTATCTATCTATCTATCTATCTATCTGTCTATCTATCTATCTATCTATCTATCTATCTGTCTATCTATATCTATCTATCTATCTATCTATCTATCTATCTATCTGTCTATCTATCTCTGTCTGTCTATTTATCTATCTATCTATCTATCTGTCTGTTTTTCTATCTACATATCTGTCTATCTATCTGTCTGTCAATCATCTATGTCTGTCTGTCTATCTACCTATCTATCCATCCATCCATCCATCCATCCATCTGTATATCTATCTATCTGTCTATCTATATGTCTGTCTATCTCTATCTATCTATCTGTCTGTCTATCTATCTATCTATCTATGTCTGTCTGTCTATCTGTCTATCTATCTATCTATCTATCTATCTATCTATCTGTCTGTCTGTCTATCTATGTCTGTCTGTCTGTCTGTCTATCTGTCTATCTGTCTATCTATCTATCTATCTATCTATCTATCTATCTATCTATCTATCTATCTATATATCTATCTATATCTATGTATGTCTATTTATCTACCTTTCTATCTACCCTTCTATCTATTTTTTCTGTCTTAATATCTTTTGTTGTCTGCTTCTCTCATCTGTTTGTAAACCCACTCAGCTGATTGTGAAATCTATTACTGCTCCTCTACCATCTTGATTTGAAAGACTCCATTAAGACGTTCAACATACATACGAAGGGAGAGTGGATGCCAGCACCACTACAATATGAGAATATTTGCTCAATCCATGTCCCAATGCTTTGCTCTTTAGGACTACAGATGTTGTGTAATGATGCTTAAAGTGAAGTTTTGCCACATTATTGTAGTACAGATATTTCATGGCTACTACCAAAAACACTGATTAATTTGCTGCTGGCAAATTCATCAATCAGTTGCATTACAGATGTGTTTTTTTTTTCTTCTTCTTCTTCTTTATCTTCTTCTGCTTTTCTTGTTGACCAGAAGGTCCTTGAAAATATCATTATACCAATGTGGTGCAAGTGATTACAGCTTCATTGGAATGTCAAATTCAACTTATTTCGCACATATTTGAATTCATCACTTGTGTTAAAAATGAGCTCCCCTCTAATATCTTTAATGTTAATGTTGTTTGCTTGTTGTTAGTTTTGTTTCCAAACTGATGTGCTTATGTCCTGTCATGATTATCTGCCCCAGCGAGCTTGACACATCAATCTGTAATTCAGCTTCAACATCTCTTAGTTTGCTCACTCCCGTGATTATTTTTTTAAGCTTATTTGCTGTCATATTCTGGTTGACGGAATACTGTGTATTCTATATCCCTTCCTTGTACTGCTCGTCGTGTCCATTTTTGCTGCTCCCCTGTCTCAACTTCCACCCCCACCCCACCCTGACAGCAATGAAGTTGCTATGGCAATGTCATTCTCCATCATTGTTTGCATGAGATTGGGGGTACAGTCACATTTGGATGACTCTTCATTCTCACTATTCATGACATCACCTGTCATTACCGTCCTGGTTTAGTACATGGGCTTGACAGCATCCAGAGCCGTTGCTATGGCAACCGTCTCCATAGTTATCATTTGCCAGACACTGTATAAGCACCATAATTACCATCCTTTTCCCTTTGCTGATAATCTTGTCAATTTCCTTTAACATCCCCGCACTTGAAACTTCATCATCTTCCTGTACCAAGATCGCCATGACTACCATCACTCATGGTTTGGCCCCGCCCTTTCTCCCTCTCCAAAATATGTGTTGTGGTTTATATGCATCTTTGAGCTAAAAAGACAAAAAACCTTGCATTCCTGCCACCCACCTTGTAAAATGATTTAAACCAAAGGTCTGTGTTTATGTGATCTTGTTTCTTTATTTTTTGTTTCCTTGAGTAAGAAAAAAAAATGAAAATGCTCTAGTTGCCATGTTATTTTCTTGTTTTCTTTGATATATTTGTATTAGGTACTGCTTCTTTTGTTTTCTGATTAAGGCAGACACTGTCTATGCATAAATGATTCAGCAATATTAGTGTATAAAATGGGAAAATGCTTGTAATAAAATTTGCTAATTTATAAACAAGTCTTTATCATGCAGACATGCTGTGCTTCTTTTTCAGAGGTGACAAATATATGTGTGTGTATGTGTGATTTGTGTGTGTGTACATAGTGTTTTTGTGTAGAGTGTATGGATGTGTGTTTAGATACTTTCATTTGTGTGTGTGTGTATTTGTTTCTGTGTGCATATCAGGGCCAGCGGAGCGTTTTCAAAAGTGGGGGGGGGGGGGGTCCACTTCCGGGTTTGATGAGCTAACACGCAAAAAAAAAAAAAAAAAAAGGTCCTCAGCTCTCCCCTTCCACTTCCGGGTTTCTTCAGCTGACAAGCAGGGAAAAAAAAAAAAAAAAGGGTCTTCAGCGCCAACCTTACCGCGATCACACTTTAAGATCTGTATCTATTTCTTTTTAGTGCCACTTACGTACTTCCGGGTTAAAAAAAAAGTGGGGGGGGGGGCCCAAAGTGATGACACCTTATGTATTCCTTTGTATGGTGCACAAAAAGTGTGGGGGCCCGAGCCCCCAGGGCCCCCCGGTTCCGCCGGCCATGCATATGATGTAAATATAATTAAACAAAATTTGAATTTAAAAAAAAAGCGTTTCCTGTCGTGTGTGTGTTTTGTGTAATATGTGGATGTCTTACTACTTACTAGTGTGCACTGAGTGGAAATGATAGTTTATCAGGCTTTGGATAGTTTTGATTGAGATATGATGATAGCTGCTTAGGTGTGGTGATGATAAGATTGGGATAGGGTAGACATGCTCGGTGTTTCTCTAATTCAAACCATTCCACTGGTTTCACATTTATTGTTATGAAATAGAGTGGTGTCCAACATCACACTGGTCTCGCATAAGGTGAGAGCAGAAATAGGAGTTTAAAAAGGCTCAGTTCTAGAATCCCCCACCCCACCACTAGATGGAAGATGGGGGCAGAAAAGATGATGAAATTGACATATCAAAGGAATTGAACCCTGGATCATCAAAAAACATAATACAAATTTAAAATGATTGGTGTAATTAGGATGATAGTGATCTGATGATGACAAAAAGTATCTTCTTAAAAAGAATTGTCATCATTGTGTCGTTATGATATAAATGTTAGGAAGAGGAGCAGGAACATACCCACATGCTAATTGCAAATTATAACGAGTCCGTTTGTATGTGTGTGTGTGTGTGTGTGTGTGTGTGTAAACAGAAAGCACCATAATTGATCTCAGCACAAACTCTTGATATGGCCACCAAACAGTTATTTACATGTGACGTAGATGGCGCTATTTCCACAATGTTTGTGGCAGTCGGGAGCGGGGCGTGCTTCTTCTGTGTGTGTGTGAGTCCATGGTATACGTAATCCATCATGAAGAACAATGTTGAAGACACTCATTTACCAGTTTTTCCCCATAAATATCAATACAAAACCATAGGGAAGACGGACAGAGTCGCTGAAGGAAGAAAATATTAACTCTGAAGTAAATTCTCTTTCAAATAAGATTATGCACTATACACGATAAATCACAACTTTATCGATTCAATTAAAAAATTATTTTATTTGTTATTTCTGTAGTACTGCAGCTTGTGACTGCTTTGCACGATGTTACATTAAAGATATGATACATACATGAATTGACAAAAAGGACTTTAAACATTGCACAAAAACAATGAAATATTACAAACATTCAATACTGGAGGGGAACTAGAGAGGAAGGGAGGGGAGAAAGAAAGAGATAGAGAAAAATGACAGAGAAAAGAGAGAATAAAGAAGAAATACGGGCAGAAGTTAGATAGAAAAAGGCAAGAAATTCGTGTGACGACAAGTAAATGTTCATAAGCATACTTTCGACAAGATTTATACTATATAAAATTATATGAATTGCTCGAAAAGCCGTAAATTCTCTAATTAATCGTACCATATAGGTAGGGCCTACCTAATATAATTTTCGTGCGTAAAAGATCACAGTTTTATTGAGAATATTATTTTTAAGTAGAGTATATTATGATTATGTACGCAGTGAATTTAAGTATTACAGGATATCTTAAGGTGCTGCCAGCAGCAGCGACCTTCAACGCAAATTCATTTAATTCAAGAACAATGATACTTACGCGTGGCAGAATATTGTTACGTAACGCAAGGTACTGCGCCAAAGACGGCACTATTCACTATAACAATTATATTCGGTTTATGTATTCTCTGACATATAAAATCAGAGCAGGTTTATATGAAAACACAAGCTATGGCAAGTGAGTGTCATTTTCATAAAAAAAAGAGAGAATAGAAAATCAGTTATAAAACTGGGACAAGAAAATAGGTTACTATTGTTAATAAAACTGTATGGCAACACTTGGTAATGCATCGCAGGGATAACTTTAATTCAGCTTTATTTTCTCTATTTATATTGATGACACTTGTATAACGACTTGAGATATTACCTTCTTATGATATTTCATTTATTTTTATGTGAATCATAAAAGTTATCACTAATTGATCAATAATCTGTCTACAATCATTTGTGTATTTTGTGATATTCTTTTTTCAGAATGTTCATTATTCCGAAACACACAAATAAGATTTAGCCACCATAGGGTTCGTCAGTCCGAATGTTATTGTGGCGTTATTCGAAAGGTTCATTATTCCGAAGGTATGTTAATCCGAAAATGAAATAGGGTTCATTATTTCGAGGTATGCTAATCCGAAAATGGAATAGGGTTCGTTATTCCGAAGCTTCGTTAATCCGAAAATGAAATATCGCTCATTATTCCGAAGGTTCGTTAGTCCGAAAAATTAAATAAGGTTTGTTGATAAATGAAATGAACTTTGTTATCAGGATCCTTTCAAATGGGATGATCAGTACAGGCATGCATGTGTGATTTTTTTTTTTTTTGCTTTTTTCTGCCTTTTGAGTAGCGTCATAATTGTTTCTACGTCATGCATGGCTCATCAGACGATGATTTAGGGAAAAGATGAAGAGTGGCGTATAACGGAGGAGGAGAAAACCACTTCTTTTTTCATCAATTACACAATTTAACATTATGCTTGTATTCCAGTTCGTCAATAAGTATGTGTGTCGTGTGTGTGCGTGTGTGCGTGTGTGCATAGGGTGTGTGTGTGTGCATGTTCTCATGCAATTTTCATCGCGCAATATCGTACCATTTTATTCAAAAACAACGTATTTTGTCACTAAATCGCGTTTATTTCATTTTCGGGATTACGAACCTCATCATTTTTATTTTCAGATGAAAGAACCTTTGGAATTATACCTTGATTCGTTTTCGATTTTTTTTTTCGTTATTTCATTTTCGGATTAACGAGCCTTCAGAATAACAAACCTTATTTCATTTTCGGATTAACGAACCTTCGGAATGACGCACTGTGGCCATTTCCCACTGTTCATCATTAAAGTCATGAAGCGTGCGTGAATTCTGGAGATAATACATTCTATTCTTCTATAATAATGTAAAGCACGAGAATTCTGACACAAATGATTGGACTATTAATCGGTATATGAATTTTTTTTAAAAGCATTCATTGTTTTGATAGTTTGTATATGGATAGTGTATGATCATTTCTGGAAGGGAGTAGTTTTATAAGGAGTGGAAATTCTTCGCAAATGTTATGCGTAGGTTGGCATTCTGCACCATGCCCAAAACAGCTTTACCACTTAACTTTGATAAGACTACTGAAGAAATGGTCCTAACGTCATATTTCAGAGGAAATCTTGAAATCCCAACTATATTACTTAATTAACTGGGTGTGAAATTAATCTGTACGAAATGTATAATTCCAGTTTTTCTTCAGATCTCGTTGTTATTAATGCCCAAGGACTGAAGTTTGCGCACATTGTGCGGAAATTTATCCTCAAGTTAAGCATATGAATGTTAAATCTTCCCGACTAAGTATATTGGCTAATGCGTATTTCTGCTATTCTTGGTAACATTATTACAGAAATGAGCTTTATAATAATTTTCTTTATATCGTTAATATTGTTCTGCAGTGATGTCACAAGCTATATATTAAAGCATTCTCATCCAATGAAAGCGGCACTGAAACTTTGAGAATGCACAACTTTTGAACAGATTGTCCGTTTTCCCCTCCAACGTAACTGATTATGTTCTACTAGTATTTTTGCATTCACCCAATCCACCACATGTAGGCGATATGGAATTTTGTGATGGTTTCTGTTATATTTCACTCTCGTTTTCGATAGCGATAAGTATGTCAACATCTCACTTTCATACTCTTGATATATGAAGTTAACATGATCCTGGTCTGGAACTGGCAACAGTCGTATTCCGGATGAGACCAAAAGTTAGATTTCCGCGGCAAAGGTCTTGTGGGATGAGCGAGGCATGTGCAGTCAGTCAACGCTGAGGGCGTACTATCGAGACTCGCCGCACTGTTTCTTATGACAAGAACTGAGTTTATGGTTATGGCGTGTTATTTCATGAGAATCCCGTTTTTTATCGTACGATTATTGCTCCTTGACTAGTTTGTTTTGATTCTGTTCTGCATTCGTGAGGACAGCTGGCCGCAACTTTTTTTTTTTTTTTAAAGGGAGGAGAGGGAGAGAGAAAAGGGGCAGAGAGAGAGAGAGAGAGAGAGAATATAATATTTTAGCGTCTTAGTGGAGAATCTGCCATATTCGAGATTCCAAATCTTGTGGGCTTTAAAATGTTCACGACTCAAGTTGTTTGCTACGTTTTGTGATAACATTCCATAAATCACTACTGCGCTCTTAGTCTGCTGTTATACAAATCAGATACACTATAATATCACCGTATGTTCGGTTCCACAGCAACTCCAGAAAATAAGCGAAACCAAGGATAGCAACGCGGACGTAGCGATGTAGCTATAGTGGGGGGGGGGGGGATTTAATTTTTGCACCAGAAAATTGCGCTGAAGCCTTTTATTAGGTGATCCGAGTATCCTCGCGGATCACCTTCTGTATCTGTACGGATTCTTTCTTCTTCTTTCTTCATTTCTTTATTTCTCCCCAAAAGTTGTGCAGAGGTTAACTCGAAAAGTTCTTCGACTATCAATTTCAAACTTATATCTCACCTTATATCATTTATCATTATTATTAGTAGTAGTATTAGTATTATTATTATCATTTGCTTGTCTGCTGATTAAACCCGGAAGTGGCACCAGATATCTCAACCCCTTTACGGAATTCCTGGATCCGCCACTTCATACCTAGTATGAATTATATTTTCAAGAGCAAGATAATTATTCGCACGAGTCGGGGAAAATTGTACAGTCTCATCTGGTGCCACTTCCGGGTTTAATCAGCAGACAAGCAAAAAAAAAAAAAAGAAAAAAAAAAAAAGATGTGGCTGACTTTCAGTACTGAAAGAGAAAACTCGACGTTCTGTAAAGCATTCAAACTTCAGTTTGATTTGTTTTTAATACTGTAATATCTTTCTGTATGAAAAGAAAAATTATGTATCATTTGAGAAATAACACTTAGACTAACTTAAAGTGAATCACAAACGATAAGTTATACTGCAAAAATAATGGCAAAGAAATTTGGGTACGTGTATAATTATGTTCTCCCTCCCCCCTCCCACTCGTTTGTGGTTTTTTGAAGGACATCATCTTTTCTCCAAGTGGTGGACATTTTAAGACACTTGCCTCAACCAAGAAATTGTAATGACATTCTTACATCTGCTGCTGATTTCTAGTTTAAGCTGTTCAATCAGCAGATGTGAGTTTTATGATAATGTATATGTATTATGTATCTTGGCTTCAGTGTTGCCAATTAATACTCTATCAGAGGACCTGAGCGTTACCAGGTACCAATTTATACACCTGAGTCGAGAGGGACACGGTGGGTAGAAACATATCTTGTCCAAGGACGAAAAGGCACTCGACGGGATTCGAACTCCGGACTTCCGCTTGGGAGTCAAGAGTCTAAACCACTGCGCCACTGGACAGTACCCCCCCCCCCCGCCGTAAGTATTACTGCAGTAAGTAAAGAGAGCAACTCGACACCATCTTCATGTTGACTCTGACTACGATACAAACACACAGATAGTGAGGTTAAATAAACAAGTAGAAACGGAACTGGACCTTAAATAGGAATGGGATGTTATAATTTCAAGGGGGAATTTGTGCCAGATATTTATCACATACATAACTTTTTAGTAAATGCAGATATACTAACTATATAGTAGAACACATAAGTTTGAGGAAAATTATCGGACAATCTGTTCAAAAAATTCTTACATCTTTGGTGAAATCCATGTATCACCATTGTTCGAAGGGGTGGCCGCAGCAGTTCGTGATGTCACAAGTAGTACAACAATATAAAGAAAATGCATATATAGTGCATCTGTTTTGTTTTTTTTTTTTCCATTTAACAAAAAAGCTTTTGACTTACCTCCTATACAGAAGGCAGGGAGAATGTATACTCGAGGGAATGTGTCTTTAAAAAAAAAGAAGTGAAACACTGATGACGATAATAATGAATAATAATAATAATGATAACAGCAACAACGACACTAATACATGTAGGTCATATGTACCACTACTTGTACTAGGCATACAACTACTACTACTACTACTACTACTACTACTACTACTACTACTACTGAGTAAAGTACTACTACTACCACTAACTACTTATACTACTGCTACTGCTTCTAATGTAAACAATGCATTATTTATAATTTACAATAGATACTAGCTGATATAAACAGATCGATGTCTTCACTATCATTATCGAAGATCCCTATTTTCCAGGAAAAGATGAACACGAGACAAGACAATTAGTGTTGAATGAGTATGAATGTCCGGTCTCTGATAAAGACTACATTCTTTAATTGACCTGTATGACGTCACTCTGTATACATTTGAACGGCTTGGGGGTCTGCGTGTGTGTGTTTGCCTGACACGAACTGCCTATACGTGGTGTACAACTGTATGCATTACTAGTATGCAAGCAGGATCACGAAGATCCCGTGCCTTTCACGTACGGATTGTATTGAAGACACACACACGCATCATGTGCACTTATCGTTCGTACATGTACTAGATCTACGGTGGAGGCTGAGGCATACTATTTTAACCTTCGTGTGGGACTAAAACGAACTGAAGTTTGACAACACAATCTATGAGCAGGATGCCAGAAATGGATCACCTTGGCCTCCCCGGTCAGGTAAGAATTGTTAATCCCAAAATGTCGCCAAAATGTCGGCATGGTTATAAATTTCGTCTCCGTACCACCGCATGAGTTCGTCATTAACAACGTATTTTCTAGAACCTTTCTTACGACATTGATTTTACACAGCTAGGAACCGTCACATTGCATGCCACTACTAGCACAAGCTGATTTTCTTCATTATGGTCTGTGGTCAAGGAGTCTAACTTAGATGCTATGCATGCACAAGACATGTCACGATCTTGCCAATACCACTGTTGCTGTTTAACGTTAAAAGTGTTGGTGCGGTGGTTGTGGTGAAACCAGAGAATGTGTACCATTTCATCGTCTATAGAGTAGACATTTCAGTTCGGGAAACCCACTCACAAGGGGGGCCCCTCCTTATAAGTAACCCGTCCCCCTTATAAGTAACCCCGTCCCCCTTATAAGTAACCCCCGGGGCACCCCTTATAAGGAGTCTCCACGCTTTTTTGCAATGCAACGCGAAAATGAAAGGACTGCGGCAATTCGCTTGATTATGTCCATAAAGCTTCACAAGTTTCCTAGTTACTCACGAAATTTGAGCAAAATCGGTTTGAGGCATCATATCTAAAATCATGGATTTAAATGCGATGTCAAACGACCCATGCGAACGCTGAAATGCGAGCGATTACTGGCGTGAGTGTCGCCAGGCGCGGCGGCGCGGCAATGCTTGAGTGCAGACGTGGCGTGTACTCGCCACGTCTCTCGCCACGTCTGCACTCAAGCATTGCCGCGCCGCCGCGCCTGGCGACACTCACGCCAGTAATCGCTCGCATTTCAGCGTTCGCATGGGTCGTTTGACATCGCATTTAAATCCATGATTTTAGATATGATGCCTCAAACCGATTTTGCTCAAATTTCGTGAGTAACTAGGAAACTTGTGAAGCTTGATGGACATAATCAAGCGAATTGCCGTAGTCCTTTCATTTTCGCGTTGCATTGCAAAAAAGCGTGGAGACTCCTTATAAGGGGTGCCCCGGGGGTTACTTATAAGGGGGACGGGGTTACTTATAAGGGGGACGGGTTACTTATAAGGAGGGGCCCCCCTTGTGAGTGGGTTTCCCGAACTGATTTAGGTTCAAGTCACCGACACTGGTGAAAACTAGAAAAGTATGAAACTTCGACATACGTTCTAACAGTTAAACGTTAGACTATCTAGACTAGTCTAACGTTTGTGTGTTCACTTACCGTACTGTCTAAATGCACTGTAATTTACTAATCAACAGCAGTGCAAGTGGAAGTGTCATCCCTCACATCTCAGTGCAGCACTGTCTTTGTGTAAATTTGATTTCATTTGTAGTATTTTTAGAGTAGAGTCTAGAGAATCTAGCGTGTTAGGACTCGGGAGTAGGATTGACCGAAAGATCGGTCTGTATCTGGTCGTTGGGGATAGACCCTGGAGACTCGTCAGACTGCATCTGGCTTCACGGCCGGAGGAGAGCGATAACGTAAAAAAATAAAAGACTCCTCCGGACAGACGGATCTTTCTGTCTAGACCTCTGTGTATAGAGCATGGTAAGATTCCTCACCTAAGATGTACATGTAGTAAGAAATGTTGCTAATGTTTCTTCAACGATGGTCCAGAGAAAAAGCTTGACTGAAAGATCGGTCTTTATCTTGTCATACAGATGTGGAGGATATGATCCGTGGAGACTACTGTCGTATTGTTTGTATGTCTGACTCTACCGAATCCCCTCCTGTGAAGTCAAAAAACAAACAAACAAAAAAACAAAAAACCAAACAAACAAACTCCGGACAGACAGATTTTTCTGTATGAGGAAAGCCCAGCCAATTTTCTAACAAAGTAGAGCCTATGGCACTAATGTACTTTTGTATCCATGTACTCTTGAATATATCTTGAATCCCTCCCACTGAAACTGCACCAAAATCACAAGAAATAGTTACAGCTAGTTATTAGAGTTTCCAGTTTTAGAGTTAGCCAGTTACAAGAGTGTCTAATAACTGAATTTAAAAGTGAAATTTGAACCATATCGCTTAATTGGAAAGCGTCGATATTGACGCCAACTTTCATATCGTCGCTCCAAACACTCACACTTCACGAGCAATCACAATGTTTGCTGCTTGCACAATCTGAAATGGCAATTAGCAGATTATGTGATGTATCTAGTAACCAGGAGCGAAGGATCAATGAACGATTTATAGCAAGTTCAATGAAGCTGGTTGAGAAATACATTATAGGCTACAATGCATTAGGTATTTCCTGTGATTTTGTCACACTTTTGTTTTGTAGAGTTCGAGATATCTGGCATGGATACAAAAGTACATAGTGGAGAGTGGAGAGGTATGGTCTAAGAAATAAAGACTGCTAAAATGTGTTTTTAATGATACATGTGTACATCACACTCACAGGCTGTTTGCAGTGTACAGTTCCCCACAAAGACACCAACTGCAAAAGATTTGTATGAGTATGATGATACAATGTACACCTGTAGTAGAATGATAGCTGTTTTTTTGGTGAGCAGAAACCTGAGATGGTTATTTCGGCAAGTTTTTTAGTGTTTGTTTTCATGGTGGGATTTTGTGATAGAATGTTCCTCTTGACAGTCCATTTCTTCTCTTGGAGTGCAACAAACACAATATGTATGCCGCACCTGTGAATTTTTCCCCACTGGCATATTTATCAAAGAACCCTCTTTTATTTTTTATTCTTTTTCTTTACTTTTTTACACTTGGGTAACTTGGTCACAAAATTCTGAGTTCAGTGCACTTCAAAGTGTGCAAACAGTGTGGACCAGCATTAAATCTGTTTGACTTCCTCTTTCTTACAGGTCTGCAGATAATCATAATCCAGGAATTATGAAAACATATTTGATACGTGAAATTAACATTGTTTGAGGAAGTGGTAACAGGTTCATGCATTCTTCTCCTCCTCTCCCTCTTCCTCTCCCTCCTCCTCTTCCTCCTCCTCCTCCTTCTTCTTTTTCTTCTTCTTCTTCTTCTTTTTCTTCTTCTCCTTCTTCTTGTTATTATTATTATTATTATCATCACCATCATTATCATTACCATTATTGTTATTATCAAATTTTGATTGATGATGTTTGATTGAAAATGAAAATATGGCTGGCAGTGGTGAAGCACACATTGTGGAGATCTGGCACTTCTCCATTGCGCTAAAATGCTACCCTAAGGACATTGAGGAAATATTACACTCACAGTGTCCAATGTGGTACCAAGGTGTTTTGATGCATATTTCAGACTGCCTCAACGATTGTTGTCAAACCAATTCAGTGACTCCTGCTGTATCGAAAATACAACACAGCATGAAATGACGAAGTCCCAGTTTGACTTTGTTGTAGTTTCTCTGATCAAAGCATGGCTTGGTTTACAAGTGTCAGAAATATGCAATAATAAATCAGCAAGACTGCAGTCGCATATCATATGAAATTACGAGTATCGATGATGTATTCATTGGTTGTAAGATTATGAAGTACATTTCGTCTCTTGAGAATGATAAGTGCAACAATTAAAATTAAGGGGTTTTCAAAGAACAATTAGATTCTTGTGTTTTATAACATACATGTACACGCATCTCAGTGGGTATCTAATGAATCCCAAATTATCATGTTTGGTGTTTTTTTCTGCAAGAAGAGATGGATTATCAGGTACAAAAGAATGTATGGTATGGTTGCTTACGTACTGCTCGATGATATAAAACAGATAAATATTTACAATAGTAGTAATCACATAAATTCATAAGTTGTTTTAAAATGGTTTCCTTATAATGAGAACCAGTGATTGTATAGTACAAGTGTATACTGTATGTGACTTGCACTAAACTGTTGCCCAAATATTGTACTAAGGAATCACTACCAAAGCATTTACATTGTATGAAGGCTGATAATAGTACTGCTAAGACTGATTTTTATGTACAGTTTGTATTTCTGTTGACAGTGTATTTTGTAATAGACTACTTGTTCTGATCATGTTGCAATGAAGAGTCTAAAGTCCACGTTGGTATCTTGCCAAATTTATAATGTGTAAACATTTGTAACATTTAAACAATGACAATGCTAGCATATGGAAATGTCATACAACTTGTATGTTGGCATTGCAGTCCAAGAAGAAATGTCAAAAGGGGTTTGGTGCAGTGATAATCCTTGTCAGAACAGGGAACCTACCAATCTGCATAGCAGTGAGAAATCTTATTCTAAATGGCATGTAAATGTGCAGAGATGCCATGCTCCCTTTTTTTGCTCCCCACTTGAAAAGAAAGAAAGAAAGAAGTAAAGATATCATATTTGTAGTAGAAAAAGCTTTCCAACCTTAAACCCAACGTTCTATTCAAACCTGTTGTGCGTAAATGATCGACATTCAGAAGGTGATAGAATCCCACTGATTCTTCCGTGAAGGTAGAGCCATTTGTACTTTGTGTATTAAAAAACAACTCTTGCATGGGAGAATAGGGTATTTGCTGAATGCCTGAATTGAGCATGCCCCACTTGGTGTTGTAATTGGCTTGCAGAGAGCCAGAGGGGACCAAATGAAGCAAATTATCAACCAATTGTGGGATTGGACATCTACAACAGCAACAAGAATATCATGTTGAGACCATAGATTGCCAACAAATCATTGATGAAATTGCAGGGTCTAAACAAAGATGGAAAGGATATTTGATGACTTGGGGAGAAGCAAAGTTTAAGTACATAATCATTGTACAAGTGTGTAAAATGCTACATGTTTGCAGTCATTATGCACATACTATAATTATTTCATTGCAGTGTGAGACACCTGTGTCTGGGTATACACTGAGCATGAGCGGTACAGACATACGTTTTGAGAAATTTTTACATCTCTGTGCCTTTAGTCATCATATGTTTTACAGCTGACTCAGGGGTGCTTAGTCATGAAGACCCGCCCCCTCGATAGCCCACCCCCCTGTGCTCGCCCCTGTACAGTTGTACTATTGCTTTATTGTTGTTGGGTTATGATGAATTGTTCAGGGTTTGGATACTAAATACGATATGGATGAATACACAGACATTTGTGTTGTTGGCATAGTCTTGTGCTTTCAAGACCAACCTTGTAAAAAGTATGGAGAAGTACAGTACAAGATATAAACAGGCTAGAAAGTACAGCTTGAGGAAATCCAATTTTTGTACATGGTTCCAGGTAAATCAGACTAGTCATGTCTGTCCTGAAATAACACAATTTATGTGTTGAAAAGTCTCTTATTTTTCAGCTCTAGTTTTGTGCAGAGATACTCAGTGAAGATTACACCAACATGTACCAGGTATCTTTCTGAATATTGCATGCCTGTAACTTTACATGGTATGTTTACTTTTTAGAAACAAAACTTTTAATGATTTCAAGCATTCCTTACCTTAAATTAAGGGATTCTTTCAAAGCTGACAGCATTAATGAAGCAGGGATTTAAGAACAATGACAGTGCAGAAAAAAGAGGAAAAAACCCATCATGTTTTATAAGTAGACATTGTGAAACCTTGATCTCAAAGGCAGTTTATTGTAGTTGTCTGCTGCCATCTCCTGTGTGTGTGTCTTTGCGTGCATAGTTTTCTATTAAAATCAACTCTGAGGTCGCTGGACCGGAAAAAGGTCTGGATCGATGAACAAGTTCAGCAAAGGAATCTGATCTAAAATGTATGCTTAGTGGATAAACATATTTCATCAGATATTATACATGTACTGTACAAACTGTATATTTATGTCACAATGATATTTAAAGCACTTTTATGGATTTTCCCTAAATCTCTTTCACTTTACGTGTACATATGAGGCATTCTACATGTTGTGCGTCATGTCAAGCAGTTACCCTGAACAAATGGGATTTCAGTTGTTTGTGTGATTGTTTGAAATATCCTGATCTTGATTAGAATACTCTCATATATATATATATATATATATATATATATATATATATATTTTTTTTTTTTTTTTTTTTTTTTTTTTTTACATGAAATCTGTGTGTGTTATGCTCTCAAAAGTCCATACCTACCGGTACTTGGTGCAACTCCACAATGTGAAAGCAGACTGCAACCATGATGACGAAGAGTGATTAAAAATGCTGAAGGGCAAATGATACATACTGCATACTGTACAATGTACAGCTGTACATTATGACACATGTCTACAGTACATGTATATTCCAATTTTTACTACAACAGGGAATAATTTTCCTGGTATCGCATTGCAATTTGCTATGCATTTTTGCATCACTGCTATGTACACAAACTAACTTTTGTGTAGCAGTTTTCTGACATAGAAGTGTACAGGATATTCAATAGGCGTTTTCACATCAGCCCGATGTTTCGAAATAGCGCGCTATTTTCTGACTTGGGAAATCAACCCGATCACGAAATAGCGCGCTATTTGATAATGTGAATACAAATTAGCGCGCTAATTGATCGAGAAAATTTCTCGAGTCCAACTCGGGAAATTTGCGAAATAGCAGGATAATTAATGCGAACTAGCGCGCTATTTGATAATGTTCGGGCTGATGTGAATAGGAAATGAAATAGCGCGCTAAATTGCCATCGCGAAAAATATCTCGAGCTTGGATTTTTATCAGGCTGATGTGAAAACACCTATTGAAGATATTTTTCATCAGCTGAAATTGCTAATCAAATTTGAGTTTGAAAATCATTCCCTGCTACAATTGTGCATGTGGGGAATCATTTTGATGAGGAGTTATTCCCAATTTTGAATCACAATTTTAAAAAAGGGGGTTTGGGTGTCCATGGAAAGCATTAATGTGTGCATCGGCATGCTAAAGTGTGCTATTTACAAACTGTACATTGTACATGTACTTGTAATATCACCTCTGGGGCCTATTCGTCTTCATGCTTCTTTTAGTATTTGATACAATGTAGCTACAGTATTATTAAAACCGTTTTGTCAATGAAAGTTATCAGTGTGTCACTCCAATTAAAATAAAAATTCAGGTTTATGATCAAATTTCAAATCAACCTACACACATGTATTTACTCTGTGTAAAAAGAAAGAAATACAACAATGATTTCAGTCAAATAAAATTCAATAAAATTTTTAAACTGCATCAATACAGTGTACCAATGTGCCAGCAAAGTGTGCCAGAAATAGCGTGCCTGAGGAAACAGTGGTATTCATGGTATTCGAAAATTACTCATGAAGATGCAATTTTCAATGTTCTATCATGGTTTATGGCACTCAAGAGCATTGTGTGCGGATGTTATCTCTTACGCCTATGCAGTACTGGTGAGTAATCCCAATGTCAAGGAAAGGTCAAATGTCGCGCACCTTTCAGGAAACACCAGACATTGGAATTCTTGCTATCAATTGGAGGAATGTCTTTTATACATTGTTGTTAAAGGGGAAAACAAAAACAACACCATTTATTTTGCTGCCATTAAAGATAAGCTGTGGCATGAATAGAATGTTCAGGTTGACTACTAGTTTTGTGTGAATGATAGGAATCACAGACGAGTATATTCCCCATGGGACATATTACTGACACATACTTACACAGACAAGTTGTTTCTAGTTGTCGATCTTCATTACAGTGTCGTGGTTGTGAATAGAAGTATGGGCTTCAAGCATGGTCAGAATGCAGAGGCAACCAAATCAGCTCAGAATTCATACTGTTCTCAGATCTTGCCAGCATCAATTTGTACCCTCCATGTCAGAAAGATGTCTGTCAAAACTGATTTTAGCCTCTAAGCATGAACATCAGATTTACATATTTGTAAAAAATTAGACCAGTCCATTAGAACATACAATTGCTTTTTTTCTTTTAAAACATCATAGCAATCACATACGGTATGATTTTGAGATAATATTTACATAGTTTTGTAGCTACTGTAGATATGACCCAACAAAAGGACCACTCAGTTGTATGTACATCTTTAGTGTGGGCCTATTTGCAGATAAATGTTGTATTCGTTTTACAAAAGAAAAAAAAAAGGGGGGGGGGTAATTTGCCTGAGCCATTAATGATATCAAATTGGTCAATTTATACCATTGACAAATTATATCAAACATTTTTGGTAGCCTTAAACTGTAAAAAAAAACCAAAAAAAACCCCAAAACCGATAACAACAACAGCAGCAACAACAAAACAACAAACAAACTTTTGAATCTGAATCTGAATTTTTATGTTGGTCATCGACATGAAAGTTGACACTGTGACTGCTCAACTCTTTCTCCTTCTTTCTCTGCACAGGTAAAATTTAATGTGCCTCCCCTCTTTGAATGGATTGGGAAGCTTACAGCCAAAGGACAGAATGGCATTAAAAATTGTGAATCACTTGCTGAAAAGAGCAAATTGACTGTGAAATGTATTACTGATGGTGAAGGGAGGGGGATAATCACATTTACAAAGGTTCTTTGTGTAATTTCTTTCACACTGCATTAATTTCATATTGTTGTAAAAAGCACCAGATTAATGCGACTGTCAGAAGAAGTTAATTCTTTATCATAAATGGATGTCCATGTATGAAGGGGCTTTAGCTCTTGATTCATTGAAAGGGAAGGAGTCATTCATGTGTGTTGTGACCCCAAGAGATGATGGAAAAATCTTCATGATGAAGTTCAGAGAGTAGGATGGCTGGCAGCTCGTTCAATCTCTTGGTTGAATTGTCAGCCTGTCGATGTGAGAAAGATGTAGATCTATCCATCTCCCGATGGCAGATTAACTTTACTCAACATGAATGACTCACTCTCCCAACCCCAGCATTCGGTATTCCCTCGAGAAAAGCATCTTCATCAACCCTCTCCCCATCCTCCCGTACAGATGATCCTGAAGGTTTACCTCAGCAACAGCCCGGATACGGTGTCGGATGTGCCCGTTACCCCGGAAACGACGTGCCAGGATGTGATAGAGTTTTGCAAGGAGCCAGGGGAGGACCAGTGCCACTTAGCTGAACTGTGGAGGGGATGTGGTAAGTTAAAAAAACCCAGAAAGACTTCAAAAGATCTGTACTTAAAATGCGTGTGTTTAGAAAATTCTGATAGGCAACATCGAAGGTTTGGAGCTCATGGAAACTACTGGCATCTGACATTTGACCGCGGTTACTTTGAGCTTTGTTCATGGAACAGCACATCAGAAGCAACACTTTCTTCACAGATTTCCTCAAACTGCAGTTAAGATTTAGGGGATGACTGCGTGCATTAAAAAACAACAACAGAGTCTTAAATATATTGCTATGCATGGGCATAAAGGCTTACTGTAAAAGTGGAAATTTTTGTACTGTTGAAATTTTCGTGCATTTTGCGCAACCAGAAACTAGCGCGAAAATAAAAGCATGCGAATATTTTTGAATATATCTAGATGAAGTGTAATACAGTCTCTGCAACTTCTTGGACAAATGTCACATCAGGATAATGAATTCAGTATTGCAATATGCTTGCACAATGATGAATCATTTTAAGCTACAGTGAGCCTCTTGCTATTCTAGCCTCCTTAGTTTGTAGACATTAGAACTGAGATTTAACACAAGTGAAACCCATTTCAATCAATTGTAACATCAATTTCCAACATATTTATACTCCATTACATAACATGCATTATTTAAAAGGTCTGAAGGTGTAGGCTATTTCCTTATCAATCAAGGCCTGAGTGATTCCACCATCTCAAGAATATTATGTGCCACTCAAAACCTATACTATAAAACTTGGAGGGTTTTTGAGCCAACAGCTGCTGTGGAGACCCCTGGGTCAAACTATGTGAACTAATGGCTCTTAACTACTGCCTCTCTTTTGATGGCCATTGTGCGGACTAATGGCTCTGTAATGAGGTCCAATTTGAGTCGGTATTTTGATGGATCTAGCAGACGTCTAGTACACTTGAACTTTTCTTTACAGTTGTGTGGCTGCTGCTGTAGTGTAGTGTTGTCAGTCTGCCGTATTAAGGCCCATTGCTCATACGTACCTCTACCATAGGTATCACTTTCAGTTGGTGTTGCTATTTGCGTGTGCACTCATCAACTGATCAGTTCTTGAGGCAGTTCTGTTGCATAAGTTGTCATTTTGTCCTTATTAAACTGGTGAATCCTAGTTTAACTGTCTATGGATCCACAGAAGAAAAACTAGTGGGACTGGTCAATTTCCTTTACGTACACAAAATCAGAAAAAAAGTATCAAAAGAATTGCCAATTTGAGAATGAATTATTCACTGTAATCTACTAAATTGTGTTGCAAATTTAAGGTTTACTCAGTAAGTGAGTAACTAAGAGGCTTTACTCCCTAAGTGAGTAATTACGAGGCTTTTGGTATTTCTGCAACAGAAATAAACAGTGACATGCAACTGTATATGATTAAAACAAGCAACAGATAAAAGAGAAGATTTAGTGTATTTGATGAATTGTTAACAATGAATGGTAACAATAAATTAAGGGATACAGCACCAAACCACAGATATGTGATTTCAAGGTCTTGATAGGATAATGGTAGCTCTCTGTCTTCCAGGATATTGTTATCTACAATGTGTCATCATTTGAATTGTTTTCATGTTTTGATTTGCATTTGTTTGATTCACCATGTCCATGCTACCACATTACACATGTAGAAATACCTCTTTTGGATTTCTGCATAATTTTTTTTTTTAATTTTTTATTTTTTTTTAGTGCTATCAATGCTTCAGAAAAAAAAAATGGCCTGTTCATATCCACACTTATAAACAGCATGCAGCTGTGCTGTCAAAAACAGTTCCATTGAGCAGTAGAGCATCCATGATTTTCAGACATTGATTTAGGCCTATACTTTTCTCTGAAAGTATGATGACTGGACTATCAAATGTCATGATAGATGTACATTGTAACCCAGAGATCACACACATGCTATGGAATGGTATTAGTTAGGCCTACAATTGTGGAAGCAAACTGTCAATGAACTTAGCCGCATTTGGTCATGTAAACACTGTGTTTACAATTACATGCTAATGTAAACCCCGTGTTTATGATAAAGCAAATAAAAATATCCTAAAATGCGGTTAAAACTTTCCCCCGGAGATGATACAATAGATTTAGAATTGAAAAACAAGAGCTAGACAGGATATTATTGTGACCGTTAGCAGAGCACATATCCTGAGGAACCATAGCTAGAGTCTGGTTTCCTCTTTTTCATAACAGCAGTTTAGGCTGCCTGTCTGGCAGAGTGTACACATGTGGCTGTGTTGTGGCTCTGTGGTTTGTAGGCTTGACTGGTGACAGCCGGATATGTTGGCTCCAGGTTCAAGACCTGGCCGTGACTCCAGTGTCCTCATGTAACATAAACAACGGAGGTGAAAATAGTTTTTGCTGTGTCACGCATTTGAACAGTAAAGAAATGTGCATTCCTCGAGTTTATAGTAGAAGAGCATTCGATCATATTGTATAAAAACACATGAAATGACTCTGAAATATGATGCCGTCAATCATATTGTATAAAAAGATATGAAATATATTACTCTGAAATATAATGCTGTCTGTTTGTTTATACTTACAGAGCGACCTGTTGGTGAAGGAGAGAAGATATATGACATTCTGCAGCAGTGGGGGATCCACTGCAATGAAGTCAAGTTCTTTCTCCGGCATGAAGGTGTCAGCGCGACCGATGATCCAGGTAGGTATGGGCAATGTCAGGCAAGCCATCTTTGGTGTGTCACGAACTAGTCCAATGAACAAGTTTGTATGTAATAATAGTCATGCCCTATTACAAGTGTGATGTAACACTCACCTGTCCACTGGACTGTCAGTTTCTTCAGGTGGAATTCTCAAATCTGTTCCACCTTCATATGTTAGCAGTAGGCCTACCTCTTGAAGTTGAGAACAGAACTTTCCATGAGAGGCAAAGGCTTTATTTACAATTTTATAAACAAGATTACCAAGTGTACTGGTCTAAAATGTATGGAATGATGAGCATATTATAAGTTTTCTCAGTTTTCCGTCAGGGAGGCGTGGCTTCATAGATGTGGGCGTGGTTAAGGGGGGTGAAATAATGGCTTGATGTATGTCATGTATGACAAAAAACTGCATGTCATGTTTTATATATTGCATGCTTGAGGGTTTTGAGGACTCTAATGGGGGCAAGGACATATTGGGACAATGTCCCTTTCATACAGTAATCCCATCTACTTTGTGAGGAATTTCCATTGACTAACTGAACTTGTGAACTCTGATTTAGATCCTTTGTATTTAGCCTGGGCGAGTTTCTGAAGGCATTACCGCCATATCTTACTTGTACAATTCCATTATTTCATATCTTATATCCTGGTTTAACTTTATCTGTGCCTATACCTCTGCAGCTTTGATTGACATAAAGAAAGAAAAAAAAGTAAAAAGATAATCAAGAGTGCCTGAAGCCATTTCACATTCCTGTAATTCACATAGTTGATATATTCTATACATCCTGTTTCTTGAGACATGTTTTTAGTTAGTGAAAAGATGTAATGTTACCTACAAGTGCAAGACATGTATGTAGTTTCACTGTAGGTGGCCTTGTCCTTGCTTAAAGCAGTTTGAACTTGGATTTCTGCTGTATAAAGTTGCAGAGCATGCAAGCATGCACATTGTTGTTTTTCCAAGGTTGGTATCCAGCCCAACCCATGAAATGGGATATCTTTCCTTGGTATTGTGCTAGCTCAGGCTTAGAAGTTTCCAGGTTGGTGACTCTGCACCCCAATTGCCCCCTTTCCTCCCCTCGCTTCTTCTCCCTTCCCCTTACCCCCTCCCATCCCATTCTCCCTCCCCTCCCCTCCCCTCCCCTCCCTTCCCCTCCCCTCCCCTCCCCTCCCCTGATATTATTGTTTTTCACAACTTCTGTGGGTATAAACAGCCTTTAGTGACACACATTCAAATAGGTTTGTTTTTGTTGTGTGAGCTGATGTAGTGGTAACATTCAGACACAATGCAATGTTATGCAAAATGATGATATACGATAAGAATACAACGATTTCTCAAGAATATCAGCAGGATTTTGAAGTTATGATTTGAATTATGTACATTTTGTAGTTTCTGTTTTGTAACTTCTATAACTGCATTGGCAATAGAGAGAGGTTATCTTAGGGACATCTTGTGGAATCTTACCTCGATATTGAGTAAAGCTCATTTCCAGTATGACTAAATCCATGAAAAACAAAAACAAAAACAAATGAAAGAATAAGAGAAGAGGTATGTCTAAGAGTCTGCTTTTTGGAGTGGAGACATGGGTAATTGGTTTCATGCTAGTGTCATATAAACATGAGGTTAGCATAGCCAGTGAACCAGGTAATGAGGACATTTGCTAAGAATTTCAAATTAGAAACCTTGCACATCTTACAGATGAAAACAGTATCAGGTGAGTTTGCTTTTTAATTAGACGCATCGGTCTTAATTCATGGTTGAACGAGGGCTTGAACAAAAACGGCACAAAACAAAACAAAATCACTGAAGTGTAAGCATTTCCTGTGTGTTCATTGTTTTCACCTTAGAATTGTTCTTTCTAGTGTATCAGTGGGAAGGACTGAAAGATAGATTTAGGAAAGAGAGGAAGGTTGGAGGAGAAAGAACGAAAGTTAGATAGCTAGATAGTGAGAGAAAAAAAGACTTGGAAACAAAATAGACACCACCGCTCCACACATCAGGGGTAGATGGGAAAGGACACAGGGGAAAAGGGGGATTGGAAGGAAGAAAGCCAGAAAAATTATAGGGATTTAGCAAAACCAAAACATATCTTTCTTTCAGACAAACAAAGATAAATAGATCGATGAAAAGACAACTGTCAGAGTGGCAGGTACAAGTGGATAGATTGATGGATAGATAGATGGATAGATAGATAGATAGATAGATAGATGGATAGATAGATAGATACATTGTAGATGAATAGATGATAGATGGATAGATAGATAGATAGATGGATAGATAGATGGATAGATGGATAGATAGATGGATAGATAAATGGATAGATAGATAGATGGATAGATTGAGAGATGGATAGATAGATAGGTAGATAGACAGATGGATAGATAGATGGATAGATAGATGGATAGATAGATGGATAGATAGATAGATAGATAGATGGATAGATAGATGGATAAATGGATAGGGCCTAGATAGATGGATAGATAGATGGATAGATAGATAGATAGATGGATAGATAGATAGATGGATAGATGGATAAATAGATAGATAGATGGATAGATAGATAGATAGATAGATAGATAGATAGATGGATAGATAGATAGATGGATAGATAGATGGATAGCTGGATAGATAGATGGATAGATGGATAGATGGATAGATAGGTGGATAGATAGATAGATAGATGGATAGATGGATAGATGGATAGATAGATAGATAGATAGATAGATGGATAGATGGATAGATAGACAGGCAAAGATGGCAGTGACAGAGGGGGAAGGACCTGCAGGGAAAGTTTTTGCAAGAAATGAATGATGAAAATATTGGAGATCATGGGGGGGGGGGGGGGGGGGGGAGGGCAGGGCAGATGGTGGGTTGGGGCGAGAAAGAGTGGTGAGCGTAGTAGCAAATAATGACTTCCTCAAACTTGTTTCCGGGCCAACCAGCTGTTCCCGAATTCAGCAGCGCTTCTCAGTGGCTGGTGGGTTGTCTCCCGGTGACAGTTATGTCACCTTTCAAACTTTTGAACCAGACCACCGCAACCTTTTTTTTTCCGTTCTTTTTCTTCTTTCTTTATGATATGCTCACTTTTTTTCTCTGTCATTCATACCTATTATGACATTTTCGTGCCATCCCAGGTTCAGCACACTCCCCCGGGCAACAGACTGTTTGCTATTTAGGCCTTACAAAAGGAAGTATTTGTGCAAAGGTTGTCTTTTTGTTTTTCCTGTATACTTCTTTCCCCCATCAATTTTTAGATTTTTCTGTCTGAGTGGAGACGGCCTGACTTTGCCACATGGGTTCATCAATCAAGCATTTAATTTGAATGTGAATTGCAGCGGACTTGTCCTTTTATTCCGGCTGTTTACTGCATTCCTGATTTTTATCAAATACAAGGAGAAAGAATGGTTGTATAAATAATCATTGCATATACCAACGGGCAGGGTTCTTGCACTTTTGAACCCAAGATGCAAATATTTCAGTAAATTTTGTAATATGTCTGTTGTTTAGATCCTTTACTGAAAGGCAATGCTGGCTAATGAGACATACCTCTTTACAGTTTATGGAAGGGGATTAGCTCAGCATGTTTGGGAAGTTTGAGATGGGTTCACTGTTATCATGCATGTTTATGGATAGATTGTTTGAGAGCAGTGAGAAGAAATGTTGGATAAAGATGTCTCCAAGATTCCTTTTGCTCTGACAGCCTCTCTTATTATTTGTATGGTGTCTCTTATTGTAACCTGTTGAGGACGAGTCACGAGTATACTCGGGCAAGTGTCTATGGGAAAAATGTGTTGTAGCAAAATCAGTCCGTCCTCAATGGGTTAAGAATTCCAAGCCTTGTAAAGAAACACAATTGTAGATTTTCTTTTTTAATTGTTTTCAATCAATTTTCTTCATATAATGTTTTGCACTTTCCCCACCCACACAGATTTTATCACACAAGAATGTTTTAGGATAGTATGACAAGTACCGATATGCATATTAGCAATTTAATAAACAACCTGTTAATGAAATGAGGGCTAATTATTCAGTGCTGTAGCAACGCATGTAGCACACATCATTTTTAGCGTCACTTCAGGCAACCACCAGTTTGATCAAATCAATCCCCGACCTGCTTCTCTGTTCTCCGTCCATGGCTGTAGTGGCAGTGTCCCCACCCTGTGTGATGGCAGGAGATCAGGGGATGAGGAGTGACAGATCAGTCATCAACCAGGGGATTTGATGTAGGAGGACTCCACCTGGCATTGGTAGTCAGAAGAGAGAGGGCTTGTTGGGTGAATACACCAAGGAGCATCTTGGTGATACAGTGGGTTGGGAAGTTGAACTGGCATACCTGTATGCTACATGGGGTCTTTCAATCTTCTCCTCGTCAGGTCACGTTACCTTTGCATTTCAGTCATGGCTTTGATAGTTGTCTTCTTTTAGAGAAGGATGGAGGGGGTTGAGGAGAGGAGTGGATGGTTAGATGGGGCGGGGATGGATGGGCCGAAGGGGGAAGGGGTGGAATATAGGGAGAGGGGGTGATGGAGAATGGTAGATGAGTGGATTGGGAGGGTTGGAAGAGGAGGTGATGGGGGGGGGGGTGGATTTTAGGAAGGAGGTGAAGTTGATGGGGGTGGGTAAGTAGGGAAAGGGTCAATCATCAGATTAGGGAGGGGTCAGATAGGGAGGGAGATGGGCAGATCGGGAGGTGTGGATGGGAAAGGGATGGGTAGGTACAGTTGATGGGATAGGTTAGAGAGGAGAATCCTTACTCTTGTGGTTTTAAAACTCCTTTTGAGCATGTACGAGTGATTTATGCTTGTATATGTGGCAGACATATTGCAACAGTCATTTCCTGGTGAAGTTATAACATTTGCCTCATAAATTCCACATGTTTATCCCCAGGCGAGTTGAATGCCCAAGGAGCAGTTAAAGCATACATAGAAAAAGAGACTTGCAGAATAGTTTGTTTGTCACTACTGGTGAACTTGATCATTTACTGGCACATGAACTTTTCTAACATCAAAACCATTCTTAGAAGTTTTAATTGTTGCCATAATTGCCCACGCCTCTTTTTCTTTTATGTAAAGATTGCAAAATTCTCACTGTATACTACTCTGTACACCTGTGTTATGATTTATACTATCATCAACCATGGTGTCTGTAGGTCAAATGGGCAATTGTATACAGTTGTGGGTGCATGAATTCCATGCATTTATCTTTTTTTATCCCTGTAAAATGTCTTTATTATACAGAGACCACCGCAGCAGGTGTTGATCGGAGGTGTTTATTTGTGTGGTATCATTTTGTCAGGCAAGCGTGATATATTGGGAGCAAAAGGTGGGCAAGGAGAGCCATGTATTATTGAGAAAGGTTGGATCTGAAGATACGTCGGTGACAAACAGTATCACCTATCCTTGTCTCCAGATTTTATTGGGAGTACTATACAAATGTATTACAAAATAGACTGTATGATAGCCAATAGGCTTCTATAGAAGCATTCTATTTTTTGAGTAGGATGTTTTGATTTGTTTGCGGGTTTCTTTCCTTTCCTTTAAATTTCACTTCCTAGGCATGGGGGCATATGGTGACGAAGGTTTATAAGCTCTGTGTAATTGATGCTAATGTGAAATTCCACTGGTAGAGAAGTCATACAATATATGACATCCATAAGATAGGTAACAATGAAAGAAGTGCAGTTTGAAAGAGGCCTTTTTATGTTTTTTATTATCGGACAACTCACCATTTTTTCACAGAGAAGTGTGAGGGGTTCCATGATGTACAATGCAGCACATACAGCGTACTGCCAGAAATGATCTAGTCCCGTATTGTTCACCAGATATCTGTGGTAACCACTAAGAGGGATTTCAAAATATGTGAAAGAACAGTTTCCAAATGTAAAGTACAGACACAAAAATCAGTTTTGAAAGTCTGAAAGCAAGCTTGAATCATGCTTGTCCAGGGCCCTGTTGCATAAAAGTTATAATCAAACGCAAGTCAAGAAAATCATACGCAACTTGATTTTCAGCCAATCAGAATGGAGCATTTGGGACTTACGTTTGATCTTCTTGACTTGCGTTTGATCGTAACTTTTATGCAATGTGGCCCAGAACAGGCAATTCTCATATCACATCTTGTTAATTGTTATTATCAGGGAGTGTTTTCTAGTTGGGTTTGACATACAATGTAATTCAAGGTGATTTGGTCTGTACAACATGATTGAGGAGGTGGAGCGTAGCTTTACCTTGCATTTACTTCCACAGTAGTGAATTGTGCACATACTGTATATGTTATACATGTACATTGTATTTTATTGCAAGTATGCATGTACACACTATGTGGATAGTGAGTGTTTGATTGACAGGTAATGACAGATGTGACAAAACTGTTGTGTGGAATGTCATTGGCAGTTACACTGTAGCTGTCAGTGAAGAGACTAAGAGTGGATCATGACTCTACCTGTGACAAGAAATGAGTTTCAGAAATTTTTATCAGATCAAGATAAAGTTTTTTAGTCTGTAACACCCATACAATTGTAGGAGGTATTTAGAAGAGCACCAAAGATTTCTGGCAGGTATGTATACCACAAAGGACTCAGAAATATGGAAGGATTAGGCATTTCAAGCATATGATACGAGTATCAGAATCTCGATGCCAAGTTTTTGGAAGTGCGGTGACCTTTTCAGCCGGGAGATGGGGGGCGGGGTGTTCGTCTGGTGCAGCATTTATTGTCTGTTTGCAAAAATGGAAATGCTTTGAGACCTATGACAAAACCAGCCTCACATAAGCTTGATCATGGATGCTCATCCTAATCCCCAGAGGGACTGTTCAGTGAAGATGTGGAAACCATGGCATTAGGGAGATTCAGGTCCCTTTCAAAATCTGATTTTATATGATGCAAAATCATAGGGGTCATTGATTTTGACCTTTGCCAAGCCTGACCTGCATTTGTGTAATTTCATAAAGGCTCAACAAATTGCAAAAAATTGTTCCAAATTGAGCAAAAAGTTTCTGTTTATTCAATATCATGTTAGAAAATTCTGGTACCACGCAAGATGGAGGCCTTCATTTTTAAGGACAGTAGAGACTAAAACTAGTCCAAATCTTTGTATGTTAATTTGCAAATTTTTATAACTTCTCTGTTTGTGTTTTGTAGTCTTTACTGTGTTTGCTTTACGATTGGTTAGACATGCTAAAGTCCTTCAGCCCTCTGATTTACAATACTCGTAAAATGTTTTGGAGGAAGCAAATAACACACTGTGCAGTTGACCAGAGTATTCTGTTTCTTGAGAGGTGTTCATATACTGTACATTGTAAGCCATGAAGTTATCTTGAGTCAGGGATCTCCCTGTCTTGACTTGTTGTAGGTCCATGACTGGATCAACTTCCTCAATGACACTACTGAAGTATAGATGTATGTCAAATCTTGACTTCAAACTGTTACACTGTAGGAGAGTTGAGTGACATACTTATTCAGCTGAGTTGTACACCTCTGAGTAATCACAAAAATGTGTTTCAGGGGGTGGGGAGAGCAAGGGGAGTGAGTAGGTAGATATCTCTATATCAACACCCACAGAGACAAGAAGCATGATAGAACGACACACAATGTCAAACCAATCAACTCCTTGAACTGCAGGAGAAATTTGAATTCTTATATACCTACTGATCATAGATGTATTATGACTGTAGTTTATCCCTTGATTTCACTCCAGGTAATACAACAAATTTGATTATAAGGTCAAATGCAATGTGTACCGTAAAGTTCCGTGTATAAGACGCACTATTTTTTCGTCAGAAAACATTGAAAATCGGGGGTGCGTCGTACACACGGGTACAGTCGAATCACGGAAAAAAATCCGTCATGTACACCCAATTTTATAAGGCCAACTTGGGGCCATGTACATGCCCATCGACGTTTGGAAGGTAAGCAATCACTAAAACTTACGGATAAATGAGCAATCTTTCAATCGGGACACACACAAAAGCTGCAAATACGAGATAAACTTACGATTGGCCTTGTGCAGTAACGATGTATCAATCTGGCCATAGACAACAGCTGTAACAGCACTGCTGTATGCTACCGATGTCAGTCTACCAAGCTACCAACAGCCAACCTAGTAGCTGGAATACGCGATGTACAGGTATCATTACTAAATTACCAATACCGTAAAACTTATCAATGTACTAGTATCAATATGTCCATAGACAAAAGCTGTAAAATACGGAGTAGGATCGACACTATGTCACCGTAAATATGAACGATGTGTGAAGCATGCATGCATATCCGTGTCGTTCGTTTGCTCTTCATTTCACGAGGCCAGCTAGGATAGCATAGCTACACTGTTTATAGCTAGCTAGCTAGCTAGCAAGCCTTTGGCAAAGGCAGCAGCTGCTGCAGAGCTAGCTAGAGAGGCTTTTGCAAAGGACTTGCGTGCACACAGCGATCGGATCGTAACGCGCTTGCGCGTTGCGCGCTGTGTGTGCAAGTCCATTGCTCTCTGTGTGCGTGTGCTGAAATTATAGCGAGCTGCCTTTTGCAAAAGGCTAGCACTGTGCATACAAGCGTGGTACAAGAGACACACATGTTACTGGTAATCCCTCCGGGCGAAACAACAGTGAGTGTACCAGTAAGTACCGTACGCACCGTACGTCTCGCCGTATGATCCCTCTGCTACACTTGTTGATGTTTTTCTTATTTTTCTTAATGAACCTTCTAGTCTGACATGCGTCAATACGCGAGACACCTTCTGCCATGTATGACAGCAAAGATCGTACTGTACACTCATGAGTACGATGTGCATGACACATGTACCATGATTGAAAGGCGAAACAATAGCAAGTGAGTACCGAGACAAGTCTCGCATTTTGCGTCTTCCATATTTTGCCGATGTCCGATGAATACCGTTAAAAGAAAGTATAAAAGGAAACGAAAAATAGAGCAAATACATGCTGCATTCTAGGGAAATTTTGAGCTGAAAAAATATGTATGACACACGCAATATTTGCGTGGAATTTTTTTTTTTTTTTTTTTAAATTTTAGGTCCGAAAGTAGGGGTGCGTCTTATACACGGGTGCGTCTTGTACACGGAACTTTACGGTAATGTGTTGAGTACTTAATGTACATGTATGTACAGATTGCCAATGCAATATTTTTCTGTGAAGTCAACAAACGTAGAATAATTTGTCTTTGATTATTGTTTACCTTTGGGCTACACAGACAATCGTAGCTGATGTTAGTATGTCATGCGAGGTAAATGTATGATAAGGCCACCCTTCGTACTTGTAATCATAACATCAATGCAAAAGTTGACTTAGCCAAACTTCATTCTCTCCGAGTGACAAACGTGCGACTTTGGACTCATATACAGTACAAACATGGAACGATCTATGAACGTGACTCAACATCAATGAAATACTGATGTCACTACCCAACAGGGAAGTAATGTAGTATGTTATCTTGTGATTAAGATGCGTTCTTACTTCAGAGAAGACAGAGAAATATGTCGAGATGTTTACAATGACAACTGCCATATCAAGTCAGCACATTTACAGTATGCAATACGAAAGAAATATTACGAGCAAATCTATGATACAAATCTGAAGAATAGTTTGACTTCAAGAATGACAAGGTACATAATGTAACATGATTTTCCAAGGGCTGTTAAAAAAAGAACTAAACCTGAGAAAGAAAAAAAGAGGAAAAGCTACTGATCAAAAGACAATAATGACCCTGACACGACTGTTTATCTAAACCATCTTGAAGTAAGTTGTGGATTGAACTTTCAAATGTGTATTGAAGATTATAGTTCTTCTTGGTAATCATGTCTTCAACATACATTTGTAGCGAAGGCTGACATGGTTTATGTGAATAAGTGAAATAAGTGATACTTTTGTAAAAAAAACAAATCAATTTCTCATTGAGTATTGGATGCAAGCGAGAAATCATAGGGCATGTACCAGACACTCAAAGTAGGCTCAGTTTTTGTTCGAATTTAACCAGATGAAGAACTATATCATTTTTTGTCCTAGGGTTACTAATACTGTAATTTTCTGAAAGGAATTGTGTGTTTGTTTGTTTTTTGCTCTGTTGATGAATGGGTAAAGCCATGGACCTAAAAGTTTTGGAAGTGATGCAAGAGGCAAGGCTGGGCAAGGGACAGCATTGGTTTGCTGGCATTGGCATTCACGTACGTGCAATGGCATGAACCCGATGTATAGCTGAAAACCAAAGAACTGATGGACCGTGACTTTTATTACTGCAGGTCGCTGTGATAAGGTTGAGGGAATGTGAGTGGGTGGGGAGAATGGGGGGGGGGGGGGGGTAGTTGATTGGTAGATGGGCGGTCCTTACTGATCCCACGGCCAGACTTGTTTAACCTATGAGTGAGTGAGTGAGTGAGTGTTAGAGGAATTTGTGTACTTAACTAGTGAGTGTATGGGAGGGACTTATTGGCATTGACTTTGCCAAGTTGCTCCCCCCCCCCCCCCAAAAAAAGTAATGCCTTATGTCTGCGTATACATAAACAAGTGGATTTGACTGAAATCTAGCAGTTTTGGTTGGGAGGTTAGAGTGAAGTGTAGCCTGGAGTCTAGCTTCCTCTGATTGAAAGACTGGTCCTTGTGTATTTGTGGAACGGTGTCAGGATTACTGCCAGTCTTTGGGATGGAAGTGTTACTGCCTGAACCGGCCAGATTCCACAACGTCTGTATGTATTTGCCACCACACGCGTAATTGCCTCACTCGATTTGACTGTTGAGCATTTACGTTTCATTTTATTTTCAGGATTTGTTACCTTTGAGTATCTTTGTCTCTGGGGATAGGTGGATTTCATGGAAACCAAATGTCTTTGCCTCTCTTGATGTAAATTGCCCTGGCTCTGAACTAAAATTGAGAAAAGGATTTTCTTTTTTGTATTCATGCTGACCAGCATTTAAGTGTTCTTTTTTTTAATAGTCCAAGTGTTCACTGTGACCTACACTTGTACATCCTTTTTGATTTTTTTTTTCTTTTGAACTTGAAATCTGCCCTGACACAAGGCACTCTACATTCTCCAAGTGCTGATTGGCCACATTTGCCTTTGCCTTGTGGTAGGCAATAAAACCCCGGCTGGAGATAAACTCTGCTGTATACAGTACCTTTCCAAATTTTCTGAGTGAATACCGAGTCTAATCACAACCGTGTGGACAGAAAAGAGTAGGCCTATGCTGTCATTTGGAATAAAGGCTCTGTGAAAGACACTATACAAGACTGTACTCTGAACTGTGCATTTAGTTTGTTTGGTTTATCTTTTCATCTCTTTGCCAAAGACATGGATACTCTGATGATAATAAGTTTGTCTTTAATTTTTGTTGTTGTTGTTGTTGTTATTGCTGTAGTCTTTATTCCAGCATTTTGTAATGGATTCTGTCTGTTTTTTTTTTTCTTTCTTTGCCTTTTGCATCAAACATTGCATTGCATCACAACTTGTACAGAATGTTGCCTATATACTTCAATGTATACCTGAGATATTCTTGTAAAGATGATGGACTGGCATATATGTTTGCCGCATTGTTCTGCATTTAACTTGTAAGCCATGAGTGGCTAATATTGCTGCAGTCATTTAGAATGCAGTACTTATTGACTAAGGATATGATTTGGATGTCTTTCATATTGTGATACTTGGAGCCATTATTGTGAATTTATTGTTTTACTCTTAGCCCAGGGTACTCTCCAGTGCTTCTCTAAAGTGCTGTCAATTGATTTTTGTTTCAACACTTGTACACAAAATTCAATACTTGACACAAAAGGAGGATCATTTTTTTGAGTGATAGACAAAATGTTTTTTCAAACTCATGTAAATGAATGTAAGCTAGATTGTACTCTTCGAGATATGTGTTCAATGAAGTTGTCAGTGACTTAAAAGGAACTTGTTTACTCCACCTATCACAAATCCTCGGAGACCCGCTCTTAAAAGTTGAGTGCCCCTGAAGAATTGGGAACTGGAGCAGGAATGCCCACTGCTTACAAATTTGGGTCCCGTGTTCGCCTCTCACTGCACTCTTTCCAAACAGCTTCCCTTGTCCAGATTTGTTTTTCTTTAGCAATAACAGAAGGGGAAGTCTTAGTGACCTGAAGAGTCAACCCGTAAACAGTTGTATGCAAACGAGAAGGGTTTCAGTTACAGCAAACAAGTCCGTCAACAACAGTGGATGAAAAGTGCGCTCTCCCTGAATATGTTGAGTCTCTGCCACCGTGGATGATGGTGAACAGGGTCTACAACTGTAGTGCAGGGAATATCACTTTTGACCAATAGAAGCCATGATTGGAGTATGTTGGCAATATAGCACAATGATTTCATGTATTTGCAGCATTTGTTGTGGGGGGGGGGACTTTTTACTTCAGTGTTGAAGGATTTGGATTTAGTATGTAAAACTGTACATGGATTTTGTTGGGATGTGATTGTAAGTGAGAAATGCTGATTCCTGTTAATACAACAAGGTTTAAAATGTTTCTTTGATTTTCTTTTGATCTCACAGGGCGCAGACAGAAGAAAAAGCCTGGAATCAAAGATGGCAATTCTACCGAAGATCTAAAGGTGAGAACTAAATTTCTTTAACACAACACGGTACATGTATGTACACACTACCAAAAAGCCTCTATAGAGAAGAAACTTTGGGCAAGCTGGAAAATATTTGATTTCTGTTGGTTAGTTATGCTATTGTTGGACTATACCTCTGATCAGTTGTTCAAAGCTTGTTGGGCTCTCTGGACATCGCTTTGTTACTCTTGTAACAAGAGAGAAACCAAGAGACATCGTGACTGCCTTGATGACGTATTCATTGTCTTTTGTCGTGATAGTAACGATCCATGGTAAGATACAGCTCTGCAGCAAATCTCTGAAAAGGCTTTGAAGAGGATATTGTGAGTAACAAATGCAATCTTCCATATGAATACACTTGATTGAAATCAAGATTTCATTCCTCTGTAATTACTGTATGGGTGATGAATTACTTCCAGTACAGCACAAAGACGGGGGGGGGGGGGGGGGGGGGGGGGGGTATTTCTTCCAGATATTTAAAAAAGGTAACTTATAAGAAACCACCCACAATCGAGCCGTTTTACATAGCCTTGACTACTGACCACTCAATCTTATTCCTGTCCACTTCGCTTTTCTGTTTGCCAAGGTTATACTCATCGAAATGAAAGATCCATTGAATTTGACCTTCCGTTCGCAGGTATTCTGAGCTTTCTTTCACTATGCAAATTCCTCTCATTCTACTCGCCTGTTTGCGTCAATTCTCTGGAATTCGTAGGTGTAGCCTTCGCAGAAGCAAGGCAGTAAAGCTCATTGTATCATGAATTAAATTTCTGGGCTTCATTCACTTGAAATGTTGACAAAACATTTTTTGTAGTCAGTGCACCTCACTCAGTGCATTTCGGCATGTGCAAACATTCAACTCTGAAAGAGTGCAAGAAAAAGATGGGCATAGCTTGGAGTTGACCTTTAACCCCAAACTCCCAAACACTTTGTGTGTGAAAAAGCATGTCAGAATTTCTTTCTGAGTGATCAAGAGGGTTTTATTTGCCCTCTGCAAACTACAGTGCATTCATTAGCGGCCAAGATGGTATGTTTAGCTCTGGCAAATGGCAGCTCACTAAAAGAGACTAGAGTTGCTGTTCTGAACTAGAAAAAAAAATGGGGATAAAAAGCCACAAAAATGCTCGTGAAATGAGATTATGAGTAAAGTTCAGATGGAAGTAAGCCATCTTTTTTATGAACTGCCAATAATTTGTTCATTTCATTGGAGAGCAGTTATCATTCTATCATGCCCAGTAGTCCTTCCTTTTTTTTTTTTTTGGTCTTCATACATACACAAATTCACTCCCTAGAGCTACCATGCACAAACACAGGCAGTTCCCTTCTCAATGAGTCATTCCCGATTTCATGCATTTCTTCAGTCATTTTTTATAGCATTTGTTATTTTTTGTTACGCTGAGCAAGAGAGAGAGAGAGAGAGAGAGAGAGAGAGAGAGAGAGAGAAAGAAAGAAAGAAAACCCATTCTAGAGTTTTTCCACTGTCTTGACGTAGATAATTCCCAGTGATTGTTTTGGGTAACCGTATGGCTGCCCACTAGCGTTAAATCCTGCTGAAAGTAGTGTAACGAGAGGTGAATGATTTTCATTGTGCCTTGATGCTAACACTGTTGATCGATGCATGCATGTCTTGATTGGCTAGGGAGATAGACTGCAAGGTAGACTGCATGTTGGCTGAATACGAAGATACATGTACCGTGTAGAGAGATCAATAAATAGTGAAAAGAAAGCAAGCATTGGCCAGGCTGCGCAATCAGTTGTGATAATAAACTTGGTTTAAATACCATGGGCTGTTGTCTTTACCCTGCGGTCATATACAACATCGCTTTTGCTCCCTTTTATCTGTACCAAATTAAAGATAAACATTTGCCATATTGTGGTGGCAAACTTTCATTAAGAATTGCTATATGAACTGGTAGTCACTATTCATTAGTGATGAAATGTGTTTGATTTTATGTGTGTGTGTTTTTTAATGTGTAGAGCTGCACAAACATCAATGAAAAGACGAAACATGTAGGTGTATGTCTGAAATTCAGATATGAGGGGGCAGTGTTTCAGTGCATTATTAACACATTGTATAAAAGAGTATACCCACTTAAACATCATCAGATCGTATGAAGAGGCGAGTATCAATATAAAATTATGCAATTGACTTCCAAATAGTACTAGTTCTGTTCTTTATCATCCAACAGATGTGTTAGTTTTCTTCAAATGTCACAGCACTTGGCCTCCAAAATATTGCTTTTCATTGGCCATAAAATTATCAGAGTCACTGCCTTTCTATCCACCAAACATGGGATAATATACTTACCTACAGTTAAAGATATACAATATAGACTCTCAAATTGTTTTGTCGCTACAATAATAAACTGTCCTTTGTGTTTGCTGTGTGTATGTGTGTGTCTGTGCTTGTATGTTTCCTTTTCTAAATGCATGCTAGTCTTGGTTCTAGACCTCACTTGTTTGAAGCAAATGTATGTGGAGATTTGATTACCAAGATTTCTATAACGAATGTTATTATTCTGACTTCAGATAAGTCTATCGAGTATCTGAAGATTGTGGAAAGATCACGTAAGAAACGGACATCCAAAAACCAGCAAAATATGTGTTGGCTCTGTACTTAGGTTGTCTTTTAACCCGTCGAGGACGAGTCCCGAGTATACTTGGGTAGGTGTCTATGGGAAATGCGTGTTGTAGCAAAATCAGTCCGTCCTCAACGGATTAACTAACCTTTATGGTTGAAATTCATGATTCATGAAAATGAAATTCTTCTGTCAAGATATTTTCATTGCAACTGACATAACCTTTATGGTATGGTCAACTTCTTAGCGAGACAGGCGAAAACTACAGTCTTATATTTTTATATACATAGCAGCCAAGCCACCAGGTACTACAGTGTAGGTAGCTCCAGGATATGAAGTAGGCCTATAGCCCTTTGACAGAACAAACCTGAACAAAACTACTCATCAAACCAAACGTTCTTAGCATTATTCAGTGGGTAATCCAAATCCTGTGTGCTCTCATTCGGTCTTCCTGTTCTGTTTTATTTGTGGAAGTGGGGACTATTTGCATGTGAATGGGGTACAGTGTTGCTGCTCTGAAGAGTTCATTGAGGCAGGTGCATTTAGCCTTGCGTTAATCGTGATTTGCAGCGATGCATGATCCTGCGCATATAGTGGTCTCCCAACCAGCAAAGAAATGTATGCACACAATATGTTTATGAGCTCTTGTACGCAGCAGAGTTTCTTGGCACAGATGAATTAGTGCCTTGTTAGTGCTGTTCATGTGTAACAACCATGCAGATATTAAAGTGAGAAAAACTCTCCCTCGTGCCTTATGCCACTGACAACCGAACAGGCCCCCTTTGCAGTATACATTCCCTCATGCCAAATTCCATGAGGATAGCCTCAGTTTCATATAACTTTTGGTAGAGAGCGGCAAGAGGGGGAAAAATCCGATACAGGCGGTGGTTGATCGAGCAGCCTTTCAAATCATCAGCAGTACAGTGATTAGCACTTCCAGACAGTGGTCTCCCTTGACTTGGGTTGTAAGCGTGAAAACCACATAGCTCCTTTGTATAGAGTGTCAGGAGAACAGAGAGTCTTGACAGAGAAAAGCTTGAAAGGCAGAACAGAGGGGGATAAAAAAGGAGTCAAGACGGCCAGAATAGAATATAGGTGTTGGTGTGAAACACTGCATTACTCAGGCGATTGGCAGTTAGTCTGGAAAACTAGACCCCTTTGTCACATCTGTGAGAGAAAGTCAAAATGAAAAAAATTGTATATTGTAATTATAGGCTATTTTCTGCATTGCACGCAGGACAGGATTTTGAGAATGTCCGTTTTGTAACTGTGTTTGCAATATGAGCATTCATGATATCTTGAGATTCCTTTTCCACCAATAAGCACAATATCCACGATCAAAAGTTTACTTATACATTGTACATTACAATGTGCAGGAAATTTTAGAGAGCATTTCATGGCACTGATAATGGGATATATCAAGATCAATGATTTCACCTTAATTTCCTGAGAATTATCACGGCATGTGTAATTGGTACAGATATCCAGACGGAATTGTGAGTGAGCATTATTTCTTTTGTTGATGGATCAAACTGAAAAGGTCTTGGGGATGGAATGGGGAAAAATGTTACGTACATATAGGCAAGGTACCTACTGGTATGCTTTGCACACACCAGGATCACGTAGCAATATGTGTATTTATCGAAGGACAGTGTTGCAATCCGCATCCAAGAACGAAGAAAGCTCGATTTTCTCTGTGATTTTCCCCCGCTCACCGGCATCTCTCCCACACTGCATCGTCTTTGATGGACGCAATAAAAGAGACATTGGAAATCAATGAAGTCATTGTGTCGATTAAGTGAGCAAAGTCGCTGCACGGTGCCGGATGAAAAAGAAAAAAAAAGCAGATGTAGGGTGGCTTTTAAAAGTAAAGTAGTTCAGCCAGACGTGGTCCTTGGAGAAAGGTAGAGCGATTATTGGGAAGGCAAAGCAAAGAGACATGATATATTCTTTTGTGGAGTAGAGGTAAGGCCTAAGTTCCTAGTAGCCATGGTGTCGTTGAAAGCAGTAGAAATTTCCATTCGATATGCTCTGAATCTCTGATCACCTGCAAAGGGAAGTATACCTCTCTCCATAACTAAACAGCAATGATATGAAAATTGAAATGAGATGATAATTGATGCTCTGTGTGTTCTGTCTTATCTTGTGTGCACTTAACTTAATTTTGTCACAAATTTTGTGTAAGGATGATGCATATATAGTGAATTTGTAGAGTGTCCATGTTTTGTGTTGTATGTGAACACCTCAGAGCTGAATGTGCCTGCGAGAAGAACTGAACCAAAGTCTTGCAATCACAACAGAGAAGCTGTCATTTGTTTCCGGCAGAATTAATTTTCTTGATTGCTCGCACGGAGAAGTGTGCTTCGCGGCAGTGCAAGACGTTACTGCAATGTGATGTTACGTGCGAGGGTCACACATCTACATTTCATTCATGAAGGGGGGGGGGTCCCTTGTGCCCTGAGGGCTAGTGGCAGTGGGGCATGACAATCTTTTGAAATTAGCAGCCTTGGGCTTTTGACTGGCTCCCTGAGAGGTGGCTTGAGTGAAGCAAAAGAGCCTTGGTGGTTTCTTGTCTGGCCTCATATTCTGCCTGTCACACTGCCTTGTTGACTCTGACACTTTATGTCATTCTTTACCAATAGTTAATGAATTTTTCCCTGCTTATTTCCTGCAGCTCTGGTTTATTTTGTGGAGCTCCTTTGCCCAGCCATGTTTAGATAATATGTACGTAATTTGTTTCTGGACGCAGTGTTATCTTGCTCTTCTACAGCAAACATGATATCAGCTGGGTCAAGATCTTTCTGAAAATTCAAGGTTTTTGGCCCCAGTAGAGCATCATCAACGGTATGAAGGAGGAAAGAGCTAAAACAGACAATGTATACTGTGTAAATCAATTCTTTCCTGCAAACTGCATGTCACAGTGGTCTTCTTCATGTGAGCAAGTTGTTTCCCCCAAAATGGCTTTGAACCAAACATTAAAGTTATCATGTTGTATAAGGACTGTTTTTCTACAATGAACCACCCCCCCCCAAAAAAAAAAACAAAAAACAAAAAAAAAAAACATGAATGTAGACATGTCCATGCCAATCACTTTTGGAGTATATGGACTTCAGTAATTGTGCTTATAAGTGGCAGGCTTCCCTTTTTCACCACTGTACTAGGATCTGTTTGCATGGTATGTGCTGATACACTTGTGGCAGGTTCTTTGTAAACATGCCTCCTCCCCCAAAAATGTTTTGAGGCAGCAGGATATGAATAACAATGGTATTGCATGTTTTTACGTCAAATCAGATATCAATATCTAAGTCAGTGAAAACATTGGCATAGAGATCACAAGACTAACTTTTTTTTCTAATGGCTCATGTGGGCTACCAAAATTTTAAAATGTGAAATATTGGTGGCCGGAACCAAAAGGACACATAAACAGCTATTTTGAAACCAAAAGGACACATAAACAGCTATTTTGAATCTAGTTGCCCAATTTGACCACCACAAGATAACCTTTTGTTGGGAAGTTTGGTGGCCCAACAAATTTTTAGGGACCTTGGGCCATGGGGCCACTGCTAATCCCCTGATGTTGAGCCATCTATTTGGCATCTATTTAGACACTGGTCATATTTAAAATATATGATTACAAGTCTGCTCATTGCATAGATAAGTGTTGAATGTTGTACTCCTGGTATAAATTCTCATCTCTATAAAGTTTGGAGAACTGAATTTGATTTCAAAGTCTCAAAGTCTACATTAAAGTCTGCATCTGCCTAGTTTTAACAGAGCTGTGTTGACATTCCTACTTGATGAAACTGAAAGGGATTATTAACTGCATTCTTGAGGTGTGTCCCACCAGAGAAGATGATATTTCGAATTGAATTTTAAAGATTTCTTTTTGAATTGGATTTGAAACCACACAAGTGTGGAAAAATGTGCTCTCCGTCAACGTTCGAAACTATTACGGTAAACTGTTTGGAATCGATTTGACAATTGCACAATGGATACCTATAGTGTGACTTGTGTACATTGTAATCTACCCGAATGCTAGTTCCTGAATAATTAATGGTTGTAACGACGCTATTTACATTCCATCTGAAACTTTCTCATTGATTTTTTCCCCTCTCTTCTTTCAACCATGTGGTCCATAGTGTGGTTGAGGTGACATCTTGTTGATCGCTGCTGTCACATTAAGCAAACATGCTTTCTGAGCTCATGTCTGTTTTTTTTTTTTTATCACAATGTGTTATGGTCATCTGATTGACAAAAATTAACCTTAGATGCAGCCTTTCATGATCAAACTTCTTGTATGAGGATTTTCATGTGCAACAATTTATTTGTATGTCATTCTCTGAAAACTTCAGAACACAAAGCTGATGCCCAAATTGTGTCCAGGAGAAGCAAATGATAATGATAATGATAGAAATTTAACATGATGAAAGTGAGGCACTTTAGCAGAGCTAATCTCATGCAAGAGTTTCTTGCTTTAAGGATGAATTGCTTTAGTTGAGAAAATTTCATTTCTTTGCTGTAAGCTGCTTCACCGTTTGTTTTGCTGCACTCCAACACTAATCTTTCTCATTTTGCAGTCCTCATGAATACTTAGCATTCTATTCCCCTCCATGCATTTGGAGATAGATCTTACCTACAGTTCCTCAACAAGTTGATGAATGATTCAAATGAATTGAATGTCTAGTGTCACATAGAAGATAAAAAAAGAAAACCTCCAAAAAGACCCAACTGACAGTCTGAAATGTAGGCTAGCAGTGAGGAGGTCTGCATCAGCTTGCTGCCACCAATGTTGGGCAGGATGTCCTCTCTGTTGCCATCATCCATAACTGTCTGTCTCTAAAGGCAGGTGCAATTCTCAAAGCCTCCTAGTGTTTCACAGATGGCATACCAGGTACCTCGTAGCCTCATCTTTGATTAATGAGGGTCGCCAGGTTGTCCACTTTTTCCCAGGTACACTGGTGACCCCCCCCCCCCCCCCCCCCCCCCCATTGACCCATAGTTAACAGGCAGGTCAACATTTACATGCAGGGAAAAAAAAAATGACTGTACTATCTTTTTATATCTTGGTGTTTGTTGCATGGACATACATGTACCACAAACAAATTGCTGCAAAGTTGCCTACCAAATTTTAGTGTGCATAGTGCATGAGCAACTGGTCTGATGTGTGTTCTGTGTGTGCCATTATTCCCTTGTCAATATTTGCTTCCCAGCACATTTACAATTCAAGGGCTCTTTCTTTTGGAGGAGTTTGGCTGAGGTCAGTTGCATAGAACTTTACAGAGCTTTTGGCCTGGTGCACACGGAGCTGCGGAGAGGCAGTCCGACACAACACACACACACACACACACACACACACACACACACACACACATAAAGGAAGATAGATTTAGACAGATTATTCTTAAAACTTATAGAAAGGTTAAAGACAAACATTCTTTAGAAAAAAAAAATTGTGCTGAAGCCTACAGGGGCACTTGACTAAAGATTGATTAGAATGAATTTCAAGGGACTAAATGAGGTGATTGACTTGCATAAAACTTTCTTATCGTTTTGTTTGGTAATTTTATATCTAGGAAGCCATGTTTCCTTGTCTGTTTAAAATTTATACAAGGTAAATATGATTTATATTTCATTTGATTTAAATGGATCTGCTTTAAAGTGCTCATTAACAAATATGTCATGATGTTTATAAATGTACACATACTTGTGTTTTCATAAGGATTATTAGTGAAGTTAACCTCTACCCCTAATGATGAATGTCATTTCGTGGTTGATTACTGTCTTTTCATAAAGACAGATAATTACAGTGACACAGGGCATTGAAGTGTGTGATTTAACCTTTTTTTTCTTTTTTCTTTTTTCTTTTTAGAAGGAACTGTAGTTTTTGAAGGCTGCACCTTGTTTTGTTGACACATTCTACCATGTTTCATGTCATAGATGAAAAAAGAAAATGACATTTAAAAAAATACTGGTATTGTGCCAACGGACCCTTTGACCAAAGGATAATTGGATAGTTTAAAGTCGCCGGTAGACAAGTGGCCTCCCTGTTTTGTTGTGACATCGAAACCGGTGACGCAGTGGTTGAAATCTCGTCAATGGGAGTGTATTGTTCATCACCTACACCTGTATGTTACCGGTGATTGTAAGTTTTCTGTTTTGTTCTGCCCTACTGCGCATCCAATGGACTCCATCATTATGCCAAGCCTGCATAAATTTGATTCTGCGATATGAAAGCACATAGCTGTGAGCCACTTGTTCCGTGATTCATAGAACCTTGTCGTTCAAGGTGTGGAATGTGATTAGCATAATGTGGATTGCAGTACATTTGGACTTCATTTCCAGTTTCTCTCTCTTTCTCTCCTGTTTCCTTTGTCAGGGTAGTTTCTTGTTCCCCTTTCCGAGACTCCACTGGGAGTGTGAGTCAGAGCTCCTTTGTTTTCTAACCGGTGTGTGTAGCACCGGACTGAATTACTGCATCACGTCAGCCAGCGTCTTACCACTCTCTTACCGACACAAACCAATCTCAGAAAATTTCTCTCTCCTCCTCTCCTCTCCTTCTCAACCTGATCAATGTGCCATTTGTTCTGTACCTTGACCTTATCAATCGCTAGGAAAGGATTTCTAGTTGCTACTTTCTCCCGCAACTGGTAGCCTTCCTCATATTTCTAAGCATTACTCTCTCTATTCATTCCATCTTTTTCCCCGCCTCCATTCAGTCCCAATCCCTCTATTCTGTGTGATGTTGTAGATGAAATCCAGTGAGTGCGCTGTTCCCCTCTCTTCCTCCTTCCTGTTTCCTCTTGGAGAACAATAGAGGGTTTCTCTCAGGCAGTGGAGTAAGCAGCGGCAGTGGCTCGCTGCCAGGTTGGAGTTCTGCCTCCATTTCATTCTCCTGCCTGTGTGTCCCCCAGTCTAGACGTTGCATCGATAACTGGAGGAAAAAATTGAGTCGCCATGCAAGGCCTGACTTCTGCCAGGAGGAGTGTGGCTGCTCCTGCAATGCATGTGGTAAGCTGGACATTCAGGACTTAGTGTAGATGGTGAATATGTCAATGTTTCTGGTGGTTTCTGATCGCGGTTAGATTTTAGGGCGCTTGTTGATGACATGTTCTCCATCTTTGGAGAGAGTTTTTGATACAGGGGCTGATAGCATATTTGTGTTTTCATGACAAATGAGTTGATGTAGAGTACGGAAGGTGAGAGTTGCCTCATCAGCAACCCCCCCCCCCCCCCTTGTGTGTTTGTGTGTGTGCACACAACATCATCTTTCCTGAGAAATTGAACACCTTTCTCGCCCTCAACTCGGCAGGAGGTTTCTTTCACTGCGTTGACATGACAACGAGATGCAGGGGCAGGACATGACAATAACTTTTCAGTGCTTCTCCCCTTTCCGCCATTTCCTTAACCCCATGCATGCTGCAGGAGTCAGGATGGCATGGGAGGGGGGGGGGGGACCATCGCTGGAGGCTTGAGCTCAGTTGGTCCCTGTCGTGTTGGAGATACACAAACCTCCTCACCCCCCCCCCCCCCCCCCCACTTGTGTGCTGTGTCAGGGTTGCAGAGGGTCATTTTGTGTCAGCTGTCAGACTGTTTACATAGAGTCCCTGACAGTTCTTGTGTTTCACCCCAGAGCACCTCTCTTGTATCACTGCTGTGGCTGCTGCTCCTTCAGGAATAAAGTGAAGTGTTCAGTTTTCTGTTGCCCCACACCCTTGTCTGGCCTGGCTGATGGCGCAAAGTGTTGGTTTGGAGGGAAGGGAAGTCAACTGACCTGGCTATTCTGGATGGTGAGTATCATCCTTTGCTCATCCAGGCTTTCTTGGACCAAGGAGCTCCAACTCCTTGCTTGGACATACATGGTCTGTGTGAAAGCTGGGGTTGAGATGAGTTTGTTGTCCTTGTTTGATGCTGTCGCATTCTGGGCTGTACATACAAGCCTTGCTGTTGTCTAGAGGGATTACCCTGGATAAAGGTAGATAAGAGCATCTGTAGATATGTGCCTATTATCGTGTACATCTGTGGTCTTGTTGTGGCTGATCAGTGTAGCTCCGACTTATTCTGTTTATGTGTGAGTGTGAATGTGTATATTGTGCTTCTTGATCATGCAGTGTACACACTGACAAATACTCATTGTCAACAGTACATTGTACATGGTTAACAAACACTTTATCATCATGAAATTGATTCAATTGAAGAATGTGTAGAAGGTTTTGTCAGAGACTAATATTTCTTTTTCGTACTTGAGATAAGTTCATGATTGTTTCTGTATCTTGGAGAAGAAGTTTATTATCCCCATGATCTTTGCTTGCCTTCTCTGCATATGGAGGTACATAAACATACAAAATTGTATTCTTCTGCATGCCTTGTTACTTCAGGTGTCAAAATGTCACATTTTGCATGATGGAGTACAATAAAAATGTGTGAGTGGAGTGTATATAGTATTTGATGACATGAATTTAGACTATCTCAAGTATAAACTTGTCAGAAGTCAGGGAAATTGAAACTCATTGAATTTATATTTTATCCCACCAAGTATGAAGAACTGATTGTATTAATATTTGTACTTATGCAGTGATGCTAATCATATTTGAAATTACAGGGAAAAAATGTTAATGTATTTATTTCTCTTTTTTCATTTGATAGGGTGGGAGTGAGCTCAACCTGAACGAACTCAGAGACATGGCTTCCCGACAGCAGCAACAGATTGAGATGCAACAACAGATGCTGGTTGCTAAGCAACAGAGGCTCAAGTTCCTCAAACAACAAGAAGTGAAGCACCAGGTGAGTTGCTTGTGGGGGTCAAAGGTCGAATTTTCCACGTCTAGAGTTTACTGAAAGTTGCTCAATCACCATAATCTGGCAGGCTGACTGGAGTCAAGCAGTTCCAGATGAACCAAGTATTCTTTCTATCAAATTGATCAAGAATTTGGGTAATTTTGTGACCTCGCTCCTGCTTATCAGTGGATTTTCTTTGAATAAATGAGAGAAAAATTGCTACTTCTTCTGAGATAATCTAACAAAAGCACTGATTTGAGCACAAGAGGGGGGCTGAGGGTCGACACATGTGACCAAAGATGATTCAAAACAACACTAGGTTCTGTCTGCTCTGTCAACTCCAGTCTATCTGAAGACTCAGATTTTATTTCATTGGCTATTGGTAAAGGAGTCATTGATTGACACAAAGTTTTGGGAAGAACATATTTCATCTCCACTCTGTCTTCATACACACAATTGCCCAGGACATCATGCTCAATCATCTGGATCTATTCTGTGGAGTTTGATGATGGCTTTTATATGTTTTATACTCCAAACTTGGGTCATGTTTGGTCTGTTGCTGTTGACTAAAAATAGAAGAATGCATCTTTAGTAGTCACATATCCTGCAAAATAAACCCGGGTTTAGTGCAGTGTGGTGTACAGATTACAGTCTTGACACCAAATAATCATGTGACCTATCATGTGGAAAGTTTTGGGGTTTCCTTCTTTCATTTATTCTATGCACAATATATCTATTTTTGCAAATTTAGCACATCAGGTTATATTTATGATGGAAACAAGTTGTGAAAATATTGCCTCCTGTGACACAAATGCGCTGAATATCATAATCCAAGGTAGAAAATGATTTTTCTTATACTGTCACTGCTGTTATCAATTGTGAATGCTACCACTTGGTCATAATAGTCTTACTCTCACATTTGTTGGCAATGTTTTTAAAATTAGCACAACATCGTACGAGTGTAGCTGACTTGGACATCAAATTTATCAATAAAAACTTGGCAAAGACTTCGGCACATTCAGTTGTACAGTGGTCATCCTGGTGTAACAAACTCCTTTTAAGACCAGTGAAATCTTTTATTGTATCAAGGTTTCAAAAAAAAAAAATGCAAAAAATCTTTAACTTTGGAACAAGAAAAGTTAGGTTGTTATAAGGAGAGTTTGGTATATTGGGGTTCTTGGTTACGAAAGTTCCCTGTAATATTGAAAAATATTATCCTTTGCCTCAGGGTCCTCTACATTCAAGATGGATGTATCTATAGCAATTCTGTTTACTCTATGATATCCATTAAGTAGGACATATCAAATACTGTGTGTGTGCAGGTAGAGAGAGTTTGTACAGTTACTGAATAGTGAGGGAGATACACCATGTTCTTCTCTCATCAAGAAAGATTATAGGTTGCATTAATAAGAATTCCTTGTATCTAGACTTAACTGATTTGATTCCAAATCAGTCCTTCCTTTTCTTCCTAAGCTCTGAGCGATGGAGAATCGGATGAGACAGACTGATCACCGGTTTGCAAATTGAGGGGATTTATTGGTTAATTGTGGTCAGGTGGTGTAGTAATCCCTTCAAACCCTGCAAAGAGGATCAGCATCTATAGAAAAAAAAAAATCATCATGTGACGCTGTTTATGTTTTTCTTTAGAGTATTCTGTAGGAGAATCCTTAGTGATCCTTAGTGAGACCCAAAAAGCTCACTATTTATCAGCACACAATCAAGTGAACATATCACATATAAAAGTGGACGGTTGTGTAATGTCATTAACCCGTTGAGGACAGACTGATTTTTGCTACAACACGCATTTCCCATAGACACTTGCCCGAGTATACCTGTACTCAGGACTCGTCCTCAACGGGTTAAGAGGATTTAAAATGAATTACCTAGATTCTTGTGTGGCACCTCATATTGAAGGTCTCAAATTATACGTGCATACTTATGGTCTGATTATTTATTTCTGTTTTATTGTTTTCCTGGTTTCTCAGGATCTGTATTTTGGCCCTTCCCAGACAGGAACTTAAATTTGATAGTCACTAGATCTGACATGTGTTTTTATCGCTACACCAGACTATTCTCTTAATTAGATGGGTTAACTTAATGTTTGAAATCTATCAAATATCAGACGGTACCTTCCTCTGGAAAATAGACAGAAGAAATTGAAAAAAACCCACACTAGAAGTAAGGTCAACAAAAATATTTTGACGCAAAAAGCTAATTAGATGTGGATTCCTAGACGTGCATCACCAGAGGGGACACAGTCGCGACTCGTTTGACGTTTACAGCCGTAATAAATGTAATTTGATTGAAAAATCTGTGTAGGTGGCTTGGAGGGATGTTATCAGTAGATTGCAGCAGGATCCATAGGACTATTAGCAATAGCAATAACATTTAAAAAATTGTTTTCAGGAGATCGGGGATGTATTCATGATGACGAAATGGATCATAATTCTTATATGTCAATAGAAAGTAGCCAAAGAGCTAATTATGCCTCCGCCACGAAGTGGTGCCGGAGGCATTATGTTTTCGGGTTGTCCGTCCGTCCGTCCGTCCGTCCGTCCTTCCGTCCGTCCGTCCGTCTTTCCGTCCGTCCGTAATGAATTTTGTGGACAAGGTAACTATCAAAAGCTGTTGAGGTATCCTAATGAAACTTGGCATGTATGTGTATTAGGGGGTGAAGTTGTGCCTATCAACTTTTGGGTGCACGTGCTCAAGGTCAAAGGTCAAAAGGTCAAGGTCAAATACATAAAATTTCACTATTTCCACCATATCTATGCAATGCCTGAAGATATTTTTTTTGAAACTTAGTGTATACATGTATTACCCAATTTAGATTCTCTGGTGAAAGTTTAGGTCATGAGGTCAAAGGTCAAAGGTCAAAAGGTCGAGTGAAAGTATTACAACTTCTTTTTTATCTGTAAATTGGAAAATTGTTTAAGGTATCTTCATGGAACATAGTATATACATGTACTGACTGGCAGTGGTTATCTAGAGAATGTAGGGTTCATGGTATCAAAGGTCAGGGGTCAAAGGTCAAGTGCAACACTTCAAAATTTTACTATTTCCCTCATGTTCATGCAATGCCAGCAGGATTATTATTATTTTTTTTTTACACTTGGTGTATGCATGTGTAACCTAATAGAAATTCTCTGGAGAGTTTTTCTTTTTCTTTTTTTCTTTTTTTGGTTTACCTCAAAGGTCAAAAGGTCAAAGATCAAGTGAAAGTGCTGAACTAACTTTTTCCTCCATATCTCAGAAGTGGCTCAATTTATCGTGAAACTTACTGCATATTTATGCATGTTCTACCTGAAAGTGATTATCTTATGAATTTTAGGGTCAAAGGCCAGATGAACATGGTAACAATTTACTATTCAGTACAGAAATTGCACTTTTTCTCCATACCGGTACCATGAAAATTACTCAATGCATAAATGTATGAATGGGTCAAAGTCAAGTTAAAGTCCTTAAATCCCCAAATACATGCTCTCCTATTCATCCAATTAAACCAAGGTCAAGGAAGGTGAACATTCAACACATTTGTGACAAACTTGTCATTTCAATATTTTGCCAGTTTTGTGAAAATGTAATCACACATTGTCCACATGTACATTTACTATCTAGACCTATTAGGAGAATCATGCATTATGGCGGAGGCATACCAGTCGCCATAGCGACATTTCTAGTTTTCTAGTTGTCTTAACCATCATTTTTTTTTTTTTTTGGAGGGGAAGGAGAGAATTTTAAATATTTATATAGAGTTGATGTGTTTATATCTTCTTTGAGGGTTATCCCAAAAAACATCAGGATTCATATGACATTTGCTGTGGCATTTCAACCATTCATATCAAATTATGTCTCTACCTGGAAGCACTTCAAGGCAAATTTCCAGCAGGGGATATTCAATTTAATGCTGCAACTGTGACGCCTAGTCTACAGCATGCAGATTATCATTTGTCTGTTTTTGATTTCTGTATGACAGCATAGATAGCTGTCAGATTGACTGATTTTGAAATAGGTCATGCTTATTTGTACTCCCTTTTCCTGTATAGTTCATCTTGTTATGATATTACGACTTGCATCAGGGTGAAATATGCTAGCCTCACTACAAGAATAATGCTTTGTATTTTCACCAGAAGTACATCACTTTCTGTGAGTCAGCACTGGAAGAAAAAAAAAATGAATGCTTGTATCATATAACATCCTGTCTATGACAGATCACCATTACATTTTGTACATATGGCTTTGTAAAGGTAGAAACCCTGTGAGGCTAACCAGGGGAAATGAAACTATCAATTTCTTATTCGAAAGTTTTGCAAATGTAGCTTGGAATAGTTCTGGGTGTCTGTTTCGTTAGGGGGGAAAAGTGCATGTGCACTCTTGTTCAGCTTAAACCAACATACCTCACATATACTATGACCTTCTTTCTTCCATCCCTCTTTTTCTTTTCTTTTTACCCTGTCTCAGCTTACCATCTTCCATACCTTATACTGGTAATAAAAAAAAAGAATTCAAAAAGCATCAACGACAATGGAAAAAGATGGGCAACTATGAAATGAATACTCAAATCATAGTCGGAGAAATGTACAGCTGTCCTCTCAATTAATTTCTTCTTGTGATGACTCAGTGGTTGGATTTCATGCGTTCACATAGTATTCCGCTAAATGCATCTAAGTATTCTACATTTGTATGTAAAGCTCACTATGAAGAACCAAACAAGGAAAATTGAGATAGGTGCCTGTGATACTGTAGTCTATGATGTCTATAATCCATGTGCTCTTCAAAATAGGCCTGTTCACACACAACGAAAATCGAAATTACAATCGCGATCCAAATTTCGGGGTTTTTTTTCGACCGTTCGTACACAGGAAAAAAATCGCACTTCGCAGCAAGGAAAGAACGATCAGTGGCCAAATTGCGCATGCGCGAAACTTGCATGACCGAAGACTGACCCCGCGGTCCCAATAGAGTTTCGCGCGCGATTAAAAAATACCGATTTCCGAATCTCGATCGCGCTCACACACACGACGCTTGGCAAAATAATCGTGATTTTTCTGAAAAATCGCACAAATAGTGCGAGTTGGATCGCGATTAGGATCGCGAAAATTAGTGAGATTTTTCTGTCCACACAGGAAAAAATTTCGAAATTTTGATCGCGATAAGAAAATTGATTTTTAAATCTCACTTTTTCCCTTGTGTGTGAACGAGCCTATTGTCAGTGAGATGTTTGTGCAGTGAAGGAGTCAATAAGTGGATTGTGGACGTCAGTAATCAATTTAAAGTGTAGGAGTTAAGTGGATATTAGTCTTTAATGGGGAGGGGGAGGGGGTAAGGCAGCTGTAGTGTGATGTGTGGTTGCAGAATAGACTTGGTTCTTTGGCAGGAATGGAATAATTTTCATCTGCCTCTGTGTAATGAATTCAAATGTCTGCATATACATTCAATTCAATTGACTTATTTCTACGGGTGCATAATCAATTGAAAGTCCTTGCTCCTTGCGCCAATCCTTGTTGTAATCTCCATTGCAGGTGCGCAAGTGTATAAATTAACTCCTCACACAGGGCAAGCAAATCATAGCAATGGTGCACAGTGAGATTTTACCGCGTTCTCTCTTTATCACATTGCGCCGCTTCTCTTGATGACGTTTGCGTTCTGGTGATGGTGAGACATTGCTCGTGCTGGAGCAGCGTAAGGCAGCATTTTATCAAATTGGCCGCTGCCGTCTTGAGAGAACCGAGCTGGCAGTGAAAGGTGATAACCAGCTGTGAAGCGTAGTGTATCCAAGAATTGCACAAACAGCGCTGCCCGGCACTGCCTGCTGTTCCAGTCTCGATGCAATGCGAGGAGAATATTCAGGCAAAGTAGCATAACCAAAAGACTAGCCAGTTCCCTTTTTTTGTCCCCCTTTTTGTTTTCTTTTTTGACAGTCCCTGCATCCAATAGTGTGATGGTTGCCTCTAGCAGAACTTTGTGGCTGTTATCAGTCGAATGAGATGTATATAATTTGTCCTGCTTGTACCAAGGCTTTTTTCCTATTCGTATACTGCGAGGGGAGAATTACAGTAAAGTGGTGTCATAGAAATATGCATTTCTTTTTTTTTTCATTGTACCCAATTACCTCATGTTGTGCAGATCAGTAAAATTCTGAGCTTGATGGCTTAGAAATTTGATGCCTTGCCTGATGTCATTTGTTGTGGACACCATACGGCCAGTAATGCCATGCAAACACTGGAATTAACACCCTTCTTCTTCTCAAACTATCTCAGTGTTTGTTTAATGCTAAGCCTGGTCATCTGGATTAGGTGTGGGCCATTTCCAAGCAATGCCATGACCGCATGCATGACTCATGCCTTTAGATTCCCCATGAATTATTCATCTTGTTGTCAGCATCCCTAAATAGTAACAATTTGGAGGGGTGGGGTAAAGTGGGGAATGTAGCATTCACTTGATCTAGTAGTCTTATTCATTATGTATGATTTCCTGTGTGAAAGGGTACATGTAGGTTGTTCAAAAATGTGAAAGATTTGGAGCGGTTTTGTTTTTTTCATATATTGATTACATGGAAACATACTAGCATATACTGAAAGATATACAACTAGAGTAATAAATGGGTTGAGTAGTCCCTTGAGTACAGTAATACAGCAGTTTTGATGGAAGCTAATGAGCAGTACAGCATTCAGTCAAACTTTATGCAGCTTTACTTACGGAAATTATATGCTTGCAACTGCCTTGGGACTATGTAAAGCATGCATCACAGGCAAAAATGTCATTGAACGTGATGATGTTGAATGCATGTTTTTGTTCTGTAGATAGTTGCACTGAATATTCCTTTATTTTCTCTTCATTGCACTGATATACAAGGTGAGACTGGTGAAAAAAAATAAGCAAACAAACTTCCAAGGATAATAGATGCGTCAAACCAACCTGCTTAAATGCTTGGAAATTACAAGCATAATACTCTTGTTTGTCTATCTCCATAGCTACTTTTCTGTTGTTCCTCATACTTCCTTGAAACATTTTTTTCTTTCCTCCTTCCAACACACATATTAATGATTTAACAAACATACAAACAGACAGACAGACAGACAGACACACACACACATTCAACCTTGTCCTTAAATACACCAGGATGCCAGAGATAACCCATTTGACTGGACATAAAACAACAATTTATTATATGTCTGTGTATGGTAGGCCTGTGTACTGAGTGGTTATTTTGTTATTTTGTGTACATAGACTCTTATGATTCTTACGGCAATGATTATTTTGTTATTATCCTAAATGTGCATATTTGTAAGTGTCTTTTTCTTCCCTCTCCCTTTTGTGTGACATACAGCAAGTTGCCGTAGAGAACGAGCGGCTAAGACGGCTGAGGGAGAAGGTGGAGCAGCAGGAGATGAAGCTGCAGCGGCTGCGTGTCATGCAGGGGCAGGCGGACACGGTCAAAGTGACCAACACCAACCTGTGTAAGTACCCCCTCTCTGGCCATCCAGTGCCTGCTGCTGCTACCAGTACAGGCATGGTGTTTGTCCCCCATCTCTCCAGGATGAGCTAGGTGTGAGGAAACTCAGCAGTAGATAAGAGTATACCAACTTGACGTGTGCAGTGCATTTTTCTTCTTGCCGCTCAGATACATTAGGAAGTTATACCAGCACCAAAAAAAAAAAAATAATAAATGAATAAAAAAAAAGGAAGGTATATGGTTTTAGCAAAGTTATTCATATGCTAGCTAGATGAATGCAACTGATTTATGACCCAAATTATAGCATGCTCTCAATTGATCTAGAACATCTTTGCATTGGTTCAGTCCTTTCTATACTAAAGACATTTGTACATTATCATATTGTACATTATCATCAGTTTGTACATTATCAGTTTGTGCATTATCATCAAGGAAAGAAGACATGTATAATGTAATGACAGCCTAAGTTGGACTTACTCAAATACAGTATTGACAAAGGCAATTGCTTTTAGACCCAAAGTCAATACTTTGATGAACAGAATTGGGTAATGCCTAGATAGCTGAATGAGCTTTATTATTGAAGAGCCAAAATGCCAAATCCCCATCTTGGTTAAGAGCCAATCTTTACTGCAAGATCGAGAGACATATTTCATATTAATTTGTACTTGAAACATCTGTAGGTGTGGTTTTTAAACCCTGTGGGCTTTGTTTGTGTTTTTGTCAGTGTAAGAAGAGTGGATGTGGAACCAATGGGTATTCAGAGTCATGTATTCAGTACAATGTTGCTGGGTGTGACATAAGGGGTGCTAAATGGGAGCTCAAACAATAATAGCAAATGGTAGATGAATTAAGCAAACACAGGTGCATGTGCTGCCAGGGCATGGCTTTCAATCAAATGTAACCCTGGAGCTGGCAGAACTGTGTGTACCTGTCACATAAACTTGATGCCATCGTATGGCACACCACTTTAAATTCAAGTGGGCAGGGATGGTGGGCTTGTAGAGTAAAGAAGGGGTACAAACCCATGGAAAGAGCTCCATGTTGTACAGTGAGCAGAGGAATACCTGTGGTTTCTGTTTGGATTCCTAAGCCTGTATGAGTGAGTAATGCTGACATGTAACGGCATCCGGTGTAGGTTGTCATGACAATATGTTACACTCCATGGCCTAGCTTAGGAGACTGGACAGAAGCCATATTTAGAGGATTACTGGCCTTTAGTTATTTACTGGCCCTTTTTTTATCAGGGCAAACTGTTTCTTTTGTGGAAATCCCTTCCAATTAGCTAGTTCCGAACACGCCAACCATATGGACTAAAACATATCCTTGCAGCTTGACTGGCCAGCAAGGCGTCAGTAACATTGTACCCAAATGTCACATGCCAATTTGGAATGGGATTTTTCTGCTATGCTTTCTCACATACCCTCCCTACTTCTGTAAAATTCTTCAAAACTGCATCGTGCTCAAGACATTCTTTTACTCTACTCCCTTTACAACTTGCCTAAAATAGAGCTAAGTCTGCCTGATTCTCCAGGATGCTATCTGAAAAAACTTTGGTATTTCTGTATGTCTGGATGAGGGGGTATAGAGATGGATGAGGGAATATAGAGATCTCTCTGATTTAGGAATCATGTATGCCATCAAGTTGCATGTTAATCTTGAGTATTGTCCTCCTTGCTCTTTGAATCTTCCTGATTTTGGTGGGTAGCTGTTGGTAGCCCTGCTATTGTCCCCTCAAACAGCTCACGGTACCAGAAGCATCCTCACTCTTTCTCTCCCCCATCCTTGCTCTTTCCAGCAGCGGAGCTGGACGACCTGCGAGGTCTCTTCAGGGAGAAGGAGCAGGAGCTGGCGAAGGCAGTGGCCAAGGTGGACCATCTGACCCAGCAGTTGGAGAACCTCCGGAGGGGCAACGGCAGCTCCCTCCAGTCATCCGCTGCCTCCCAGGAGCTCGATCGGCTCCGCAAGGAACTGCTGGTGAGGACTCCATTGCACACGTGTAAATGTGTATATCTTAACCCCGTTGAAGATGAGTCCTGAGGATGCTTGGGCAGGTGTCTATGGGAAATGCATGTTATAGCAAAATCAGTCCGTCCTCAATGGGTTAAGGGGGTATCTCACTGCAAACATTTGCGAATGTTTTTCGAACGCAGCAAATTTCAGGTTTTGTCAGGGTTCATAGACCGTTTCAATCAAATTTGCAAACAGTTTTAATTGTCACAAATAGATTTCATGTTGCAGAGACATTTTGAATGTGTTCAAAAAATTTTTTGCGACAAGAAAAGCTGTTTGCAATAATGAAAATTGTTTGCAAATTTGATTGCAACTATTTACAAAGTTGATTGCAACTGTTCACAAACCCTGAAAAAAACGTAAAATTCTCTGTGTTCACAAACATTCACTGCTCAGTGAGATATCCCTGTACTGCGCTTTGTTCACGAATTGGCATTCATGATGGAGCACTTTCCTCGCCAATTGGCACAGATGTCTGAAATATACTTGTCAATGAATTACCTCATAATTCTAATCCTAACTGTGTTACCATGGCCTTCCCGTTTACTGAAGCTTATCTGTCTCAAGTATCATAATAAAATTAAAGAGATTTAATGGAAAAGATTAGGCTCTCCGTAAGAGATGAAAATACTGTTGACGTGAGCAGAGTTTCTTGCAATGTTGATGTATGTCAAATGTTGATTTCTAGTATAGTCAGTCACTGTCTCTATCATCAGATTGGGCTAAAACTATAGAAGTGAAAATCAGATTTGGCGAAAAGATATGAAATCAACAAGTTTATAGATTGAATAGTGCAGAAACAACTTAGCTTTGTTTATAATCTTTTAGAAAATGAGTTAGAGTGAATAAGTTTGCTTGCCATGAAATTCTGAAGTGTAAACTGCGTTATTCTCTGTGCCTTATGTTCCTCTGTATGAATTGATGTGAGTCTTTCTGTGTAAATGTATATTTCTGTGTGGCCGCCTTCCTAATAATGTCTTTTATCTAACTGCATTTTTCACAGCATCGCAATAAGATGAATGAGCAGCAGAGCATCATGGTCGAAAACCAGAAGAAAGCCCTGGCTCAGCGCAATGGGGAGATGGTCCTTGTCGACAAACGCATTGGAGAGCTGACGGACCTGTTGAGACGTAAGAGGACGCTGCAGCAGCAGCAGCGTCAGTCACCAGTGCCCAGCAGCCAAAGGTCATCTCCTTCAAACAACAGCAACAACAACGCTATGACGAGGAACATGCCCAATGGCAACATTGCTCCCAGGCGGGCCAGTGACCATGGACTGGATCGCAACAGTCCCCACATGGACAATGGCGGTCAGTATCCAGGCCAGAGGCCTCCAGTGGCGCCACGCCCCAATCGTCTTGTGAATGGTGATGGTAGCGATGCATTCCGCCAGAAGCCAGTGCCGGCCAACAAGCCTGTCCCTGCCCCCAAACCCTCCATGCTGCAGCACCCAGGATTCAAGCCCCGCACAGGATCGTCTGTTCCGGTCACAGGGCCGCAGGGCACTCCGATGGTCATTCCTCAGTCTCAGATGGACGCTAGTGGTAGTGAGACATCGTCACTGACAGAGAACTCTAGTCTTGACAGCGTTCCCAGCTCCACTGGGCCATCCGGCATGCGGCAAGGTGGTAACTTGGCCTCAAGTAATCGCCCAGGAGCTGGATCTCCCAGCCAGGGCAACGCCAATCGATGGCCAGCACAGAATCGGGATGCACAGAACAGGTCTCCCATTACTATGTTGCCTGGACAAGATGGACAAATCTCAAATATCAACAAAGACCTTCGGGTGCAGGTCCAGAGAAATTTACCCATGTCCCAAAACGATCCCCGTGGGAATTATCTCTTTAATCGTCCTGCTGGTGACAGGTCACCGATGTACAGCCCAAGTGGACAGCCTTCTTCATCAGTGTGGGAGGCTACAGACCTTGATTCTAGACCACTTCCACCCCAGCAGCCTCAGGGTGCCTTGAGGCATCCTCCTTCCCCTCAAGGCAAGAAGGCACCACCACCGCCACCCGCCAGAAGTGAGAACACGAGGTTGACTAGTTTTGGCAGCCCTAGCACAACTCCTTCTTCTTCTGTTGCAGGTGCTCCCTACCCCAATCAATCCTTTTACAGCCAGGCAACTTCCCGTGGTTCAGAGTCGCCTTCTACTGTTCCTGCAGGTCCATCCGCTGACAGCACTGATGCCACCAGGCCGCATCACCAACGATCAGCAGCTACTGTTGGCATGTATGCCCCTCCCCCAAATGCTCATGACCGCAACTACAATCGACCAAGCTTTGAGCAGGGCTTCTCAAACCCTCCCTACTACCCATCCAGACCAGCAAACTTCCAGCCCTCTGGTCTCTTCCCAATCAGCGACATGCAAGGGGATGAGGGTGACGACGCACCAATTTCCCCGAACAGACCTGCTAGTCCGGTGAAATTTCCAACGCTCACTCTCCAGCGCTACATGGACCCCAAGAGGATCCACAACATGCCACGCCCCCTCAAGAAGCGCCTCTCCTACACAGAGAGCAAGGATGAAAACTTCTCCTTCCTCAATGCGGAGCTGCGCAAGAAGCTTCCCTTTTTCCAGCCAGAGCATCCCCAAGCTCCTCCTGAAGCCGCCCCACTTCCTGGACAGCAGCAACCCCAACAAGACCAGAAGCAGCCAGACCAAGGGGGTCAAGGGGGCGTCACACTCACCCCAGTTGCCGCACCGGAAGTGGATGACAACCAGAAGCCGGACGTGACTCCACCTGAGGATTCGAAGAGTGAGCCAGCACCGCCAGAAAGCAATAAAAGTGCGGAAGAGCCCAGCAGCAAGTATCGCAATGATGCCATCCTCAGTCACAAGCAGTATCAGAAGGCTCTCTCGCAGTATTCCCGCTCGCCCATCCTAGACCAGACCAAGAAGCCTCAGACCAAGATCAAGGGCATCTTGAAGAATCCAAAGAGCAAGAGCAAAGGCATCAGGGTTCGCTTCGATCCCCTGGCTCTTCTCCTGGACGCCTCTCTGGAGGGAGAGTTCAGCCTTGTTCGACAGATCATTCCCGAGGTTTGTGACTTTCACAGAATCTCCAAGTGTGTTATTTCTTCTAGATCATTTCACCTAATTACACTAGCATATCAAAGATTCCTTAGAAGTGACAATCTCTTTCTTCTAGGGGGTCCACTGTATGTTTGCCAAAGAACCTCAGCCTATGCTCTTTTGTTTGAAAAACCCTGTAATGCACCATTCAAACAGCTTTAACAACAAACAGAAATTTTACTGGATATCTACTCAGAAGTGTGGTCTTTGAGTTCAGTGAAAGGAGTTGTTAAATTATTCTGCTAGCATCTCGGTCAGTGAAATAATACAAAATCATGCGTAAATGTAGCATTTTTTGTGTCAAAACATACTTAGACAGTAGGCAAGCCAGATTTTACTGATGTCAATGGGAAGATAATAAATTGGACCTTTCTAAATGACATATCAGTTACAAATGTATTTACCCCAGCTAATTTCATTCATAGTGGCACATTTATGCTCACAAATTCTGAAGCTATATGCAACAATATTTTTTCTGCTTAACCCCCAAACCACAGGTGTCCAACCCAAGTGGTGCCAATGATGAAGGAATCACAGCCCTCCATAATGCCATCTGTGCCAACCACTACGAGATTGTCAACTTCCTCATTCAATACGGAGTGGACGTTAATTCTCCAGACAGTGATGGCTGGTATGTATTTGGAAGGAGAAGAAAACCGTTGTTCTTATCCCCGTAAGGACGAACTGATTTTGCTACAACACACATTTCCCATAAACACCTGTCCAAGTATACTCAGGACTTGTCATCAACGGGTTAAAGGTATATTTACCATTTGAAGATGAAACAAAAACCTAGCCTTATTGCTTCAAAATAGTTTTAAAATGTAGGGTAGGGATAGAAACAACCAATGAAAAAAATGTTAATCAATTTAATCAAAATTAAGTATTGTTAAATATACGAAATAGGAACAATAGAATAAAATTGTTTCTAGAATAAACCAGCTACAGTTACGTTTTTTAAAGAAAAATAGTGTTATCTCCTTATATTTTAGGCTTTATTGCAATTTTTTTATAGGGTAAGATGTTTTGCGATACAACTGGCCCACAAATTTGCATTAAATGTGACAACTTAGACATTTTTAAATCACTGTTCCCAATGATAAACAGCTTTTAAGTCATGCACATTAGCAGTTTATTCTATGTAATATCAACAGAGAGATTCTTGAATCTGAAATAACAAACTTTGAATTGGCAACTTGCTTTTTGTCACCTTTTAATACTGCATGGTGTTGTAATTTTTTACTGAACAGTGGTAACATTCAACACATGTCACAGAACACACTTCATAAAAATGCAGATGAAAATGCACTGTTGAAGGGAGGATCATTATATGCTATCTGCTAATGTAAAAAGACTTCTGTCCAATAATCAGTTATCTTTTATGAATTTGTGATTTATGTGCGTATTGCTTGGAATTTGGGTGCCCCGGGAAGTTCATTATCAGAACGTGCTCCCTGTCTGAAGCGTCAGTGTCTGAAAGCTCTGATGAAGTAAATTAATTTTTGTTTTCTTGTTCTTGTATTAACTCCAGGACTCCCCTGCACTGTGCGGCCTCCTGCAACAACATCATCATGGTGCGGAACCTGGTGGAGCACGGTGCCTGCCTCTACTCCACTACCATCAGTGACCGCGAGACCCCCGCCCAGAAGTGTGAGGAGGATGAGGAGGGCTTCCAGGGTTGCTCAGACTATCTCTTCGGTAGGCAACAGGGAACCTCTTTGGGAAGGGAGGGGGTGAGGTCTAGGAAGGAGGGTTCCATGACATTTGCTCCTGCAAAAATTTGGTCTTGTGTATTATCTGCAGGCTAAGCCAAACATAAATTCTACCCACAAACATAACCCTAACTCAAATCCTAATCCTCACAACTAAACCTAAAACCCCATCACAACCCTAACCCTAACCCTAAGTCATTGGAGAAAATAAGACCAGAGCAATTGTTGCAGGAGCAAATGTTTTGGCACTAGGAAGGAGGCAGAGATTGAGAGAGATTATGAGAGGAAGCTTTGAGAAGAGAAATAGCAGAGGAGAGGGAGAGGGAAGGTAATATTGGAATAAGAGGCGCCGTGGCGTAGTGGATGAGACTCCCAACTCCCAATCAGATGTCTCAAATTTGAATTTAGCCCAGTGCTTGCATCCTTGGACAAGATGTCTTTACCCACCATGTCCCTCTCGACCTAGGTATATAAATGGGTACCTGGCAATGCTAGGGTAATAAAAATAGCAGGGCCCTCTGGTAGGGCAATGTCAACACTGAAGAGGCTACCCTGGATAAAGAAGATCATATTATTACTATCAATATCATATTCAATAAAAACCTTTTCCTTAACTAGAAAGATGTAGTTCTTTAGAATAATGTCTATTTCTCCTTGAACAAGGAATCTTTCCGGTCGAACAATGTCTTGATACCTTGCCGAATCTCATTGTCACACCACGTCTGTGTCTGTCTTGCAGGAGTGCAAAATAAGATGGGCACCGAAGGGAACCCAGTGTACGCCGTCTACACGTACAATGCCGAGAAGGAGGACGAGCTAGGCTTCCGGGACGGGGACGAGCTGCAGATCTTGCGGAAGGGTGACGAGGAGGAGAAGGAATGGTGGTGGGCCAAGATTGGAGAGAAGGAAGGCTACATACCCAGGAACCTTCTCGCAGTGAGTGTTTCTGTAGCTTTTCACGTTGGACATCATTTACCTAGTGAAAGGGCAATTCCAGACCACACTAGATGTTGGTCTGAGAAGAAAGAATATTGTTTTTATAGATTTGACAGTGAAAATTTGATCTTAATTAAGTAAAGCATAGGAAAGTTATATAGTGTGAAATTTCTGTAATTTCTGCTAAACAGTTCTTTAACAGTAGATATGAATATGCAAATGAGAGAGCTTATTGTATCATCCTCTCACAATTTTTCATGGATCGTGTAAAAAAAAAATAACAAAAATTCAAATTTTCTGCTATTAAACCTAGTGTTATTCCTGGTTGAGTAACTTCACAAAGTAATGATCAGTCAGATGTATTAGAATTTTAGACTGGGGCATGATTACATCTGAAAAAAAAAAATGGAATTTCAAAATTTTGTGTATGATTCGTAAGGCAAGTTATGAGGCAGTGACATCAATTCATTCATTTACTTATTCATATTGAGTGTTCAAGAACTGTTTAGTGAAAATTAGCAAAACTTTACAATTTCATAACATCCTTAAATTCTTATCTGATTTTGATCAAATTTTCTCTGTTGTTCTTTTTTACTCTCACCCGGGGTCCATTTCATGAAAGTCTTATGGGAGATTTTTTGCTCATGAGACACACATAAGTAAGTCGAGGGCTTGTTCATTGTGCTAGAAATATTGGATATAGATTGGGATTTTATCTGCACATCTTGCCCAAATGATGCTGCCATAGAGACAAGGAGAGATCGTAGTACAGTTTTGTCCAGTTTGATGAAATTTGCCCATGTAGTCAACGTAGATGCACAACAGTTGCACCCATCTAAGTATTTCCTTGAAGCAAGGCCAGGCAGGTTCCAGAAGATGTGGGTATAATAAGTTAATTTTACTGTATGTGGGAATACTGCAAGGAATGTGCAGTGTGCAGGTAGTAGATGTTCATGGCTATGTTGCTTGTCCTCCTTTTTCGCATCCAGAGTCGCCCTCGTGTGAAGCCTCTCTACAGATGATGATGCTCATAGCTTGGTGTGGTCCAGGAGGACACCAAAGCCTGATACCACAAAACATCTGATCATTGCTGACCATTCGTGTACTGACCCGTGGACGCTCTGTGCTGCGTGGTCACCTGTGTGCTGAATAATCTTGGACTGTCCGTGCTGAAGTGACCTACCATCCCAAGTTGTAGATAATTTCCAGTGCGTGGTGATGAGTTTGCTGCCCTCTCTCGCATGCTCTTTTCCAACAAGTCCATGTTTGTAGTCTCGCCTTTAGGCCTCTTATTTCCTAAGGATTACATACAGTGCCAAACACATGCTGAATAATGGATTGTTTGCATTGCCATTACTTCAGGTAATGAATTTGTAACACTCAAGGCAATCATCGTCTTTATGAGATTTTTGGATCAATTGCAGAATGATAAATTTGTATGCTTTTTTCTCATTTTCAAAAATTACTATGTGAATCCATTGTTAGCTCACCTGAGCCAAAGGCTCAAGTGAGCTATTGCGATCGCCCTTCGTCCGGCGTCCGTCGTGCGTCGTGCGTCGTGCGTCGTGCGTCGTCCGTCGTCCGTCGTGCGTCGTGCGTAAACTTTTTACATTTTCATCTTCTTCTTGAAAACCCCATGACCGATTTTCATCAAACTTGGCAGGTAGCATCCCTAGGGGGTTAGGAACTCAATTTGTTAAAATGGGCACCATGCCCCACCCAGGGGGCCCCCAGGGGGGCCCAAACCCCCCAAAATTAAGGAATCTGTAAAAATCTTCTTCTCTAGAACCAGAAGTGATAGAGCTAAGTTAATACTATGAGTTAGTACATTGATGACTGTAGTTTCAAGTTTGTTCATGGCAGAATCAGGGGTGCCCCCCTTGGGACCCAGGGGAGGGGGGTGGGGAAGGGTTCTAATGGGGCCTAAATTGTACATTTTCATCTTCTTCTTGAGAACTCCATGACCCATTTTCACCAAACTTGGCAGGTAGCATCCCTAGGGGGTTAGGAACTCCATTTGTTAAAATGGGCACCATGACCCACCCAGGGGGCCCCCAGGGGGCCCAAACCCCCCAAAATTAAGGAATCCGCAAAAATCTTCTTCTCTAGAACCAGAAGTGATAGAGCTAGGTTAATACTATGAGTTAGCACATTGATGACTGTAGTTTCAAGTTTGTTCATGGCAGAATCAGGGGTGCCCCCCTTGGGACCCAGGGGGGGGGGGGGGGGTGAGGAGGGGTCCTAATGGGGCCTAAATTGTACATTTTTATCTTCTTCTTGAGAACCCCATAACCCATTTTCACCAAACTTGGCAGGTAGCATCCCTAGGGGGTTAGGATCTCAATTTGTTAAAATGGGCACCATGCCCCGCCCAGGGGGCCCCCAGGGGGCCCAAACCCCCCAAATGAAGGAATCTTTAAAAATCTTCTCTAGAATTAGAAGTTATAGAGCTGAGATAATACTATGAGTGAGTACATTAATGACTGTAGTTTCAAGTTTGTTCATAGGAGATCCAGGGGTGCCCCTCTTGGGGGTAGGGGGGGGGGTGGTTGGAAGGGTCCAAATGGGGGCCTGAATTGTACATTTTCATCTTCTTCCTGAAAACCTCATGATGGATTTTTGTCAAACTTGGCAGGTAGCATCCCTAGGTGGTCAGGATCTCAATTTATCAAACTGGGCACCATGCCCCACCCAGAGGGCCCCAGGGGACCCCAATTCCCCCAAATTAAGGAATCTTGAAAAAATTGGGCCCTTATTGTACATTTTCATCTTCCACTTGAGAATGCCTCGTCAAATTTTGGTAGAGCTGTGAATAATTTAGATTAGTGACTGCGTGAAAGGTGAACTTGCGATACTCAGGTGAGCGCTAGACCCGCGGGTCTCTTGTTGTTTTTAGGTCGGCTGTGACTAGGTATAACACACCTATGCCGAAGTTTGTGGATAAGGCTTGGATTGGTATGATTTTTTTAAGGATGTTTGCCATGAATTAAAAAAGAAAAGAGAAGAAAAAAATATATAATGAAAGAGTGTTGGCTAATATTACTGTAGGAAGTGTATGTACAGTAGGTCATTTTTGGAGTCAAGAAATTGTGAGGAGGGGCAGTTGGTTTACAAGATGGAACTGAGCTATGCTGTTGATACTTGGGATTTGTGGCATTCTTGTTATGGAAGAGAGTGGTGGAGCATGTTTTGGTTTGATCTTTGCCGGACAAACCTTGTTAGTATTCGACATGATTGAATTTGTGGTACAATCATTCAATATTTGGTATCAACTTTGAAAAAGAAAATGCAAGGGGGCACAATGTAGCTGCCTTGTAATTCATGTGTCAGAACTTGTACATTTTGTATCATACACTCCATGAAGTTTATGCACTCTCACTATGCTTTGTGACTATTTACCATTCTAAGTATTTCTTACGATTCTGCTGAAGTTGGGATGCGTATGTTACGTATGATTTATTTATTCATCGTTAGTTTCATGTACCATGAAATTTCAAGGTACATGGTTTGATGTAGAAGGCCCAAGCAAAAATGCAAAGTGCTGTTGTCTACGTGGAATAGTTTAGTTTTAATGTAACATATTCTTTACATACACCACTGTGAATTTTTTTTTTTTTTTTATTCATTCTTGGACAAAAATCTATGATCACAAATGTATATGTGCTATTTCCGAATTCACTGTAATGTGCAAAATACTTGTTCTCTTGTTTTGTTTTGTTTTTTAATGATTTGTTAGCATCCAACACCTAACAACATAAAAATCTTGTTCCATATTTTGTAACTATGCAACTCATGTTTCGGGGCATAGGAGAAACAAATAGAGAATAGGAATTATAATGGGAGATGTACCACCTCCCTCTTAGTTTTGTTTTGGGTTTGACATGTATTCTCCTGTTAAACCGTTTCCACCCCTTTGTAGATTCATGTCACACATTCTCAGAAACCATAGCTATTTTTGTATGATTTTATTTATTTATATTGATAGCACTGCTGCATGTATGATTAATTTGTGTAGATTAAAGAGTTGTGATGATACTTGTATGAGTGAAGGAGAGAAATCAATCTTTCTTAATTCCTCCCATTCCCTATCTGTTTTATAAAAACAAGCTCAATGTTTTAATAGAAAAAAAGGTGTTTAAGGCTGTGATCATCAAATAAATGATCGACATGAATTAGTTTCAAAAGCAAGAGTTTTTTTATTTCTTATTTTTATGGCATTATCAACACTTGTCATATGTATGCAGATTTGAAGAGAGCCACAATATACTGTTATACATGTATGTGATGTACAGTTATTCGAGAGAGGACTTCCGACATAGGGTGTATTTATTGACATCGCTTACAGAAATCAAATTGAAAATGAAATTTTGCTTGATAAGACCTCCTTGGGGCAAATGGAATCAGAAGCATACTTGTTCATCAATATTGTGCACTTTTAGTCGAAAAGTTAGGAGAACTACCAGTATAAATTCCGTTGTATTCACAGTGTATTCATTGAATTGGGAGAAAGGTCATGACATGAGACTAGCATGAGTTCATGCCGTATCATTTTAAGAAACAAGATAACCCCAAGTATCCCAAATGTTTTTTCGAAGAATACTGTTCACTTAGATTGTACATTCAGGGCTAGAAATACTGTAAAAGTGGACATTTTTGCACTTGGCCGGGTGATATGAATTTTGCTTGTTTTTGATCCGCAGAATCAGAATATGAAGTAATATCAGATATAACAAGCAAAAAAATATGATTATGATCAAGTTTTTTTGTTTATTCTTTGTGCTTGTTTCCTGTCGCACAAAAATTTCCACACTGCGAAAATTTCCACTTTTACAGTTTCGGTCTCCACACGACAAACTTTATTCATCGAATCTGGTGCTCATGCATTTCAAATTTCAGTGATACTTTTTTGTACATTGTGATTTGAACTCGCATTTCCTTTGGCAGAGAATTCAAACCCTATTCATAGATTTCGTTATCATTCCAAATGAGCTTATCCGATTGTTAGAATTCATGACTGGCCAATGCTTGAAATGTCACCTGTGTGTACTGGTTGATTGATCGAATTAATCAGAATTACCTCACTTTATAACTGCTATGAATTTGAAAGAGCCAATTTCATTCTACTGGAGTATTCTATATTTTGCGGTATTCATTATTCACTGTTCACCTTTGATATGTGTATTGTCAGCACTTTCATATTCACATTAGTCGTAAGTCAAGCGATATACTTGTTCCATAAGTTCCAGAGTATACTCTCTTTGCATAATTACCTTGTATTCAGTTTGTCTATGTGAATCTGTGCACGCAATCAAGATTGTATTCACTTAGTCAAATTTGGTATTTATGTTAGGGTAGAAAAACAAACCCGCACAAACTGTAAATATAGCATTCTTCACTGTCTTTTCTTTTCTTTTCTTTTTTTTAATTCTAATGTGAAATCTGCTAATGTTGGAATATGATGATAGTAATTATAATAATAATAATAATCCGGTGATACAGTTCTATACTGAAATTTGTGTTTTTGCCTTATGTTCTTCTTTGGGGGAGGTCATATATGAGGTCCAGTCATTTCACAACTCGATTGTGTCAGTGTTGGTGATTATGAGAGTGAGGTGGGCTGTGTTTCTGGAAACTCATTGCCACCAACGACAGTGCCGCACAGCATGAATTTCTTTCAAATGAACTCTAAGCAACTGAAAATATTTCCTTTGTCAAGCAAGTGTCGAAATGATGGCATTTAACTATTGTTGTAATTCACCAATGAAAACAACACAGAAAATATCAAATGACTTTACACATAGTGCCGTCATCAAGAAAAGTAGTTATAAATATAAATATGTCGAGAGAGGAGAGGAGAGAGAAGGGGAGAGAGAGGGGGGGAGAGAGAGAGAGCGGGAGAGAGTGTGTGTGTTTGTGTGTGTGTGTGTGTGTGTAACATCAAAACATGTTAGGGTATCATATGCATGTTAAAGGTTTTTTAATACAGCATAATTCTAATTGTGAGGAATGCACAATCCAACAAGAAAAATCTGTGTGAAGGAATCTCTCCGTGTGATGTATTTGTCTTTTGACTATGGAAACAAATATATGTATATTTAATATATATATATCTAATATTGTCGCGGGGGCGACAAGACCTCGTATCTACAAAATGTCAAATATTCAGGAGAGCCAAAAAACATGGCGGCCAAAGCACTATAGCGAGTCGGATAGTCTTTCCTTTGACATGCCGTGATGGCTTCCTTTTTGGAGTATCAGACAGTTGGGATTTGGTCAGGATATCACTTAACATATTTTGACCATTAATCCAAAGTCACTTTCACCAAAATTTCAGATACAAGGTCTTGTCATGCCAGCGATGATATATATATACATACACCATAATACATCCATGCACATACACAATATGCAATCATCACAACACACTTGGAGGTCATACAAAATGATGGCTCTAAGCCCTCTTCCAAGTATGGTAAGGACTCACAGGGCCAAATCAGACATGGGAGTCAACGTTTCATCAAGTCTCAATTTCTTTTACTCCTCACGATTGAAAATATCATTTCAAAACAAAGCATGCTTCACTTGTGTCTACAATGCTGCTATTTGATAAAACAACACTCATCATGTCTTCAAAATGTATCATCACCCCTGTATGAGTAATCATTGATGAAAATTAACTTTCAAACCCAGCGGTAAATACATGTAGAGCAGGAAGTAAGTCTGACATGCAAAGTCTGTTGGCAACATTTCGATTCTTCTCTTTCAGACATGAAAGGGATTCAATCATAAATTCTCAGCTCTGAATGATGTGGACTTTGCAAGTGTTTCAATCACACAGCCTTGGAGAGTAATAACAACTGTTGTTGTTCCAACAGAGCTGACTAAATTCCTATGCACATGAAAAATAATGATGGGAATTCCTTAGACATAAATTCCTATTTCATCAAGCTGACATGGTGGATGGTATATCACAGAACTCTTGGGAGAAATTAAGTCTAGATGCATTTCTGATCTGTATTCCTTATTTCTCATTTTCTACAGAGAAAAAGAGTGTGTAGCACAATCACACGGCACATAAGTGATACTTCTACATGAACACACAACGTTTGCCTCACAAAGATTAAGAAAACAAGAGGAAACTTGTGAGAGATGTAGTCATTGTGTGTATAGCCAGGAATGGTTGTGCTTCAGGGTGGAATGTTTGGTCTTTTTTAACTGCTGATTATGGAGGATGGCATGAACAGTGCAATCATCCACCATATCTCTAGGCTTGTCCTAGGGAGAAGGTCAGTGACAAGTAGTTTAGGGAAAATATATATACTGTATACACTGAATATTTTGTGAGGTTTTTATTTTTGCAAATTTCAAGAATCGGGTGTTATTCGCGAATATAAAAACATACAAAAATATCAACTCTGACCCTGACACGACTGTGACATGTATACATTTCCCCGTTCAGTACTGTACTCCACAATCACGAATTTAACCATTTGCAATATCATTGGAAAGTCCAAATTTGCAAAAAATTAGACTCCGAAAATATATGTCACTTAAAGCTTATTTTTCGAATTTTTAGTGGTCAGGCTCACACACACAAAAACAACACACATGATGACCAGGAAAGGGAATCCCGAGGGCAAGTCAGTCCTGCCAAGAGAATGTAGATGCTCAGATTATTTGATAATGACAAAATGGTTATATTGACCTCTGTATGTACATTTGTAATTCATGACTTAGTTAAACAGAGTAGACCAGGAAAGACTAGTTCTAAGGTTGCTCTTCCAGCATATCCCAGGGATTAAAGCAAATTTGTGTTCTGATGTGCCTCCAAGAATATTTACGTCACACCACCAAGTTCACGAAAGGTACTTATTTGTTAGCTACAGAAAGCCGTATCAGCAACTAACTAAAGATATTATCTCACGATGGCTTAAGAAGGTAGTATCAAGGTAGATATGTACAAGCCTCACTCCACATGAGCAGCAACGAGTTCCAAAGCCACACGTAATATGGTTTCCATGCCAGATGCTCTTCATCATGTTGGGTGGAGCAGGGAAGAGACTTTCCATGCTTTTTACAATAAACCCATTGCCATGCCAAGTAGGAGATTTGCTCAAGCAGTACTACAGTAATTGTTCTCAGTTCTCACAGATATAGTGGACAGACATACTTAGTAATAAAAATGTGTACTTGCTCTGTATCAGATTTGCTGATGCTGAGCAGAATATCAGAGAAGAGTTTGTGGATTTTGTAGGACTAGTGAGAACAACTGGTGAGCACATTGCATCAGCAATCAAGAAAACCATAGAGGACATGGGACTGGATTTTGAACATGTCTGAGGGCAAGGGTATGATGGGTGCAGTGCTTTGTCCAGTTAAGCAGTTGGTGTTCAGGCAGTTAGAAATTATTTCAAAGAACCAAATCCCACATCCAAAGATAAAGACGTATGAAACATTTCATACTGCTTTGAAGGATCCTCTGTTTGAAGCAAATAAGAACTCTTTCTCTCCATTACCACAGAAATTGAATCATTTCTGACAGACCAGCAGACGGTCATCCCAATGAGTCCCTTCCGTGGAACAGACATTGCCAAAATCTCAGAGCCTGATGAGGAGGTTTGTAAAAGATTATATCTTGGCTGCAGCAAAATCATCTCTGAAGATCAGTAAGCTGGAGTTGAAAGAAGAGATTCTAAAAGACAACACACAAGTTGACATAGGGTTAGCTACAAGTGAAGCTGTCTCAAAGGCAAAGAAAAAGGTAAGTGATGGCATCAGCTTTTCATTCAAAAGTGACTGTTACAAGATCCTACCGAATGAAATGGGTAATGATAAAACTTGTAAGTTTTAAGTATGTGTTGGTTTTCAGTGACGTCAGAAGCGGGGATTTGCCTGGATTGACTTATTCGGTCGATAGGGGGCGTTGGTTGCCAGCCTAAAAAATCACAGACCAGGGTGTTTGTGGACAGTGATTTCTGCAAGTAAATTCACGCTAATCGGTTTAAGTCCAATGTTGTGAGTATTGCAAAGTCAAGATTTCCGTTGAGGAATGTTGAAATGATGTATGAGTGTAAAGATGACAAAAGGTATAATTGCATAATGTGAAGATTTAGGTTTGAAACAGGGAAAGAGCTGTAATATAGGAGTATTTGATAATGATTGGAGATCATTATAAAGAGTAAGGAGTTAGATGTGATTATGAACCCAAAGTGTCAGGGTAAGTGAGTAGTGTTATACAGCTGTAGCATTTGTTTATCTATTCATGCAAATTCATGATATGTAATTGAGCACAAATGCGTATTATTGTTGTTACATTTAATTTAATTTTGCAGATTGAAGATGCAAAGTGCAACTGTAAGGTGCAAGTGCAAGGTGCAACTGTTCGGTGCAAACTGTTCGAGTACAATGTAACCAAGGTGTATATAGCTAAAGGGTACCGACACAGTGAAGATTTGCAAGGTGTACATTCTGAGATGTAACTGTACAAGCAAGGACAGAGAATAACACACGTGCACACCACAGCACAGTTTCAAACTATGGACTGAGGACTCATTTATTCGTGTGCCGATTTGCAGAGGTTGCTTCGTAGCATACATACATCACATAAAGTTCAATAACATTGTCTACCAAGTTGCGAGTACCTCTAAGTTACAACGATGAGCGACGTACAGCTCGAGGATACCATAAAGCCGGAAGACTCGGTCAGTCACTGTGGTGATGATGGTGTGGCCAGGTCTGTAGCGAGTTCAACAACCAGTTCTGCTTCTCATCTGCATGCTAAGGCCAAGGCAAAAAAGGCAGCCCTAGTAGCAGAGGCAGAAGGACTCCGACGCCTCCAAGAGCTGGAATTGGAGGAGCTGAAGCTCAAACAGAAGCAAAGTTTGCTGAAGCTGCAGACACAGCTTGACGTTACAAAGGCAGAAGAAGAGGTCTATTCGAGCTTGTGTGAAGAGGAAAGGTCACATGTCAGTCGACACAAGAGCAGGGTTGACCCTCCACCAGCGGCGGCTAGTAATGTGCGAGATGATCATGATCAGGATGCCACCATCCCTTATCAGACACCTCCATCTAGACCTACACAGAATGAAGGACAGGCAGTGGATTCATCAGGGGAGCATTTCATGAAGAACTTGTCGGATAAAATGTCCGACAAGTCAATTATATCCGACAAGTTCAGAGAAATCAGCCAATCAGACTAAAGAATTTCTCAAAACTTGTCGGATAAAAGTGACTTGTCAGATATTTTATCCGACAAGTTCCTTCATGAAATGCCCCCCAGATGTCCTACATCAGAACAGGCGACTCATCGATGCAGTCTCACTCAGAAATGCAGAACTGATGAAGTTCAATGGAAATCCTCTGCATTATTTCGAGTTTATGCGTTCATTCGACAATCTGATTGGTGAGTCTGCACTTGACGATGGAACCAAGCTTATAAAGTTGTTCCAGTACTGCGAAGGCGAGGCTAAAGGAATCATTCAGTGCTGTATGGTTATGGTCCCGCAGCATGGATACCAGCGAGCCAGAGAATTGCTGGAGGAACGCTTTGGCAGTAGACACAAAATAGCGGATGCTTGGATGAAGCAAGCAGGTGACTGGCGGACCACCATACCATGCTAGTGACAAGAAAGGCCTCCAGAAGTTCAGTGACCAATTGAAGACGTGTGTCGAGACCTTAAACGCTTTGAATCTCACAAGGGAGATGAGTAGCCAGCACGAACTACTCAAGGTGGTGGATAGACTACCATTCTACCTGAAGAGACGTTGGTTGAAGGTAGTTCAAGACATCAGACACAAAGGCGGCTGTCCTGACATCACTGATGTGGTGAAATTCGTGTCTGCTGCTGCAGAGGAAGTGAATGATCCTGTTTTTGGTGAGATAACAGTACAATCTAAATCAGACGCAGCGAAGCCGAATTTCAAGAAGCAACAGAACAACAAGAGTAGCTATTCTACAGTTGCTACGGGCAAGGCAACGTCAACGACACAACAGTACTTGTCACATGGACAGGCAGATGTTGAAAGGGGCTTCTCAGTAAACAATGAGGTGGAAGTAGAAATCAAAAAGAAAGAATGCTAGTTGCTAGGAGGATAACTGTTGATAACATTCATATCTCTGGAGGAATTATGAATGTAACAATCAACAAAGAAATGCTTGCGCATGCAAAACAAGCAAGGCAAAGGTACAGGACATATCTTGATGAACAGATGAATAAGAAGATGGAGGATATGAAAGGGAAAAAAAAAGCAGAAGTACCTTGGAGAAGAAATACAAAGTGTGAAGAAGAGAGAAGAAGAACTAGAGAAAGATGTGAAGTTCCTAAGTAAAGAAGTAAACACAACCGCAGAATCTGCAGAAAAGACTGGTGATCTTTCCCCTCCTTACCAAGTCAAATGCCATGAGAAGGTAGGTAAGGGAGAAGTCTGCCAAAGTTCATGATGGTGAACAGTTGATAAAGATAAAAGAGGGAGAGCTTACAAATTAGGTGGGTAAGTTAATAGATCACTTTGTTCTTTTGGGAATCAACTGAGTTGAATGTGTGTGTGTGTTTTATTGGTTAGAGATACTTTAATGTAGTAAAGACTTAAGAGATCTTGGGATTTCATGAAATTATTGGAGAAATACAATTATGGAAATTTAAAATTTTAAACGGAAAAAGTCATGGGAATCAATTTTGTAAAAAGTACAGGAATCCTGGAAAGAGATCATCAACCACAGCACTGAATGTACACTGCTACTGTCACTGTTTGAATTTACTGATCTCTCATAGCTGCAAACTTGCCAATGTAAGAAACATGGTTGACATCCTGAAGGAGACCTGTCTGTATTTCCTCCACAGCCCTGAGAGAATGGCTCTTCTGGAGAGTATAGTTCAGGATGAAGTTGCTCAAAAGTCTAAAAGGAAAGCCACCCTGGACGTATGTGAAATATGATGGGTTATGCGTCACATAGCGTATAGTCACTTCTAATCAAGCTTCGTATACATGTATATTGGGAAGATTCTGGAAGTACATGTAAATGCCCACTCCATTCACCAGGCACCAGGACATTATCTCCACCAACATCATCCCAGGCTGGGACATCCACTCTAAAGCAAAAGCATCCTCACTGATACACACTCTTTGTTCTTTTGACTTTACAGGACCATTTCTTGTCATGCTGTCATATCTGAGTGGCAGGACTGTAAAGTTTGAAGGAAGGTCCACAGACATACTACAGGCATTTTTGGATGTTGAAGAGATCAAGCACGTCTACTCAGAAATTACATCAAATATTGACAATGAATCTCAGTGGACCTGTGAACATATTAAGAGAATGGCCTCGGCTGTGGACGTAGAATCATCTCCATAGTCGAAGGGCCTCCCCATGGAAAGTACCTTGGGTGTCTTTTGGGATGCAGAGGTTGACAAGTTTGGGTTTAAGGTAGTGCCTGGACCTAAACCTACAATACGCAGAGGAATTCTATCAGTGGTCAGCTCTTTGTATAATCTGCTTGGTTCACACTCAGCTGACGAGAACCAGAATCAAGATGGCGCCCTTCTAAAGAGCATGTTCTCGAGCCTCACTTAAGCTTTTACCCAACAATTTTTGTTTTTTAAGGCCAGTCCAGACCGTTTTCGATAAGTTTGTTCTAATTATTTGTGTTCATGGCCGAGAAGAAGTTTTTGTCGCCCATGAAATACCCCGGAGGAAGAGGAGGTTAGAAACCCAAAAGTCTGAATTTCGATTTGCCCCCAGTGACAGAGAAGGCACGTAATACCAGTAACACTAACATGTCTGCTGCTGAACGCTCGGGCGATGACCGGCGCGGGCCGGCCAGAGCAGTGCAACTCCCTACGCCGCACCCCTATGGTTTCAGCAATTCGAATGGCAAAAGGAGGAGAGGTTCAGTAAGCTACATTGTTGCCTTTATTTTCATGAAGAGGCTTGTGAGGAGAGATTCACCGGCTTGGAAAAAGAGTTTTCACAAGCACTGGACAAGATCGATGACTTGGGGAACAGGTCGCGAAAGAATAATTTGGTGTTCTTCAATCTCCCAGAAGGAGAAGAAACGGCTGCGGCAGGAGGGTGTGGAGAGCTGATCTCATCACTCCTATCGTCCATCGATGATGCCATTGGTGATGTCAAAATCGAGAGAGCTCATCGCACCCCGCCAGGGCCACCACCATCCCGTATGCAACAGAATGGCAACCAGCGTCCAAAGGATCGACCAATACATGTGTGCTTTGGATCGTTCCAGGATTGAGTCAGGGAAAGGAAGGCCTGCATCGCTGCATTCAAGGGGGATTCAAGTACAAGGAGAGAAAGATATTTGTAGCGGAGGACTTCAGCCAACGCATTCAAGCACGCCGTAGAGCACTCCTACCAGAGCTAAAGAAGCTACAGCAAGAAGGAAAGAAAGCATTATTTGTCTTCCTCGCAACCACTGAATATGTCCAAGACAACCACAGACATTATATGAGTGCATGGAAATATATAGATATCAAAATGCTCAAATTGTTCTACAATGATTATTTAATGTTATGGAAAACAGAAGCTCCCCAATGCCCAATGTGTGTTAGATAAATTAAAATATTGTCAAATGATTGAAACTCTGAAGATTTGGTACAAATATAGACATTTAATATTAACAGAAATGAATTTAACCAAGTTTCATATTCAAGATTCCATTTGGTGTAATAAGCATGTGAGTTTAAGACATAGACCATTTTTTTCACTATCATGCTTGGTATGAAAGAGGTATTTTGTATGTTTCTCACTTGTATAGGGGTGCCTATTTTATGAAGACTTTTGAAGATTTAGTATTAGAATATGACATCCCTATAACGGACCGTCGTAAGTACAATTCCCTGATGAATGGTTTGCATTTGGATTGGCTTACAGATCAGTATGATGTCAATGAAAATATCTTTGATAAAATTGTTTCTGAGTTGGTAAGAAAACCCAAAGTACCTAAACATGCATACTCTTTATTACAAAATAAAGACTATTAAGTCTCTCAGAACAAGGTTAAAAACAAGTGGGAAGAATGTTTTGGTTTGGATGAAAATGATACTGATTGGCTCGCAGTTCGTAGAAACAATTTCAATTGTACATTAGATACCGAATTAAGGTCTTTTTATTTAAAAATATTTCATAATGCAATAGCCCTCAAATCATTTTTGTATAAAATTGGTCGAAGTGATTCTCCATTGTGTTATTTTTGTAAGAAGTTTTCTGAAACCTTGAAACATATATTTTGTGATTGTGCAGTAGTTGCTCCCATCTGGAAAAAGCTTTCTGATTGTATTGACAACATGATTAACAAGAGAGTCACTACAATATACCTTGATTTCAATTACCTATTTGGTGTTGATACTGGAAATAGGCATGACAGGTGTGTTACTTTTTTATTCTCATGTATGAAATATATAATTCGCTGCAAATTTCAGCTGGTAAATTTAAATTTTCTATCTTTTATATCTTTTGTTCGAATGAAACAAATAATTGAATATAAAACAGCTGAGAAAAGGGGTAAATTGGGCTCTCATTTTGAAAAATGGACACGATCATTTAGATAAAAGTTTGATTCCTTTTCCCCCATGTACATGTACCACAGTGATTAATCAGTAAAGGAATGTTACTTTATTCTACTTTTGTGCAGACATGGGTAATATGCAGTGGAGCCCCAGCTAGGCAGAGTCGTTTTAGTGTTTTTGGAGTGAATGATTGTATGTTGAGTAATATCTTCATAGTATAGCAGTAATTATTTTATAGAACGTAATATATTTCCATGGCTCTTGTCATGGTGGCACTTCACTGCTTATGCAGGGAGACATTTTCATTGTGTTGTGTTGCGTTGTATTGTATTGTATTGTATTGTGTTGCCTTGGTTCTGTTTTCATTTATGCTTCAGTAAGCATTATACTTTCACAGGTATGATATGTTCTTTGTTTCATGGCAAATGTTATAGTATTCAATAAAAACAGAAATACACACACACAAAAAAACCCCAATATAGTGCGACGAGAACCAAAGACTCTATCGATCCCTTTTGGCATGTAAGGAGAATGCTCTGCAGATTGAGTTGCAATTGTTTCACCCAAGCATGGATACCATACCAGGGACAGGTACAACCATATCAGCTACCACTTGAGTGTTGTTTCTACGCGCTTCTTGTTTCCATCTTTCCTTGGTGTCATCCGGTGCCCATCCCACAGATTTGGCTGAGAATTCACCTATATACTCATCCTTTTTACAACTTTAGGAAGTCAAAACACTCTCCCCTTTCATGACTAGTTTCATTCAATTTGTTACGTAATATACATTTGATTGACACCTTGACATACATGTGTGACTTGATGTACTATATTGGTGCTGTAATGTATGAAAATGAATCACTATGGCCTCCTGAGAATAGTAGTGAACACCAAAAATGATCTTTCTAGTGTTAGTGCAACTGCTGTCACAACTCAACACATTTTAAAGTGCCCATAACACATTCAGTGACTCATGCAACACTAGTGGGTATGGCCTCAAGAAAAAAAAAAAATATCAAGAAAGCGATAGATGCAACAGACACTTGTTGTGAAGAACACCTATAATATATTAACAAAATCTGATTATAGCAGACTAGTGTTATTACTAAAAAAATTTGGCTTTTCTTTGAATCAAAGTGTGTTTGTCACCCTCATACACATGTCTAACAAGAACTTGGGATAAAATAATTTATCCCAAGGCTTTTTTCTTTTGGTAGTCTCTTGTACTCTCTTACTTTCCACAGCAATAAACCCTCTAACCTTTCACGTCTTTAGTGTACAGGCAGAAGTGGGTACTAACAAAGGATCAATCAAACACTTATTTCTTAATATTGACATGACAAAACATGTACACCAAAGACATGACTTACATTGTACAGAAACAACAGAAATGTGCGTCCAGTGCTCACCTGAGCATAGCACTTCACCTTCATGGTACTCCACCTGAACCAAACTATTAAAAAAAAATCATGAGATTCAAGGATTGCTGCAAGTCCCTGGGGCAACACCCTCATAAAAAAAAAGAAAATGTACTTGAAGACATTTATACGAGAATGCAAGACCACATTCCTTGTGGGCTGAGCAACCAGGAAACACAGTTAAAGAACCTATCACAGGCTGAGTTTGGATACATGTGCTCGTTGACTCCAAACTTACTGCAGTATACTAATTCTTTGCTGTGTCCTTTCCACAAAGCTCAGCTCAGTTCATGTAGTTATGTACACTCCATTAATGCTGCCACAGCTCCGTCAAGTCTGACTCGAATGGCCCAGTTTATTGGAGCACTCTGAGAGGGCGCTATGCACGTCGGCCATGCACTGCACCTGGGCCTTGACCGTGGCTATGTACTGTCCGTAGGTCATTCCGGACTCTGCGCCCGCCATCTCCTGTTTGTGTGAGTGCATCAGCGGCACGGGAGTGTAGCGGGCTCCGTCCATGTATTGTGTGGCACAGTCGTGGGCAAGTCGCTGGAGGAAGTGGGCAGACATGTATGCAAACAGAAAAAATAGATAATACATTTTTGATTAATGGATTGACTGATACTCCTGCATATCTTAACCCGTTGAGGACGGACTGATTTTGCTACTACACGCATTTCCCATAGACACCTGCCCGAGTATACTCGGGACTCGTCCTCAACGGGTTAACTGTTTTGACAATGCATGTACAGAGTTACGCAGGTTATATTATACTGTAGTAAGACATAAGAAACAAAATGCAATTATTTGATATATTGAAGGAGAGGGCTATGAATTAATGGAGAACTGTTCCTGCTAAGTGAAAGCTGGTGTGGAATAGAGGGAGTGACAACGTTAACAACACATCAGAGAAATTCTTGTCAAATCATATACCTAGTTACTTGGAAAATCATGACAGTCTGTCATTGAATTACCTTACAATGCATCTTACAGTCAGTGTATCTTCAAACAGACTGGCAACATAAAAATATCACAAATATTTCCTCCTCTCTTAAAGACATAAATCTCATAACCATGTTACAATATCAAGAATCATATTCACTTTACACAAAGGTACTTTCCTTGTAATTGACATATGCAACCTTTCATTTCAAGATATGTATTCACAGAATACTGCGCATTCCATCTCATCACTTGAAGTGAATAAAAATCTAACACAAAATTACATAATTGTTCTTCGTCTATATTTTGTGAAATATCTAAAAGACTATATTCAGATGTCTCTGGAGACTTAAAAATATATCAGCAGAGAAAGATGACAATTGAGGTAAATTGTCCTGATGAATACACCTATAACTTTCTCTCAAAACTTGACACTTCCCTTCCTGGTTTTCCTACATGCATTAAGTACCGTAATGATCATCTTTACCCTAGGAAAGAATTCTCTGCCTGCTTGTATATGTTAGGTCAAAGGTCAAACAAACTTTTAAATGCCTTAAATATACCTAATTATTAACCAATATGGGTAGAGAGCAGTGCAGGCTAACTCTTTACACTGGAGGGGTCTACATACCAAAGACAACTCCAGTTGGTCACAGAGTGAGTAGAATTCCTCCAAGCTCTTGTCAAACCTTGCAGCTATTTCCTCTGGCGTTTTGCTGTGGGCAGAATCAGAGTAGAGTGCTCACTACCAATTGATGCATTTTCAGGGTAAATAGGAGCATGAAATACATTTGTCATTCCATAGTTTGGTTGTGGCGTTAACATTGCACGTGCCCAACATAACAAGCACGTTCATAAGATCATGGATATGAAAATATTGAAGAAACACTATAAAAATACACATTTTTGAAATGGTCCATATAAAAGTTCTTCAAAAGAGTATGGCATGACATTGCACGTCATATGCTTCAAACGCTACAGTAGATAGATAAAGCCCAGTCATTTATAATGCAGACATACAATGTATGGCTAACTATATTCAATGGCATAGTGATCAAACTGTGGGTCTGGGCATATATCACTTGTATCACAGGTTTGAATACATGTAACTCATCAAGTGATTTGTCATACTTTTTCCTTTCCTCCAATAGGAATATCATTATAAAATGGGTGTCAGTGGCACAGATAATTTCATACACTGGTTATATCTACATTTTCAACTGCAGTGCACACTCTCATAACTGCCTTGCAGCTTCAATAACTTGTTGTAGTCTTCTACAATAAATATTACATAATATGAAACTGCAATCTCCCAATCTTCCCTATTCTCATGAATTCCTGTGCCCTATATGCACATGTATATTGCCTCTGTGTAATCTAGATCTGCTCAAATTCTTAAAAGTTGTGTCAATGTGGTTGGGGTTAGTGGGCATGGGTGAACATTTAACCCTTAAAGATTATCAGGTACTGGAGTGCAATAGCTGGCTTTCTCCACATGGAGATGCAATAACTGATACATCAAAAAAGATGCTCCAGCAATCAAACAGCCATTAACCGCATGCTCCACAATGACCTGTCCATGCTTTGGAGGTGGCTAGCACTTTTGATCACATAAGAATGTCCAATGGATTCATAGGGCATTTCTATTTTGGCTTGATTTGTTTTGTATGCACATATATCTGGATATGACTGAGTGGGTGCCGGAAATATTTGCTTATTTTTGTTTGCCCTTTGAGGAAACTGATGCCCCCTCCTTTACAACATACTGCCTAACATTTATAATGAGTCCCAAAATGTTTGGCCATAACTAAAACTGAAAAGCAGTGGGAAACAGAGAAAAGACGGAAGAAGACTGTTTGGGAAAGATAGTAAAATTGTTTGCATGCACTTTTGAAAGAGATTATATCAAACAGTGGAGGGAATATGGAGATATGGCTGACTGAATGATAAGAGAAAATTGTGAATGTATGTTTCACTGTAAGAAAAAAAGAAAACGCCTGGCTGGTGTGTAAGAGGGAAGTTTTACCAAATGCGTATGTGGATTAGGTAAATGCAGCAATATTTAGGCAGTAAGTTACATCAGTGATTTTGTAGGAAAATTGGACATTGCTTTCCAAAGTCATTTATTTTTAAAAATTTGGTGCCACCATCCCTGGATAATGAGACTACACCAGTATGTAATGTGATATGACAGAACAATACAAAAAAACTATAACTAGAGAATTCCCCAAAATTTCATTTTTCAACCATAATGAAAGAGAAAATCACTTAACTCTTTCAGCAAGCAGGGTGAAAAATATTACCAGCAACATAATAATGTCAGAAGAAGTCAGAGGAATGAATAATTTTTATTTCTTTAATGTAACAATGCTTGTGTGATATTTGACCTTAACCCTAAAAAGACTGGGGGGGGGGGGCCTAAAGGGCCCCCCCTCGACATTTCGCGCGATTACTCTGCAACACGCAATGCTCTCGCCGCGATGCTCTATGACTTTTTTTTTCGAGTTTGACGCACATTTTGACACCAAATTTGTGACGCCCGGGGGTACGGTTCTGAAGTTACATAATTTTTTGTACATGCACGTGAGGCCGAAAATGGCTCAAAAATGTGATTTTGTGTACAAAGTCAATGCAAATTGAGTTTTTTCACATGGTTCATATAAATATGCTTATTTTTACTCTAAATGGCTGAAATTAATTTGTTTTAGGAGTATTATGCTTCAAAAAGTGTCTGCCACCAATTTAAAAAAAAACAACAACGAAAACAAAAGGTCGAAAAAACAAAGAAATACATAAGAAATTCATAAAACAATAAAATAAATAAGAAATCAATTTTGATACCGAATTTTTTTCAAGTACATTTGCTAAGAATGCCACAAAGAATAATTAGACCAAAAATGAGCACTTTTGGAGCTTTATTTACTGATTTAGATCAAAGAGTGATTTCTCGCATAAATTAGCATAATTAATCAAAATAAAATAAAAGAAGGCTATTTTGGAAAATTTGAATATACGATCTTGTAGATTACATCGCACACTACCATTGTGCAAATTTCCGCGGCGATCGCGCGATCCACGGCCGAGATCTTAAGGGGGGGCCCTTTAGGCCCCCCCCCCCCCAGTCTTTCGAGCTACCAAAATAGCCCAGTCTTTTTAGGGTTAAGAGGAAAACTTTAGATGGCCACCAGATAGTCAAGAAAGAAAAGAAAGGATATAATGCCAATGCATTTGCGAAAGAGATTGGTGGTATAGCCATACATGACCATGAAAAACCTTACTTTGAGATATACATGTGCGACTTGTCATCAAAATAGTAAAGATGTACATAAAGTTTTTATTCAAAAAAATCTTTCTATCTTTGCAGTGATTTGAAAATACTTTAAAAACTTCAAGACAGAAGTGAATGTCATTTTTTTCACATTCTCACAAAAACCGTATCTGCAAATGTTTTGAGCAAAAATCAAATCATGCTATTTTTGTAGAGAACACCATTAAACAATGCATGAATTGGTTGGACAATTTGAGATGTTCATAAAGGATAACCTACACATTACAAGAAAGTGTATGTGAAGCTATGTCACACTGCATACTGTATCTTGGGCCTTAAATCTGTTTGTTATTCCAGCTTTAGCATTTCTCAATTCTCCTATATACACTTACCTTGAATTGTCTATTCCAGCAGAGTGAGCAAAGGCCTGGGCAGAAATCTTCATAAGATTCTGGCGGAATTGCGTGAAGACAAAGAGTGAAGAAAAATCTGATAAAGAAAAGCTTTGATGGATGAAGGGTAGTATTTGTTGTATCATATGATAAAAATAGTAAATAATATATGGTAAAATATTTGTTTTATGAATTGTCACACCTGGGGAGGGATGATTGCTTGAGTTGAAGTGTAGTTTACTCAATATCTAAACCACATAACGTCGCTGGGGCGACAAGACCTTGTATATCTACAAAATGTCAAATGTTCAGGAAAGCAAAAAAAAAACAAAAAAAAACATATGGCAGCCACAGCACTGTATCCAATGGGATAGACATTCTTTTGTCACGCTGTGGTGGCTTCATTCTTGGAGTAAGACATCTAGGATTTGGACAGGACATCACTTAACTGATTATCTGACCATTAATCCAAAAAAGTCATTTTCATAAAAATTGCAGATACAAGGTCTTGTCACCCCAGCGACAATAAGCTTTCCACATGTGAAGATACATTACAAACACAAATTGGAAATGAAATGGTAGAAGGCACCATGTACATAACCAATGGACCAAGGACCTTGAAATCAATGGTGTCTTAAAAATCAATGGCATACTGCATTTTTCATTCTATTGGCCAAGTGAAATAGAAAGATTTAAAAAAGACCAAAAACTTAACTTTCTGAGAAGACGATAATCTTTAAGAAATCAATCAGATTTCCGCACCTAAAGTTAGCCTAAGGTATGTATGACTACTTGGACACTTCATATAACACTGGGAAGTCCATACAAAAATGCAAAAACTGTGTTTTTCTTCACATTTGAACAGCAACATGATTCAAGCATCTTAGATTAAAGATTGTCATGAACAGTTATCTTCCTAAAACACACACACACATACAAAAAAACAAACAAACCCCAAAACCCTTCAATAAACTTTACAATTATTTACTAGGTATAGCACCTTGGTAATTTTCTCTGACTTGTCACATATAATTTGTGCAGTAAAATAAAATGCCAGCTACAGTCTATTTACTTGAAAACTCTGAGGTACAACAAAACATCATTAGATATATGCCCTTTTTAATTTATCAAAAGCATAATCAAATGCCTTTCCAAAGATTTAGTACTGAATCAAAGCTGTAAAAAGAAAAGTGGATGATGTCACCGTGACAAAATATTGCCCTTTCTGTCTTTATGCTGGAATTTCCAAGTCACTCCCTGAACCATATTATCAGTTTTGATCAGGTTTTGTACACTCTTGCAGCAGTATGTTTGGACCAGTAAATATATGATTGTACTGGACATATAGCACTTTGCAGCAATTGCATCTGATGTTTTTCTTTCTTTTTTTAGTCCTGCTTCATCATGAACATGCTTGTATATGCTTGCATCCATGTTAGCTACATTTGTCAAATGCCTATTTAGTTGATGTACCTAAAGAAGTACTTTTGTAAATGTAGGACCATACTTCCTGCATTGTAGATCAATCAAAATTTGAAAGAAGATAAGACAGATTCTGACTAGTGTGACAGTAAAATAAAAAGGATTAAGGCAAAGTATGCAAACAGCAAGTGCACATGCTCCGTATCTGTTACAATTTTGGTTCTGTACATCACAAAAACTGAACACAAAAGTCTCAACAATATTGACCAGAAGACCTCTTTGAGACAAAAGTAAAGTCTGTTTTTACTTCTATAATTAGCAACTGATATGTATTATGGATTATCAGTAACGATTTAATTCAGATCATGAAATGCTTATGATATATGTTGATTACTTTGTGTAGTTCTGGGTAATAATGATGAAGGGTAGAAGTAAAGTAAAATGTTTGCCACTGATACAGTCTCAAATCAAACTGCATCAAAATTGTTGAAATATTTAATAATGTTCACTATAACAGGTAAAAGATCATTCAATGAATTTCATCCACGTTGTATAAATGGGGAGTGTCAATGAATTTGGCTTTAATATTCAGCACCATCACAGAGTGCAATAACATTGTTGTGGTCTGTTAAGAGATTGCATGCAAAGTGCACACTTATTAATTTAATACAGCATACCCACTGTAAACATGCATTGTTGTTCTGATGCCATATCGAAGCCAAAATTGGCAATTCCCTTGATTTCATGAGCTTCGAAGTTTTGGAGTGATTTAATTTGATATGTATACATGTGTTCTAAAAGAAATGGGAAGTTTTAAAAATTGTTTCAGCTAGAACTGAGGTACACGTATTTGCTTTGATATGACACCAAATTAGCATCAAATATTTGTTGAGTAATCACCATCACACAATTGCACACAATGTCTGTTCACACCAACTATCCTTGCCCCTTGACTACTACACATATATTGTACGTATGAAAAGAATGAGTGTATTTGTCAAGACAGCACTCATGTCATACTCATGAAGATCTACGCCAAAGAGAAGTGTAGTGGCCCAAATATAGCAACTCTATCTGTACCGTAATATCCATATATAACATTGCTCTTGAATGATGTAAATTTCAAACTGAAATAGATTTGGTAGAAGATATAGATATGTAAAAGATATAAATACGATCAAAAGGTAGTGCCTGATTTAGGTCTGATAACAAAATGCACATGTACAAGAGGACATAGTAAAAAATTGCATATTTCTAGAACACATACTTACCACTTCAACAGTACAAGAAGACATTTGTTCCACATGCGTATCAGGAAACCCCGGAATAGTTTACCAAATAACTTAATAGAAGCATCCAGTGTCTACAGCTTTGAAATTGGTTTAGATAAGTTTTGGAACAACGAACACATCAAGTTTGACGCCACTCCACCTGGCCGCATGACTCAGCTTACTTCAAGAAGGACCAAATCTGAATCTGAATATAGAGGCTTAAACACTAAGCCTGCGTTCAGAATCATGAATTATAGGTAGGCAAGATATTTGCCTGAACATCACAACTTAACTAATTCCTCGATCCCCTCTTATATTCCTAAACTTTGTTAAAGTTATATTAAAATTTACAGTAAGACTGACCCCTACTAAGGGGTGTTGGACAGAAGAAGAATAGTAAATTTAACCAGTTAATTAACTGAGTTATTGTTAATTTTACTACCACTCACCAGACTCAGTTCGGGAAACCCACTCACAAGGGGGGCCCCTCCTTATAAGTAACCCGTCCCCCTTATAAGTAACCCCGTCCCCCTTATAAGTAACCCCCGGGGCACCCCTTATAAGGAGTCTCCACGCTTTTTTGCAATGCAACGCGAAAATGAAAGGACTGCGGCAATTCGCTTGATTATGTCCATAAAGCTTCACAAGTTTCCTAGTTACTCACGAAATTTGAGCAAAATCGGTTTGAGGCATCATATCTAAAATCATGGATTTAAATGCGATGTCAAACGACCCATGCGAATGCTGAAGTGCGAGCGATTACTGGCGTGAGTGTCGCCAGGCGCGGCGGCGCGGTAATGTTTGAGTGCAGACGTGGCGACTGAGTACGGAGACTTTCGTACTCAGTCGCCACGTCTGCACTCAAGCATTGCCGCGCCGCCGCGCCTGGCGACACTCACGCCAGCAATCGCTCGCATTTCAGCATTCGCATGGGTCGTTTGACATCGCATTTAAATCCATGATTTTAGATATGATGCCTCAAACCGATTTTGCTCAAATTTCGTGAGTAACTAGGAAACTTGTGAAGCTTTATGGACATAATCAAGCGAATTGCCGCAGTCCTTTCATTTTCGCGTTGCATTGCAAAAAAGCGTGGAGACTCCTTATAAGGGGTGCCCCGGGGGTTACTTATAAGGGGGACGGGGTTACTTATAAGGGGGACGGGTTACTTATAAGGAGGGGCCCCCCTTGTGAGTGGGTTTCCCGAACTGGACTAGACTGCTAGTGCTAACATTACATGCTCGTGTTTGTGGCTCAGTCAGAACCAATAATCATGCAGTTATTTGGCCTAACCTTTAATGAATCCCGAAGAAGGGCAACCGTGGCCTTTATTTTGGCGACCACATCATGGTCTTGTTGATGATGGTGGGCCGTCTGTTGTGGCTGCTGCTGCTGCTGTGCTGACGGTTGTTGCACCGGCACCTGCGGGGCCTGCTGGCCTGCCATGGCCTGAGGATGTGGCTGCGGAACAGCTCCCATCGCGGCGACATTCGGAGGCTGCATTCCTGCCATGATCGTGTTTCTTCCGTCTTCTTTTGAAAATCGAAACGATAAAGATGCCGAATATACCCCAAAATACCGATTTTACTACAAATAAAATCGAGTGCGTGCGACCACCAAACAAAATATACGGGACTACACAATAAAGGAAAAGACTTTTCTGAAGTAGTCTGATACGCTTCACAGGTGATGGGGCTAATATTAATTGTAAGATAGGATCACCACTCCGTTTCTTCTCGCAAGCTCGGCGGCTGCCCCTCATGTGGGCTGGCTGCTCACAGATATAAATATAGACCGGGGGCCCAGAAGATTTATTCAGCTGAAAAGGGTCACACTTTTTAATGGTCTCATCATATAGGGATGTGTCCAAGGGTCAATAAAATGCATTGCTGGCAAGTCACATCCTGTACCGTAAGCCTAGGGACCACAAAAAGGGACCCCGAAAAATGGATTTATTCAGCCGAAGGGGGTCACGGACAAAAGTTGGTGGATATTGTTCCTTTGGGTGTACTTATCATGAAAACAGCAATGCCAGCTATTTTATCCTGTACGGGGCCCCAGACAGTAGCCCCAAAGGGCCTCAGAAATATGGTGTTATTCAGCTGAAAAGGGTCACGGCTAATTTCTTTTGCAATGGAAGTAGTTCCCATCAGAGATATCCAAAACACCAATGCCAGCTATTTTATCCTGTACGGGGCCCTAGACAGTAGCCCCAAAGGGCCCCACCCCCCATAGGCCTACGTACAAACACACACAAACATTGATTTTATTCAGTTGAAAAGAGTCACGGCTAATTTCTTTTGCAATTGAAGTAGTTCCCATCAGAGATATTCAAAACACCAATACCAGCTATTTTATCCTGTACGGGGCCCCCAGACAGTAGCCCCAAAGAACCCCACCCCCCATAGGCCATACGTACAAACACACGCAAACATTGATTTCATTCGTGCAGCTGAGAAAAGTCACGGCTAATTTCATTTGCAATGGAAGGAGCACCCATCAGAGATATCAAAAACACCAAAGTCAGCTATGTTATCCAGTACGGGGCCCCGGACAGTAGCCCCAAAGGAGCCCCCCCCCCCCCCCCCCAACACACACACACACTAGTTTCATTCAGCTGAAAAGAGTCACGGCTAATTTCTTTTGCAATGGAAGTAGTACCCATCAGAGATATCCAAAATACCAAAGCCAGCTATTTTATCCTGCACGGGGCCCCAGTCAGTAGCCCCAAATTGCTCCCTCCCCCCCCCCCCCCCCCACACACATTGATTTTGTTCAGCTGAAAAGGGTCATGGCTACTTTCTTTTGCAATTGGAAGTAGTATAGTAGGCATACTCATCAGAGATATCCAAAACACTAAAGCCAGTTGTTTTATCCTGTACGGGGTCCCAGACAGTAGCCCCGAAGTGCATCCCCCCCCCCCCAACACACACACACACACACACACACACACACACACACACACACACACATTAGTTTCATTCAGCCAAAATGGGTCACGGCTAATTTCTTTTGCAATGGAAGTATACCCATCAGAGATATCCAAAGCACCAAAGCCACTTATTTTATCCTGAACGGGGCCCCAGACAGTAGCCCCAAAGTGCCCCCCCCACATACACACACATACACACACACACACACACACACACACACACACAACACACACACACACACACACACACATACACACACACACACACACATTAGTTTCATTCAGCTGAAAAGGGTCACGGCTAATTTCTTTTGCAATGGAAGTAGTACCCATCAGAGATATCCAAAGCACCAAAGCCAGTTATTTTATCCTGAACGGGGCCCCGCACAGTATAGCCCCAAACACGTGTAATTTCTTTTGCACTGGAAGAAGTACCTATCAGAGATATTCAACACACCAAGGCTAGTTATTTCATCCTGCACAGAGCCCTAGACAGTAGCTCCACAGTGTCCCATCCATTATACGTGTACTGTGAATCAGCTGAAAATGGTCTTACAAATTCTTTTGTAACGTTGATATCAGGGCCTACTGAACAGAGATATCACAAACACTAAAGCAAGTCATCTTATCCTGTATACGGGGTCCCATAGGTTACAGTAGCAAAACACTCAAGAAATTTGCAAAGGAAGCATACTTCTGTATAGTGCACAACCAAGATGACCATATTACGAAAACCAGTCATTTCTTGTACTGGGCCCAGGTTACAGTAGCCATAAAGTGCCCCTCCCCCACATAATTATTATAACATCATTTAACTGAAAAGAGTCATAGTTGTTTTTCTTTTACAATCGAAGTAGGCCTTAGTTTACATCATAGATACCCAAAACATCAAAGCCAGTCAGGTTTTCCCAGCCAATTTCGCACTTTTGTTGGTTCATTAATTTTGATAGAAGGTTCGAATTCGTAAAATGGGTATTCAAATTGGCTGGTACCCTACGTTCATTCAAATTCGCCTTGACTTGCCGAAAAGGGTATTTCAGTCATTAAATTTCGAGAAAGACAGTCAAATTCCAAACGTGTTCATTCAAATTCAAATCATGCTATTTCTTTGTTTCAGATCTTTTTAACATGTCTTTCTATGTGTGTTTTCGTTTCATCTATAAATTACTGTTATAAAGCAGTAAAAGTATCATATTTCTTATCTAGTATAACTGGATTTGGTTGTTCTGTAACCAGACTGGTAACGCTCCTTCTCTTTCATATACATGTCATTATAGGCCTATACGTGTACCAGTAATGCAGCTTAACTTCATTTTTTATAGTCATGACAGCACAATATATACAGACGTATATCTCTAGAAGACATAGAAAGAATTATTAAAAAAAACTTTTGAGGATCATAACATTGACTTCTTGTAACTGGCCGACCGCTCGTAATAAAGCGCTCGTAACGGCCAGATAATTTGTGGCTTCTTACTTCTTTGGATTCAAAAAGCACGTTAAAAAAATGGTGTCAAAGTCTCTTAAACGAATACGAAAACATGAATGCTATGATGCTTACAAAACAATAACTACGACGAAAGAAAATAAGGAAAGAGGCCAAGCATGAACATATATGTTTAATTGACTGCAGAACATGTTAAATTAGATGGCCAGAAATCAATTTGAGTGAACGAGCGCAGCATGTATTCACGTGACTATATCATTATGAATTTATGAATGAACGGATAGTGGAATGGTACTTGTCTTATGTATGGATTTCAGTTGAAAAAGTGTTATTTAGAATAAGGTTAGAGGTAATGTGAATGTTTCAAAATAAATTTGAATGAAGAGATTGATATGACATTGAACTACCATGTCATCTAGGCGAAATTTTTGCTAAATTTAATTCAACATTAAAGAATTCGATTAAAAGAGGTGCGATATTGGCCCGGATGCAGGGCCCTTGACAGGTATAGCCCCAAAGTATTCCCACCCCATATGAATTAATTGTTTTTAGGTGAAAACAGTCATGTATGCCTATTTTCCTTGGCAGTGGAATTAACAGCTGAGATACGTAAAACACAAACCCATCCAGTTAAGGGGCCCCCAGCCAGTAGCTGGAAAGTGCTCCCGTATTATTTTATTCTAAGTGAAAAGAATCATTGCTGTAATTTCTTTTGCAATGGAAGTAGTACTCAAGGAGGTATCAAAAACACCGAAACCAGTTATATAGCTGTACGGGGCCCCACGGAGTGTTCCTAAAGTGTCCCCACATGTAATTCCTCTATCACGATCTGCATCCCGATCTATTCAATCTGTCAGATCGGGAGGAGCGGCAAAAGTGTACGGGGACCGGGAGCATCGTAGCAGCAGCGTTTGGGTGATGGGGTTGGATCTGGCAATTTTACAGATCGGGAAGAAATTTTGAACTGGTTCAAAATTTCTTCCTCATCTCCCCATCAAGATTGACCTATTTTGAATCGTAGCTCAAACGGGGAGAGAGCAGTGACAGTGTAAATACCGCGGGATGAGCGTAACAATTCCAGGTTTTTCTGACCGTAGTAACAGCGGCACAAGAACGGGAAATATAGTCTAAACTAGACACCGACGACATGGTCCCGCTGCTGCGCCGCTTTCTTGATCAAAGCACGACCTTCCCGCTTTAACGACGCTCTCACTAAGTTCTCTACTCTCGTATAAAATCAAGGCCTGTTCCTACGACGCTTCATTCCTGCTTCGATAACGCTGTTGGCCGCTTTAGCTACGCTGTTCCTACGCTTTCCCAGACTCAATTATGCACGTCTTCCGCTCTCGCCGCTCTTAATCGAACGCAGCCGATACGCTGGAAAATGTTTGCCAGAACAGCAAAACTGATGATGATGAGGAGGACGCGTTGTCGTTGTCACGAAAATGAAGACGAAGGAGCGCATATTTAAGAAGAAGAGATGCAAACAATAAAGAGAATAAAGCAAAACACTTTGGAGCTACTGTACGGGACCCCGTGCAGGATAAGATATCTGACTTTGGTATTTTGATATCCGATGGATACTACTTCCATTGCAAAAGAAATTAGCCGTGACCCTTTTCGGCTGAATGAAACCAATGTGTGTGTGTGTGTGTGTAGGGGACACTTTGGGGCTACTGTCTGGGGCCCCGTACAGGATGAAATAACTGGCTTTAGTGCTTTGGATATCTCTGATGAGTACTACTTCCGATTGCAAAAGCAAGTAGCCGTGACCCTTTTCAGCTGAATAAAATCAATGTGTGTGTGTGGGGGGGGGGGGGGGAGGGGGAGGGGGTAAGGGGGCAATTTGGGGCTACTGTCTGAAGCTACTGTGTGGGGCCCCATGCAGGATAAAATAACTGGATTTGGTATTTCTCTGATGGGTACTAATTCCATTGCAAAAGAAATTAGCCGTGACCCCTGAATGAAACTATTGTGTGAGTATGTGTGTTGGGGGGGGGGGGGGCACTTTGGGGCTACTGTCTGGGGGCCCCGCACAGGACAAAATAACTGGCTTTGGTGTTTTGTATGTCTCTGATGGGTACTACTTCCATTGCAAATGAAATTAGCCGTTACTCTTATCAGCTGAATAAAGTCAATGTGTGTGTGTGTGTTTGTACGTAGGGCTTATAGAGGGTGGGGCACTTTGGGGCTACTGTCTGGGGCCCCGTGCAGGATGAAATAGCTGGAAGTTGGTGTTTTGGATATCTCTGATTGGTACTCCTTCCATTTCAAAAGAAAATAGCCGTGACTCTTTTTAATTGAATAAAATCAATGTTTGTGTGTGTTTATACGTAGGCCTATGGGGGGTGGGGCCCTTTGGGGCTACTGTCTAGGGCCCCGTACAGGATAAAATAGCTGGCATTGGTGTCTTGGATATCTCTAATGGGAACTACTTCCATTGCAAAAGAAATTAACCGTGACCCTTTTCAGCTGAATAACACCATATTTCTGGGGCCCTTTGGGGCTACTGTCTGGGGCCCCGTACAGGATAAAATAGCTGGCATTGCTGTTTTCATGATAAGTACACCCAAAGGAACAATATCCACCAACTTTTGTCCGTGACCCCCTTCGGCTGAATAAATCCATTTTTCGGGGTCCCTTTTTGTGGTCCCTAGGCTTACGGTACAGGATGTGACTTGCCAGCAATTCATTTTATTGACCCTTGGCCACATCCTTACATGATGAGACCATCAAAAAGTGTGACCCTTTTCAGCTGAATAAATGCTCTGGGCCCCCGGTCTAATTGTGTAAGCTCGGTGATCCATGTCAACAAAAGATACAGCTTTCACATTGGGCACGGGCCAGGAAAAAACAGTGTGTGTATGTGTGTGTCTGTGTGTGTGTGTGTGCGCGCGCCCAATATGAAAGCGTTATCTTTTGTTGACATGGATCAACGAGCTTACACAATTCACCGTATGGAACGCGTTTCGCACCCAAATTATTATCTCATAAGTCGCAAAAAATCGAAAATGACTACATTTGCAGAAATTTTCGTAGAATAAAAAGTACTGAACCAAATTTAATGATTTTGGTATCATGGTCTTCTGCGGAAGATGCTCTTTCTAATGATGTCAAAAAATATATCACTTTTAGAACGCAAGGTACTGAAAATCCACCGTTCCGCTTTTTTTGGGACACCCGGTATATATATATATATATATATATATATATATATATATATATATATATAATTATATATATAATATATATATATATATATATATATATATATATATATATATATATATATATATATATATATATATATAAATGCCAGCAGTAAAATTTTAGAGACAGCTCTCTAAAGTTTGCTTATACTAGGTCAAGGGTGTTGGAGTGGCAACTGGGTGCGCATTATGCCCAATGTGGCTTTATAGGGCTAAGCTATTCAATCTCTCATTGACGACAGACACACGACACCGGAGACACGCACAGACAAGCCAAGATTGCCTGTTGCTACATTCTCAGATTATTTCGGGGGAGGAAGCAATTAAAAAAAAAAGGATAGAAACCAGTCTAGCACAGACATACTGCAGCAGTTAAAGTGTAAAATCATAACATTCTGACGCCATTTTGAAAGAGACGTCCATATATACTGGGACAATGATAATACTTATGGTCTTACCTATCATCTCGCTCGTGGTTCCTGATGGAAGAAATGAGATCCGGTCTAGAGACGTCGTTGAAACTGATTGATATGGAATAAATGCTTTGCATCTACTATCACTCTCAGTAAGAGGCGCAAATCCAACAGATAACCACTGTCCAGACAAGGCAGAGCAAAATAAAAAGTCCGAACTCGAGATCATGCATTCGTCGAGATGTTACTGTACGTTTCGAAATGCAGGCCCGTAGCCAGGGGGGGGGGGGGGGGGGGGGGTGCGTCGGGTGCGTACGCACCCCCCCCCCCCCCCCCAAATTCTGAAAGGTCCACTTTTTCATGATAACTGTTTTTAGCAATTCTCAAGATAACAATCTAAATAAATATAAAGACACATTATATGCTACGTAAATGTGGAAGAGTACGTTTAACAATGTTAAAAATAATTGTACGAAACCCTTTTGTTGTATGAACCATCGGATCGTCCCCATGCACACAAACACAAATGTTATGTATCAATTTGTGCGAGCTATCATTATATTGGCACTGCATGCCATGGCCCTTGGTGCGTGTGACCGGTGTTTTTTTTTTTTTTTTTTTTTCCACTGGCCGCCCGAGTACGTGCGATTCGTGGATGACATTGAGGTTGACACTTGCATTTTTTCACAGGAACAGAGGTAAGTGGATGAAAATCTAATAGCCTCAAGTTTACATATATGATAAAAATTAAAGAAATTTCCTCGAAATTACTATAATCGAAAACCTGAGACATTTTATATCTACGTCTCACAAAGATATAGTACATGTATATATAAGTACATGTTGGCATGATAATGCCTGGGGATAGATTATTATGTCAACTATTTTCCATTATGAATGCATGCTCCAATCAAATTGTGAAAAGGTGGTCATGAATTAGCAATTCTTACGAACGATCAGGAGAGACAAAACAAAATGAAAGGCCTGTCTTACTCCAGTTCTCTTGTAACACTCATTGGGCCATTATGCATGCCTAACGAATTATAATAGCTGCTTTTTCTAGCCCTTTTGCTCTTTGCAGCCCAAATTCGAAAATGCCTAGAGACAGCTAGTAACCAAATATGCTACTTTAATTTAATAAATAAGAAATAACCATTCCAGTATGTATCTTAGTGTGCACAGTAAGACAGATCAAATCAAATAGGAAAACATCTGAGCACTAAGCCTGAGGTCTGAATTTGCACTCAACTTCTTATGGCTAACGGATGTTTAATTTTTGAATTTCACTGACCTCCAAATTTCACAAAGAAAACCTTCTTAGCATGATGGTTAATATGACATTTGACTGACATTGGAGATGTTTGCGAATCGGATCTACTACCTTTAATATTAAATTTAAAATGATTATCTGAAAGTTCGGAAATGCTGGAAATGCTGTAAATATCCTACTACAAGGAGGCAGAATATAAATGGTTCACATTTACAATTCATTTTGTTTTAAAATTTTTCTTATTTATTTTCATTTTTGACAAACTCGCATACCAACGGCTGATATACTGTATAGTAAGGTGAATGTTTCATCTTCCAAACAGCATCCAATGGGATGGAAAACTCCAACTGAAAGGTGGACACCGTGACCATACTCGCTAAAGAAAACGCGTAATAGGGGTCGTTTTTTTTCTCACGGATTAGATGGAAAGTGTGATGTACGAGCGTATATAATCAAAGGGTATCAAAAAGGCCGAAATTTGGGAAAATGGTATATTGTTCAATCATGATGAAGTACTTCTTTAGGGTGCAGGAAACATTTAAGGAATACTTGTTTTTAAGGCCCGAACAAAATCATATGATCATTACTCGTTTAGGGGTCATTTTGAAAGTCCATGTATGAGCATGGTGTCCACCTTTTAATTGTCGCTACCCCTCCCGGGACAGTATCAAAGGACCGTTTTGTTAATTAACGCAATCCCCCCTTCCTTTAAAAATCCTGGCTTCAGGCCTGCTAACGCGGGTATACAATAGAAAAAATAAAAGTTAAAACAACACCAGGAAAATCACTATTCTCAATTTTGCTGCGCGCTACGCGCGCAGAGTCTCGAACACATTTAAACTTTGCAACTTCCTGGCAAAATGAGTTTTTACTACAAGTGTATTTCCTAGATGAAATACCGTAACGCGATTGCATGCAAGAGACAAAAATACAAATTTCCTCGAGACTTTAAAACGTCATTAAAACAGTCAAAATTCACAATTTGCGGCGCGCTTCGCGCGCAAATTCTTATACCACTTTTGTAGTTCGGTCGTCCAAAGAATATATACATATATATATATATATATATATATATATAATTGTGTGTGTGTGTGTGTGTGTGTGTGTGTGTGTGTGTGTGTGTGTGTCATCATTGGTATTGGTACCGAAGGTCCGTTTTTTTAGTGACCGCACCCCCCCTTGAAAAAATCTGGCTACGGGCCTGAAATGTAATGTTCGTCTGCGCGGAAGTTGAGCTATTGGGGTATAAACTGTGTATAATGCGCCGCTTGAATCTTATCTGTATTGAATGGGGTTTTTTGTTTTCTTCTTCCGCGAGGGGAAACCCCTGAAACCCATTCTATCTATGAAATGGCGCTCTGTCTTCCACCTCAGTGCACCGAGGCGGAGGGCAAAATGTAATTGTATTTGAGTTCATGCGGTTAGGTGGTTTTATTCGTTCTGAAATACTTTTGTGAGCTTCCTTTTCTTTTCTGAAAGGTTCGATCCCCCGCTATACTAGCAGGCTACAAACACAAACACACACATACACACACACAAACACACACACAGACACACACACACATTGTCTCAAACATGCACGGGCAGACAGTGTATTACACTTATCGCTCCAGAATATATAAAGAAGAGTTTGTTCGCAAAAACCGATAGTCCGGTATTATGCCAAATGGAGATCTTGTGCTTCTTTTGACCTTAACTTAAAAAAATTACCTTTATTGTAGTGACCAATATATCATTTAAAAGGTATTATTTTTTACTTTATGACAGAGACCGTACTTCAAAATCTTAAAAAATGGACTTATAGGTTTTTGCGGAAAAAAAAAATGTATAGATTTATATAATTATACACTTGGTGATTCTATCCTTCTATGAAGAGTGCTCAATATCCTCAAAGGAAGAGCTTTAGACAGAAGTATTGGAACAAGTTCACTCGGTTGAAAGCAGGTTCATCCGTATTTATTGCTACTCGGAGTTTCATGCAACCTCCACGAGGCGCAATCATCAGGCAATGATTTAATCATTGCCTGATGATTGCGCCTCATGGAGTTTGCATGAATCTCCGAGTAGCAATAAATACGGATGAACCTGCTGTCAACCGAGTGAACTTGTTCCAATACTTCTAGATTTATATGTATATATATATATATATATATATATATATATATATATATATATATATATTATATCTAATGCCGGAATTAAGATGGATCTTTCATAAACATCGTCAAAGCTGTGAGGGGGTGAGCCCTCTAGTGTTCTAAATAATGTTATACATCCATCTTTCTATATGAGCTCTTATAGGTGAGCACTGTCAATGACGCGTTAGACTAGAATATCATTACATTCTGCTATATACATTGAAACATACACACAAAAAACACATACATTATATATACATATATATATATATATATATATATATGTGCATATAGTCTTTTGGCTTTTAAAACTCTGCTCAAGTTTTGTTGGAAATTGGTTGTTTTTCTTATGTTCGTGCCCAAAGTCCTGATGAAGACCCGTAAAAAGGTTGAAAGCTCGGCGTCATTAAAATCAATGAGTGAACGGCATGCAACGTCCGATAGCTCTTTCTGTCTTTACCCCCCTATATATTTTTTTTATTTATGTATATACTTTATTATATATGAGTTGATAATAATAATTGATTAAAAATGTAAGATATGCATATAAATATAATTTGTGTGTACTTTTATTGTATACTTTTTATAGCATGACAGTATATAATTTCACATCAGTATGTAAATGAATCAGAATAATATTATATTTGTATAATACTTTTATGTATTACATGAAGAAATATTTTATATATACTGCAAAAACGTTACTCCCCCTTGGAACTTTAATTTTGAACGGGAATGTTTTGCGTTAAATAATTTGGCAAGAGTATGGATCATGTACTGACTATGTATTCTGTCTCATAATGACAGTGATCCGTTTGATCAGGCATGACTGAACATTCGTTAAAGTAAAAATTTCCACATTTCCATGTTTAAAAATTAGAAAGATATTAGAGGCCATAGAGGCCGTTTTTTTCTAATGATTATCTAACGTCCATTGCTGTTTCATTTCCCATTTTATTATATATCGTAATATGTCATATCAACAGTGTGTATTACTCCTATTTCAACAATGAAGTGTATACAGCTAAGCTTCACTACTTACAGCAGAAAAAACAACAACAACAGCACGTCTATTTACGATCTGTAGTTTGATGATATGCAAGATTATCTTTTATTCTACCTTAACACGTTAAGTCTCGTCTGTTAATTTGTGTAAACATTACTCAATACAATATACATCACACTCATTTCATTCTTTATGCAATCTTCCTGTTTCGAGCTGATTAAATAACAAACATCATAAATTGATACCAATTCGCTTTACAATAACTTCTTATCTATATACATTACCGATCGTATAGCTTCTCACAGTTTATATTTTATTTTACAATAAATTGTATGTGACCGTGCATCACCAAACTAACAAAAAGTCGCACTCCCTGACTTTACGCAAGGACGCAATATACGTGTAGGTGACACCAGTCCTGTCAACCTGGTCAATCTTGAGATTTTCATATTTTCTGAAAAAAACAATTCTTCTTCTACGTTATTCTAAAGTTTGGAATCATAAAACGAACGGGAAACTGAATTCAGTTTAGCCTTTTTTTTTTCTAGAACAGAGTTTTGGCAGAATACATAAGGTACGTCTTTCCATTCTTAAAATCTTTTGCACTCACTTTAATAAATTTCAGCTCTAATTACTCTTGAAAGGAGGATGATGCTACTTAGAAAGTTTTATAGGTTATACAATGTAGGCCTATAGCCAATGTGATAGCCATAGGCAAGTAAGCACGCCGAATTTTAGCCTAACCGGTTGATTCCTTCATTGGTGTAGCTGTGTAGTTTTACATCCTGTGTTTGTCTCATTCAGTGCGCAGAGCAAGACATGGAAGGAAGGATTAAGTGCGTGAATAGGCTGAACCTATTCTTCTGAGCCTAAATTTGTGCTTTCTTTCCAACATTAAAACTAATGAAGAGTCGATTAGAACTGACTAATCATTCTAAAGCTTCAAGTCTGCTCTCTCAGAATCTTCCCTTAGCTGATATAACATTTCTGGCGACTTTTTTTGTTGGTTTTGTGGTGAAGGGTCACGTTCATTCATTCATTTCATTTACATACGAAAACATAACAACATTTACAAAATTCTAAATGCAATTACCGTGCTACAGTTTATACATTTTGAAGTGAATTATACATATGAAGCCAATTAATATAAAGATACATGTGCCCGTTTTTCTTTTGCGATTACTTGACAGATAGTGTATTGATGTAAACTGATAGAATTCTTTGAGGATCAGGACTTGTCATTTCTTGTTGTGTGTGATTTTAAAGATTGTTAGAAATTTTGTTCCAAAACCCTTATTTCATTTATTTATGTATTTATTCAAGCTTTCTTTAAAAAATACAGGGTAGACACATTCAGTTTGCCAACTGCTTTACAATGGCGCCCTGTATATACACAAGATATAAAATTACAATACATTTATAGTAACATGATTCATACAACTTCAGATCAATGACATCAAAAAACAAAAGAACTTAGGCTACCTTATCTACATTACTATACTGTATAATGGATACATCAAAGGTTATAGGGCCTTAGCAATTTGAAGAAAAAAAACCCTCAATGAAAGGATTAAATTCAAAAAAGTTAAATCAAACAATTACAAGACATAACAATCTCATGTGTCAATTACCATGAGCCTACAATGTTTCCATTTGCCTGTGCTTGTCAAATCATTTTGCAGCATGTTATACCACACTGCGCGTTGCATTTTATTATCCGTTTATTCATACAAACCATACTTGCACCTACGGATAAATGTTAAACTTGATGATATCTCACTTCAAGCGATTGATTGGCTTGTATAGGATTTATTTTCTAAGATTAGTTATAGTTAACACATTCGCTAAGAGTTGCATTCCAGAGTAATTTTTTTTCGCGAAAGAAATCACACCTATTCTCTCTTTCCCGAAACCTCTTCTCCATGTCCTCTAGGAGATAATAAACTTCCTCACTTTCCAAATGATGTCATGAGAAATAGGGGAGAAAATAGCGTTGGAGACTGTGCTGATAAGAAGAGGAATATTTTTTCAAGCTTTCTTTAACTTTGGCAGCCAGCATGGATGCGAAGAAAAGTAGTGGCAACATCCAAAAAAACAAAAACAAAAACAAAACATCTAACCAATGAGAGAACCGCTGCGACTGGCCTTAATACAAAGCCTTATGAGGGCATGTTAGTGGTTTTCACTCTTGCCGTAGAGGGAGTGCTTATAGCCTAATTCTGGTATCATTCCCTTTGACCAATTATAGTATATTTACTATTAAACTCTACATGCACACATCAATTCAAATCAATTCAATTCAATTCAACTCGTTTATTTCCATTTCAATCACACACAAAAAAACAACATTAAGCATTCAGTGTTACAGATGAACATAAAAAGCAATGACAAAGAACCACAACATCGACATCAGATCATAGTCATGAACAGTCATAGATTGTTCCAGATTACAACAGGCAACAAGTAAAATGGAAAATGGTGTACACATAAAAAGCCAATAAGGCCTGTAGGCGCGCGTACATCGTTGTTACAATTCATGTACAATTGGAATCTAAGTTATTTTCACAAATCATAAATCAGTTTTATACAGAAGATACACAAAAGAACATAAAAAACGAGAACAAAAACAACCATAAACACAACATCAGTACACAACGATTAAAGTTTATAACTTCTGTTCAACACAAAAACTGATCGGACCTATGTATGTTATGTACATGTTATGATGCTACATCAAAGCACTTAGTTATCAAGGTAAAGGCCCTATCACCATATTGGTACACTGTAGCTCCATGCTATCACTGCGTTTCCTTTACACTGTCAGAGATACTGGAGTGACAACTATACCTGTCTGAACGCTCATGGCCTCAGCTTTGTTATACTGCGGTACATTAATACTACTTACGAAATATTATATTCCAGTATAATCACTCCGTCGCTTCAACACTTCTCTTTCGTTTAGCGACATATATTTCAACTCGTTGCAACTAACTAATTGATATCTTATAGCATGAATACTTATAACACGAGATACAGGTTAAGTAGGACACTAAAATTCAATGATTGTTATTTGCAGCATGCCATTTCAAAACGTCATTTTTCTTAATATTAGCACAAGGCACATATGCTTTTCTTTCGTCTCTTCTGCAACTTTACCACTTTCATTCACACTTTGAAAATATAGCAATTACTCATCTTAAACAACGCAATCTAGACAAATACAATTCACATGTCACACCAGTACAACGTTTCATGAAAATGCACTTTGCAATCAACATGTATAGAAGTATCGATTGGTCTCATTGAAAGAAGAGAAAACCAACATCACGTCCAGTTCAGCTATTGTGGAATAAGCATGGAATGCCTGAATCCCTAAGCTCATTGTAAGAACTTACTGCACCTAACTGTCACTTTCTCAGAAACGTTCCCGCAGCGACTCGTTCTATTTCGATCTTGTTTTAAGAGATGGGATAGGATGCCCATTCGTTGTATTGCTAGTTTCATAAGAAAAGCTAATTGAAATAAGAGGGAAAGGGAAGGTTGGAGAGGATAATTGTTGACGATTATCAATATATAATGTAACATATATAAAGAGAGAGAGAGAGAGAGACACACACACACACACACACACACATATAAACGTTAGAGGAACACAAAATAATGTACCAGGTACCTATATATATTTGATATAATTATATATACATGTACATATCAATGTATTCCTATAAGAACAACGCGACACTGTCATGTTACTCCGTAGTTTGTGTTTTCACTTTTGTTCAGATTAATTGAATAAGGAAACCTAAAGTAAAACGTGGAAATACACTTCTTTTCTTTACACTGTTATTTTTCTCTCATAATTGAATAGAATTATAAAAAAAAAATCTCTTCCTTATCAGAGGTCCTTCAGGGTTGTCTGTTCTGACGCTTTAAAAGGTCACGTCTATTGGATACAACATTGATGTTATCATTCTTTTAAAGATGGTTAGTGTATATCGTACATCAATAATTGACTTCACGATTTTATTTAATCCACATAATGTTACATGATTGTAACCAATATGGCTACTTGAAACAAATGCAAAACGGGGGGGGGGGGGCACGTGAAAAGCGGTAACTTTTTTTATTTTTGTCCGATTTTAGCTCAATCTGTTGCTGTTTATTTGTGACATATTGCACTGTTAATTCCCAAATGGAAAACCTGTAAAAGCATATATTGAGTAAACATTTGCACTGAATGTCGAAGCAATTCCAGAAAAAAAAAAAATCAAAAGGTTTTATATTTTCCTTTGATTTTCCCACATTAAACATGTTAAAGGTGTCCGCAAGGCTTATTTTCATTAAGTAAATGCAATATTGTCCATTGACACTATACGATGATGCACGATACCTTTTCTCTCTTGTTTTGCACTACTTTGGGGTTTATCTGTATACTATTCTTTTATTCTAAAATTAAAATTTAAAAGTAAAGTAAATTAAAAATTAAAAGTACGAAAGAAAAATGTTACATGTCATTATCTTCGATAAGAGAATAATGCACAGGATTCCATGCACAGAGACAGATATCAATTCTTTAGCAAAACGAGTGAAACTTCCAGTATCCCTCAGATCCATATCCGGTGTGGACACCGACGTAGTTGATTTCCATGAGTGTCGGGTAAGTGGCCGCCAGGAAAGGGGTAGAATCCCCGTGACGCCCCACCGCGATCATGTTGTTACGGAAAGTGATCCAGAAGCGGTTGTAGATGCCATAACCAGAAAGGATGTTTGGCGTTTTCACTTTGATCGTAATTGCACAGTCTCCGCTGAAGTTTTTCCCTGCACACGGGCGTATAGAACTTGCCGTGTTGCTCCAACCACCAACGACTTGGGTTAAAGGTCTTGACAGAGGGAAACCAATTGTAACAATTAAAAAAAAAAATCACTCACATTACGGAAAAGGGCGGTTGAAGTGGAAACTAACTGGAAAACATCCTCCTCCTGATGATGTTGATTTTTAATTAGTAAATGTATTACAATAATTGTACAGACCACAAGTGACAGTCCGCCCTCTGATAAATTAAAAAAGAAATCATTGATAAAATTAGTAAAGAAGGTCGTACAAGCATTATCCCTTGAATCCGTCAAATGTCTTACTCTATGATATCCCAAGAATGGACGAATTATACCGCCAAACCCAAATTTGATCGACACATGACATTGAATTGCCAACGGAAGGATGGAAAAAAGAAATCAGACAAAATATTTCTGACAAGACGAGCTGAACAACAAACCACTACCTTTCAAAAGCTTCAACTTGAAGTAGAACATTAAGTTCCCCTGGGATTTCAATGAAATTGTCCTGTTCCTGTTATTGTTCACCAAATATCCATTTGCGTACGTCCGTCAAGAGGGTGTTGCGGCACAAATTGTCATCCCTGCACAAATTGTCACCCCCGGCTTGGGGCGACAATTTGTGCATGGAGTTGACGGTTCCCAATTTTTTACTTCGATGGCGACAATTTCTGTAGGCAAAATGAAACGTAGCTGCACAAATTGTCGTCGGCCATTGTCTTAAGCTGCAGAAGATAATGCTAAGATGCACTTCGAATTGTGCGGTGGTTGAGGTGATCGTTCCTGTGTTATGCTTGGATGGGGGTGGGTATGATAAGGGAGGTGGCCCTCATGGTATGATTGGTATTAACTTTGCGGTGTGAATGTGTGTGTGGGGGGGGGGGGTGGGGGCAACATGGTATGTGTTGTGTATGGTGTGTAGGTGCGTAGGCCCTTAATTATGTGACGTGTGTATGCGTCTGCGCATGTGTGTGTGTGTGTGTGTGTGTTTGGAATATGATACATGTAATATGGGTGGAATCTGTGTGCATTGTGCATGGTGGTTGTATAGTGGTAGTGGAGTCTGTGTGCGTTTGTGTTTGGATGTTTGTGCGCGTGTGTCTTTTTATGTGTTTGGTGCGTATGTCTGTGGTGTGTATGATATGTGTGTGTTATGAGTATGGTGGTCTTTCTTTACGGGTGTATGTGTGGTGTGTATGTGCAGGGGTTTACATGACCTGTGGTGTGAATGTGTGCGTGTTTGGCGGGGTCTTTGTGTATGGTGGTGATGGTGGTTCTGTGTGTGTGTGTTTGTATGTGTGTGCGCGCGCGCGTGTATGTACGTATGTGCATGCATGTATGGATGTGTTTATGCACGAACGTTTGTGTGTGTGTGTATGTGTGTACGTCTTTTTGTTTGTTTTTTCTAGCCCAACGGAGGTGAGGGGAGAGTATTGGGATCACCTGCGACGTCTGTCCGTCCGTCGTCCGTCCTCCCATCGTCTGTGCGTAACGCCACACACACACACACACACACACACACACACACACACGCACACACACACACACAGATAACACTTTATTATAAACTCTGTACTCAGGGCTTGAATTTCCATCAAACTTGGAGGGAAGGGTGGTTAAAAATACAAAGTTTCACATCTTACCAAACATGGATGTCACCTTAAGGTCAAAGGTCACAGGCAAGGTTCAGTGTTAAGTTCTGACGGCATGTTTCTATCATGGCTCATAACTTTCCATCCGTAGGACACACACACACACACACACACACACACACACACATTTCCCTTACACTCATCCATCATCCACCCACTCCCTCCCCCCACACATCCACACACGACCCTCAAACCCACACCCCATCCATCCACTCCTCTCCTCTTCACGCGCATCCCACACATTACATCCAAACATACTCACACTTACACACAAACGGACACTCAATTATCATGTGTGCGGGCAAACACACACACACTTCCTCGAAAATTTAACATGAGTTTCACATTAACAATTTGTGCCGTCAGCTCCCTGCACAATTTGTCGCCCATTGAAGGGGGTGACAATTTGTGCAGCAGGATGTTTTGTCCACGGAAAGTCTGCAGTAATAGCGATGCTCATCCATACTATGTCTTTCTATACACACTTTTGTAAGGACATCACATGAATTAGAATGATGACCTTGAAAACAGCTGCATTTTCATGATTTATGTATGTGTGTGTAATTGTGTGTGTGTGTTTGTGCGTGTGTATTAAAGTAATATCTAAATCGTTTCCTCTGAATAACAGCACTGCTACTAATACGAAGATCGTCCCGAACTCTAGATACATTCTGCATCGCAAACCACCATTCATTTCGTCCTGTATTGGATAAGGGCTTTAGAAATATAGTAGAAGAAGTAGCAATTATCAATTGTTAACAGCTTACCTATTTCACGCATGTCCCGCTTCTCCATGTTGACGCTACTCAATCCCAACGTAACGTCGTTATTAGCACTGAGTTCAAAATCCAGTGACGTCATGTTGTCCGTGACGTGCCAACCAGGGAACGTGTACCTCCGAGAAGTACCAACGTTCGGAGTGTGGAGGATTGCACAAGCTATGAGGTATTGAAATAGGAAGCAGCGGTGGCGTATCTAGGGAAAACGGCGCCCGGGGCAAGCGCGAAAATTGCGCCCCTAATTTCTGAAAAAGTGTTCAACCCCAACCCGATCCCGGTAGGGACTTTAAAAAAAGGTCCGCATGATATGCTTTTTCAAGCACCTAAGAGGGGTCTTTTGAGGGTGATTTATATGAAATAAATTTTGATAAATTTTGGCGAGCGAGCGCAGCGAGCGAGCCAAAAAATTTTTGTATTTCAGCTTACAAAACATGGAATCCATGTCATTTTTTCTTATTAAATCTTACAATTCTAATCTAGATATAGTGACGGCCTTATAGATAACGATTTATACCAACAAACTAAGGACTTGAAAAAATACTCTAAATGCGCGAGTCAGCCGAAATTTGTTAATTTCTGCGTCATCAATAAAGTTTTGTTCTTATCTTTTTTTTGATAAATTATGGCGAGCGAGCGCAGCGAGCGAGCCGAAAACTTGTGTATTTCAGCTTACAAAGCATGGAATTCTTGTTGTTTTTTACTTATCAAATCTTACAATTCTAATCAAGATATAGTGACGGCTTTAGAGATAACGATTTATACAACAAACTAAGGACTTGAAAAAATACTCTAAATTAGTATGCGCGAGTAAGTCGAAATTTGTTTATTTCCGCGTCATCATCACGTTTTGTTCTTATTTTCTTCTTTTTTTGATAAATTTTGGCGAGCGAGCGCAGCGAGCGAGCCGAAAATTTCTGTATTTCAGCTTAAAAAACATGGAATTCTTGTCTTTTTTGCTTATTAAATCTTACAATTCTAATCAAGATACAGTGACAGCCTTATAGATAACGATTCATACCAACAAACTGAGGACTTGAAAAATACTCTAAATTTGTATTCGCGAGTAATGAGTCGACACTTGTATATTTCTGCGTCATCATCACGTTTTGTTCTTTTTTTTTTGTTATTTTTTGGCGAGCGAGCGCAGCGAGCGAGCCGAAAATTTTTGTATTTCAGCTTACAAAACATGGAATTCGGAATTCTTGTGTGAACACAATAACACAATAAACATTGTTATTTGTCCGCGTCATCATCATGTTTTGTTTTTATCTTGTTTGATTTGGTTTTCTGCCCCCTTCTCCCTCCCCCCCCCCCCCCCCCTCCTCCCCGGTCCGGGCGAGTTTTGTTTTGTTTTTTTTTCCTTCTTCTTCTTCTTCTTTTTTTTTCTTCTTCTTCTTCTTTTTTCTTTTTTTTTTCTTCTTCTTCTTTTTTTTTTCGTTTTTTTTGCGCCCCCAAGGAGTGGCGCCCGGGGCACGTGCCCCCCTTGCCTCCCCCCTACTCTCTAAAAAAAAAATCGAGTGAAAATATTCACTCTTAAAAGAGTGAATACAAAAAAGAGTGAATTTAGAGTGAAATTGGAGTGAATTTTGAGTGAAAATGTTCATTTTCACTCATTTTGGAGTGACCTCAGGGATCACTCGAAGATTTTGGAGTGATCCCTGAGGTCACTCTAAAACGAGTGAAAATGAACATTTTCACTCAAAATTCACTCCAATTTCACTCTAAATTCACTCTTTTTTGTATTCACTCTTTTAAGAGTGAATATTTTCACTCGATTTTTTTAGAGAGTAGATACGCCACTGGGAAGCAGTGCAGAATGTAGGTGATTTCACACACGATACATAATAAAGTCCGAATACTATGCATTTTGCTTATTAGTCCCTAATTACACGTAAAGAATTAATTCACATTATTTCTTGCTTTGGATAGCATCACAACTAACCATCAGCAGCTTTCTTTATTTTGTCTTTCTCTTTTAGACATTCATTTCAATTCAATACAATTTTAATTCAAATTCATTTTTCGAAAAGGACATAAGCATTTTACTTTCTTTGGTAACAAAAAATAAGGTTCCACAAGCAGAAAAAAACAAAACTGAAAGAGTATACAATAATTCTGGAACCATATAGCAATTCTACATTATCATGAAAACTTAATTGATGAAAATGAAACAATACGCAAACTTCGAAAAAAGGAGGGACCCACTACTAAGACACAGCTTGTAGACTGTAGGCCCCTCATTTTTTTTTTCTTACATAAGATTATTAAACATTTGGTGGCTCAGCGGACAAGGCCACGGACACTCGATTCTTAAAGAGGAAATCCAGTCCAAACATAAGTTAGTCTTATGAAAATTAGTAAAATTTTACAAGTTCAACAGTAAAATTTGACTGAAATTGGATGAAAAATAACGAAGTTATGAAATTTGGAAGTTTTGGTAATTTCTCCAAAGCAGTTCTTGTACAGTGGGTTTGAATATTCAAATGAGTTTGCGAACCATGTCATACCCTTATAATATTTTCCACTTATCGTGTACAAAAAAATGACGAAAATTCAATGTTTTTGTCATTGAAGTCTGAAACATGTCAAGTCTTAATCCTGGTTGAATAACTTCAGAATAGTGATCAGTTAGACATACGAGGATTTGAGCCTCGGAGATAATTGCGTTTGAATGAAAAACAGGAAATTTCAAAATGTTATGTACAAACTATATGGTATGTTGTGAAAGAATGACTTGATCACTTTGCCATTTGCATATTCATATTGACTGTTCAAGAACTGTTTCCTCCCAAAACACAGTGAATTCCAAAATTTCATAACTTCCTTATTTTTCATCTGATTTCGATCAAATTTATACCGTTCAACTCGTAATATTTTACTTTTTCTTATCAGACTGACTTATATTTGGACTGGATTTCCCCTTTAAGTCCTACTAGTTACACAGCGAAAAACTAAAGAAGTAAAAAAAAAAACACAGTCACAGTTTATTGATATTTCATGCCCTCTATATGTATATATATATATATATATATATATATATATATATATACATGTATATACTAGGATACTAGGTACTAGGTGTTTCAAAAATCGTTTCCTAGTTTTGATCCTTAATAGCTCAAAAACTATTCATCCGATAAAACTGTCATTGATATGAGTAATAGCTGAATAGTGTACAATTTTGTTAAAGATAATTTCAATGTCTAAGCATAAATCAGTTTCATTAAATCTAAGATTGATTTTGAAGTAAGGTTTCAGATTTGGGTCAAATTTTAACCCTCTGTACAAAGATTGAACTTTGCACAGGAACCAATGATGTGTATGTGAGTGTGTACTGACAATGGCCCTGAACAATGGACATGCCTGAACCACCTGTTGACTAGGCGTCGGTCTCGCGCTCTCTGGCTCATGAATGCTTAATCAATAATTCATGTGGAATGCCCTGGGCACTGCTAACACTCTAGTCCAGATTCTGGACGTTTTTTTATCATTACGTATCCACGCGCGCTCCACAGCTTATCGCGCTATCCCCTGTAACCGCTCGATATCGATGAGGGCGCCAACAAACCTGTCCGAAAAAAAAACGTCCAGAATGGTTTGACAGTGCCTAGGGTCAAAAGTTCATATTAGGTATGCTGACGTAATGCCCTATCTCTCGCAAGCTCATTGCGTATGCATGAAAACTACGGGATCGATCACAGAAAAGAGTTCTGTGGGATCGATCGATCTGCAGCCAGCTGTGTGCATTGCACCGTGAATACAGTGCGATCTGCCACAATTACTAATTATGTGCACAGAGATGCCTGCATTTTTGCACAACACACATTATCACAATCAAAGAGCCAACTCTTTGATCACAAGGCAATGCGAAACTCAGTACTTCAGTGATCCGTACCATGCATTGTTGCACAGCTGATTCGTGCAACGTTTTTGACTGGCTGAAAGTTATGGTTGCAGTCTTCTAGGACCTACTTTCACGTTGTGTTTTGGACTTTGTTGTGCCCAGATTCGATGATGACTTGAATATTATTCTTGAGATTGGAAATGGCTAGCTACAAATCGCAAGCTCGCCGATGTATGATTTGTGATGTGCCACTTCTAACGTCCAAACACTACATAAAACTGCAAAGAACTCTGTGAAGGTCGTGTGATGTGGACCTCAAGAAAAGTTGGAAGATTTGTTTGGCGATGTTATTGTTGGTAAAGGGGATCAATGTGTTTTTTGTTTGTTTTTTGGGGGGATTGTGCCAATCATGTTCATTAAAGGAAATAATTTTGTCATTAATTATTCTTCATTAATACTATTGTATGATGAAATATTCAGAAATTAAAGAAATTCTTTAATTGACATAGGCACTTGTATGCACCTGTTTTCAATATTATCTGGCCCACTAAGTAACAATGAAGTTGGAATATAAGCTCAGGGCTGTGAGATGTGGGTTCTATGAACCGTACTTAGCTATGGTATACAAGATATCAAGCATATTCAGGGGTGGAGAAGGTGAAGGGGATACATTACACAATTTGTAGTGCAAAGTTTTGAAGTACATGTTTTGCTTGTTCTTTTCCCCAAATGTTAGTAGAGAGCAGTCTAAATTTAAAGAATTGCGCTAAGTTTGTAAAACTTTTATCATTTTATTACCACTTCATGTAGGGCCTACTGATGGGCAGTTAGACCGAAACTATTTGCTTTGATAATTTCTGTAACAGAGACAATCAGACCAATATCCCTGTTGTAAGAATACCCCGTCATTCAGTCTTTTGTCTGTTAGTCTTCATGATAATAAAGCTAAATTTAGTAAAGCAAGATGAAGACGCTTAAGGGCATTTTTGCTACAGAGATATTGGTAGATTGGTCTCTGCAATTACAGAAGTGAACAGTTTTGGTTGAACTGCCCTTCTGCATATGCATATATATATATATATATATATATATATATATCCAATCATATCTTCCTTTTTTTTTTTGCAAACCATACCTGTATTTGCTCAAAATAGTAGCTCCATGTATATATACATTATTAGATAAGTAGGCCTATTCATATCAAAAGACTGTATGACAGAGCAACTTGTTTGTTTCTAATTCACAAACATTTAAGGGGGATATCAGCATGAAATTATGCTTGGGAAATGTGTGGGCCATGCACACAACACACACAAACGCATACACGCATGTGCACACACACACACATACACACACTCACGTGTTAGCAATTTGATTAAACCCCCTATTACAATCCACATCCAAATTAAAACATTGCACATATACTTTGTACATACAGCTGTAATTACAATGTAGTAGACTTTACTTTTTTTTCCACGTTTATGGCGGCTGATTATTGGTAAATAAGTTAAGATTTTTTTTTCAGTGTTCATCAGAAAACGCAAGACTCGGAATCAATACGAAAAGCACATTACACAAGCATGTATGCTGTACACGCGATCCGGGGGATCCCCGATCGAGAAGTAAAAGCCACCTCGAAATTGAGGTCATGTACGATAGGTCACGATTCTCTAAATGGGCGAATATTTTTTCTATACGTATTTAAATTCCTTCAATTTTCATTTGTAATTACATTACAAGTTGTAATATCCAATACATTTACTGTATATTCATGATAGTTAATTCATTGTTCAATAACAGTGCATTATTTCAAACAAAATACATTGTAAACTGTTTGACTCTGAATTTTGATGTCAGAGAAATAATATGATATGTCACATTTCAGTCTGATACCATGTGTAGTAGACTCTCAATTTATGGTTACAAGTTATTACAAAGGAAATCTTCCTGGTCCCACTGGGAACGAGTAGAAGTTAGTCTTAATCTTACACACGGTTTATGTACGTTCTAATTTCATTCTCTTCTTATGATCTCTAAGATATACTATTTGAGCAATTTTTAATAAAAAGAAAAATAATTTTGAAATGCCAGTAATATATGTTGAGATTAATACCAATATTGGCGTAAAATATGTATGTTATATTGCTAAATGCAATGTACCTGTTTGCAATAAGACTATTGGTATCACATATTCAGATAGAGCCTCATCCACGTCAAGCTCTGCTTATGATGACGGTCCCCTGTATTGATACAGTATGCCTTAATATGTTATTTTGATTCATATTATGTCTCTTCAGACTAATGTTGTTACGCAAATGATATTTTTTTTTGTATTGATTTGTATGTTATCTGTATCATTCTGTTTTCATTTGCAATTGTATTTGGAGAAAGAAAATGCAAAAATAAACCAAACAAACAAACAAAACAAACTACAAGATTAGAGATCGATCGACTTTTTTCGATCCCGCAAATTGCCTGCTGGATGCGATCTCATCGACCAATCAGGATGCTCGAAATGAATGAGCGGGTGGGGGTGGGGCCAATTTTTTCCGAAATATTTCGGGGAGACTTGGCAAACCAGACTGGACTGTTTTGGAGGTCGAGATGCGTGCGTGCGTGGCAAATAATACACGAGCGTACGGTGGGGCATACGCGTGCTATAGCGGTGTGTGCGCGCGGTAAATGATCACACAAAACAGTCCAGGCAGTGGACTACTAACACTCATGCACGGTAAACGGTAAAATGCATGCACATGGAAAAAGTAAGCACAATCATGTTCCCATGTGCTTGCAAACACCACATTTCATTCCAGCTGGCAATCATTTTCAAATTTTGCTTCACATATCACTATAAGCATAAAATGAACGATCTCAAGTTCTTCATTTTAATTCAACTGTCTACTAATAGTCTGACAAATTTGTCGCTTTTTCGATAAAAAGAGATCACTTTTGGTAAAGAGGTCAGCAGCATTTTTCATTAGGGCGATTTGTTTCACAGTAGATTTATTTAAGGCTCCATATATACACAAGTGTATACTCAATACTCAAATTGATTTTTCTTTGCTTCCTGTCACCATGTTTACGACAGAAAGGTATTCATTGTAATTTCGGTTTTCAGAAGCAGGGAGAGCACTGTCGCGACTCAACGACAGTTTCAGCAGACGTTTGACTTTACACAGATACTGCCAGAAGCTGAATAAAGACTAGTTGTGATAATGGAATTTCTCATGAATAAATAATGAAACATTCAAACCCTGGTCATTGTTCAGGACCATTGTCAGGGTGTTGACCACGCACTCCCATATACACACCCATTGACCCCTGTGCAAAATGAAAGTTTGTACAGAGGGTTGAAAATAGAGCAAAATCTGGAACCTAACGGTGAAATTAATCATGGATTTCATGAAAATAATTTATGCTTTCATATTTAAACCACCTTCAACAAAATTGTACACTATTCAGCTATCAGTCATATCAACGACAGTGTTATCTGATGTATAGTCCTTGAATTATTAAGAATCAAAAGTGGGAAATGTTTTTTGAAATACCTAGTATATATACATATATATGGTTCTTTTTTCTGGGGGGGGGGGGAGGAGAGGGGGTTATTTTGGGATGATTTATAGACACTCATAAATGATACACATAAACAGATACTGCAACTGAGTAATGATACCTTCAGCCAGTAAGATCTCTCTTGGATAAAAAAAAAAAAAGTTATAAAGACCTTTAAATTCCTTGCCAATCACGTAATAATTGCGGACAGAATGATTATCTCTAAAAGGAGAATTAAAATAAAAAGGAAACAGGAAAGACATTACTCACAGCAAGTTGGTCCGAAGTATTGGTCGGAACAATTGCAGGTAAAACCACCGTATTTGTCCGGTATGCAATCACCTCCGTTCAGGCATGAAGAGGAGTTGCAAGCTGTAGAAAGACGATTAATACATCACTCTCATTTTTTCTTGATTTTTCCTTTTCTGGTGAATCATATCTGTAGTATTAAGCCTTATAATCACAACATGTTGGTTTTTCTTCACCATAAGTAGGTTGGTAGACGACTGTCCCCGCGTTCACATTGGACTCCGCGTTGCGGGGACAGTCACCATAGAGATCTTACCTTTTTAACGAGTGACCATCATTTCATCTGTCCCCTAGCTGTGGCTTCAATTGGGGATTGGGGCGAGCTCTGTCACTCGAAACCTGGCATCGCGCATGCGTACATTAGATGACCACAGCTGGACGCTTTCAATGATGCCCCTAAGGTCACTCTCACATCCAAATCTTGTCCTCGGACCCTACTTGCTTCGAAGGGACGAGGAGACAAGTCCCATGCAGCGAGTGCTCCCGAGGAACCCGAGGAGAAAGTCCCACAGCGCGGGACTCTCCCCTCGTCGAGTGGACCAATGTGAACGCGGGGACAAAAAAGATCAGGTTAATGGTTGTTCAGACCTATTTTTTCACTCCTTGGAGGCACAGGACGCCAGAATTTAAGATAGCCCTGTTGGATGGCTGGATGATCGCAATCATCTCACTAACGCCCTTTGACGATGTAAAGCTACGTCTTTATTGTTAACCGAAGTTCATCGCTGGCGCGTACGTATTTCGCCCTTGTTTGTACGATTGAGCGTTACTCTATTAGTGACCCGTCACAGCAAAAGGATCCTAAAGGCCCCCTCACACCTGAGCGAATTGCCTGAAATATGACTTGCGATGGCTGGCGAAAGACATTTTTGGAAAAGTCGTTTTCAATGGTAATTGATAGTAAGTCATATTTACCCTTCGTATTTGGGTTCGTATACACCTTCTGACTTAACAATTGCGATTATTCAAATTCGCACGGGATTTTTGAACATGTTTAAAATATTCTGACGAATTGAAATATCGTCTGTCATTCGCATCTCTTATGTAGTCTGCGGTAATCGTTCGTTTATCGTTCGTGTGCTATTGTCACGCATAGTCCCTCATCGCGCTTTTGCCAAGGTGGACCGATCTCGAAAGAACTCTAAACGAAGCAACACGATGACTAAATATGACTTGCGCATAGAAACGAAGATACTATGACAAACGTATTTTCGCTTGCCATCTTCTATGAGAAGGGAAACTAAGATTGACTTTAGACAAATTTGAAATGCGATGCATACACGAAGGCAAGTCTAAGAGATACTATGACAAACTATGGATTGCGAAGTGATACGAATACGAGCGAATGACCTGACGAAAAAAAAAAATGGCGAATGCTGAGCTGCTCTATGTGACCAGCCACTCACCACGCAACTCATATATTTTTATAAACATTCCACCTGAAAGTTTCAAAGTATCTTCAGAAAATTGGAAGATGCAGCCCGCTTCAGGGTCCAGTATTTACTAGCAATGGCTCAGAATGATATTGTGCCCCCCCCATCAGATTTTCGTTTGCCACTCCTTTGCCCTTAATCCGATTTCAACCAAATTTGGTGACTTTTCCTAAAATCTTATAGCGAACATTTTGATATATAATTTAGCTATATTTGATGTTGTTGGTTGCCATGGCAACCATAAACTGACAACCATGTCAGTCAGATTTTGCATTTTTTTTCTGTTCCCATTTCATTTAACAGCATTACAGTGTATGAAATGGGTGTTTCTTGGCTGAAATTTGCTGAAGGAACAAAATTCGAAGAAATTATGGTCCTGGAAAGTTTTTCGTATTATTTTCTTTGTTTTTATGTGACAAAGGCATAAAACAATAGATATAATACAGATAATTGAAAAGAACAATATTTTCTAAAGATTGCCCTTATATTTTGAGTTATTTTGATTCCTTCACCCAAGTTAAGCCTCTATTATCATTAGTTTATCATATTATCAATTTGCAATCTCAAATTTCCAGTATTATGCAAATATGAAATGTCATAACTATACATGTACCCATCCCAAACATTTCATCTCAGGTCTCATAATGTATCATTATGTTGATGATAATAGCGCCCCCATGTGGTGACCTTGAGAAATTTCAACCACAAAAAATAATAACATTCAACTTGCTTATCATTTGTAGCAAATATGAAAATGATTGGTCTATAATAAGACATATGTAATGGGGATAAAGAAATTATACAGAAAAATTATGTTTTTAGCATATTTCCTATGTATTTCATTATATTTTGGTAAATAGCGCCCTCCATGGGTGACCTTGTGAAAATTCAAATGTATGGTCATGTAGAGTATGAGTTACTCTACCCATGTGCCAAATATGACGATAATACATCATAGAATAAAAAAGTTATATAGGGGGAACAATGTGCCCCCCCCCCCTTACGAAAAAGTCCTGTGGTACTCCTGTGGTAATTACCACAGGACGGTACCACAGGACAGTACCACAGGAAAGTACCACAGGACAGTACCACAGGAATCGTCCTGTGGTATTTTGGGACATACCACAGGACAGTACCACAGGAATTCCTGTGGTATTTTGGGACGTACCACAGGGCAGTACCACAGGAAAGTACCACAGGACCGGTACCACAGAACAGTACCACAGGACAGTACCACAGGAATTCCTGTGGTATTTTGGGACGTACCACAGGGCAGTACCACAGGAATTCCTGTGGTATTTTGGGACGTACCACAGGGCAGTACCACAGGACTAGTACCACAGAACAGTACCACAGGAACTGTCCTGTGGTATTTTGGGACAGTACCACAGGACAGTACCACAGGTCGATCGTTACCACACAGCATTACCACAGGGCAGTACCACACAGCATTTCCATGGTACCACAGGAGAGTACCACACAGGATAGATCGAAAAAAAAAATCTGGGAGAATTTTAGCCACATATCAAGGAATATTCGTGATAGGTGAATGATGGATTTCAGGACAAACATGTCCCTACTTAATAGCCTGTCCTACTCCTAATATAACCTCAAACGAGAGTCTAATGGCCAAGTGCCAATCTAGTCCTATAATAGATCTATATACAGTAGTCATATTCTATTCCTAGGTAGCCATCGACTGTATCAGTACATATATATATGGCCGTCTATCCGTAAAGCATTAAGGCATGGTTACTAACTCGATTATACTTTATTATCAAGATATGAAATTACTCTTTCATAGCAATATCTATGATATTGGGAATAACATAACATAATTAGACAATCTTTCATAAAGTTCAAAGTAAGTTCCATCATTAATACTTTGACTTTTTAAGTCATATATGTATTTTCTAAAATCTAGAGTGCTTTTTATGAATATTCATGAGCTATGTAAAAATTTGTACCACAGGAGTACCACAGGAGTACCACAGGAGTACCACAGAAGTCCTTATGAAATTTCTCATGCTTTACATCAGCACTTTCACTAAATAGGTAATACTGTAGGAGTATAGGACAGGATAAGTAATTTCAAATAAATTGCTATAATTCACGCATAACTCATCTATCAATTAATTGAGGAATATAAATATGTGCCTTTTTGTTTGTATTTTTTAAAATAAATTTCAGTTGATTTTGCCTTACAATTTTCATGTGTGGTACTCCTGTGTGGTGCTGCTGTTTGATATTCTCCTGATGTGATAGTCCTCTGGTATAAAACGTTAAGAAAAAAAAAAGAATATCCTGTAGCATTTTTCTGTGGTACTTACGAATTTAATTTGCTGTGTGGTACTTCTGTGTGGAATAGCACCATATTATGATTTTCCTGTGGGATTTTGGACAGTTCCTGTGGTACTCTCTTGTGGTATACATCGAAAATTACCACAGGAATTCCTGTCGTACTGTCCTGTGGTACGTCCCAAAATTCCACAGGACAATTCGTGTGGTACTGTCCTGTGGTACGTCCCAAAATACCACAGGACAAGTCATGTGGTACTGTCCTGTGGTACTATCCTGTGGTACTTTCCTGTGGTACTGTCCTGTGGTACTGCCCTGTGGTACTGTCCTGTGGTACGTCCCAAAATACCACAGGACAAGTCGTGTGGTACTGTCCTGTGGTACTGTCCTGTGATACTGTCCTGTGGTACTGCCCTGTGGTACGTCCCAAAATACCACAGGACAAGTCGTGTGGTACTGTCCTGTGGTACTATCCTGTGGTACTTTCCTGTGGTACTGTCCTGTGGTACTGCCCTGTGGTACTATCCTGTAGTACGTCCCAAAATACCACAGGACAAGTCGTGAGGTACTGTCCTGTGGTAATATCCTGTGGTACTGTCCTGTGGTACTGTCCTGTGGTACGTCCCAAAATACCACAGGACAATTCCTTTGGTACTGTCCTGTGGTAGGTATGTCCCCAAATACCACAGGACAAGTCGTGTGGTACTGTCCTGTGGTACTATCCTGTGGTACTTTCCTGTGGTACTGCCCTGTGGTACTGTCCTGTGGTACGTCCCAAAATACCACAGGACAAGTCGTGTGGTACTGTCCTGTGGTACTATCCTGTGGTACTTTCCTGTGGTACTGTCCTGTGGTACTGCTCTGTGGTACTGTCCTGTGGTACTGCCCTGTGGTACTGTCCTGTGGTACGTCCCAAAATACCACAGGACAAGTCGTGAGGTACTGTCCTGTGGTACTGTCCTATGGTACGTCCCAAAATACCACAGGACAATTCCTGTGGTACTATCCTGTGGTACTATCCTGTGGTACTTTCCTGTGGTACTGTCCTGTGGAACTGCCCTGTGGTACTGTCCTGTGGTACGTCCTAAAATACCACAGAAATAGTCGTGTGGTACTGTCCTGTGGTACTATCCTGTGGTACTTTCTTGTTATACTCTCCTGTGGTACGTCCCAAAATACCACAGGACAATTTGTGTGTATACTGTCTTGTGGTACTGTCCTGTGGTACTTTCCTGTGGTAATGTCCTGTGGTACTGCCCTGGTGGTGCATCCCAGAGTACCACACGAGCCTGTGACACAGTACCACACAGTTCCTGTGTTAACCTATATTTGTGTGGTACATTATGTGGTACCAACCAGTACCACAGGGAGTACCACATGAGCCTGTAAGACAGTACCACACAGTTCCTGTGGTAACATTTATTTATGTGGTACATTGTGTGGTACTGACAAGTACTACAGGGAGTACCCTACAAGCCTGTGGTACAGTACCACACAGTTCCTGTGGTAACATTACAAGTGTGTGGTACATTGTGTGGTACCGACAAGTACCACAGGGAGTACCACAGGACTTTTTTGTTAGGGCCCCCCTCCCGGCCTTGGGCCTGCAAGGGGTCAAAATAGCTTGGGCTTAATAGGGTTAAAGTCGCTGACGGCTTAGCCGAGAAAATCGAGTTTGAAGTCAGATCTTTCATCAAAATTGGTCAACACAATCGGATACCTGTTTCTGGTTGTGCGTAGATCGCTGGCGCTAAGCTTGAATGAACATCACGAAGGTTTCTAGGAGCACATCTCCTATTGTTAAGAGGTAAAAACTATCTTGCCTCCGTTTGATCATGATAGTGTTGGACGGAAAACTGAATAAGCTGTTTTCTGGAAACACCGATATTCAGACAGGTTTGGAGAGTCAATTTGAATTGATTTATATTTCATTTTAAAGCTAAGGGACTGTTCTTTCAGAATCTGTCCTTAAACTTGTTTCTCTGTGAAGATCATGGTATAATTGGGCTCATATTAATCATATTAAATCGTGAATTACACTCTTTTAGGTAAGATAAACTAGTTTGAGTAATTACTACTTCCTATTTGGTGCTGCGTGGCTCAATTGTACATCGTTTAAAATTCTTATCCATATATATATATATATATATATATATATATATATATATATGTATATATACCTCATTGATTTAGTGTTATCTAGGCCAACACACAATATCATTTGATGTTACTATTGAGAAAGTAATTACTTAAACAACTTCTGAAATATACCAACTGTCAGATCAGGTGTATTAGCAATGATGACATCCTGTGAAATTACCTGGCGCAACAATGGTGGTTGGGTCTTGCATCACAGTAGTTTGTAGATATGTACCAGGTACAGACTCATCATCTGTCAACAAAACGTTATAATGTATAAAACTGAATGATCACTACTGTTATTTTTTAATATGTAATCAAGCATACTCGTACTCATTTCACACACAAAAAAAAATCGCAGAATCATATTAAGGAATGTATAACATAATCGTTACAAATATCGGTCAATCAGATTGATTCATTACTCATGTATGACCATGCTCAACCTTACTCATACCTATATGGTTACACAGCTGTAATCAGTATATTCAAGGAGGTTTGATAGATGAATTTCCAACTGGCTTTAATTATTCAAACAGTAGCCAATTTTCTATTGATGCACAAAAGAATTCCACAGGTGCACTTGTGCCTTTGATGATCGGAGTTCCATGCCGCCGTGTGTTTGAGCAATTTGAAGATTCATTTTTTGACTCTTAACATAATATTGGCTATATTCTGCTTGTTTACTTGTCAATTAGAATGAATTTTCACTTAATGATGAAGAAAATGAAACAAAAGTAAATCTTGTCCAGGATTATGTGCAAAACTGTAAACCTGAGCTGCATGTCGTGAAAATATTTGAAACTGTTACCCTCACTAAAAAGCCGATTTTATCATCTTTCCGATCACTTCCGCCAAATGAAAATGATATGGTATAGATTTTAAGTATAGTTCTTTATTAATTTATATTGTAACGGCGACTTATATTTGTCGAAGATGGGCAGAATGTAATTCCGATTCTGTAAATGTCCCAAAATAAAGTCCCTCTATGTTGAAGAGTATTGTCGAAGGATTCCGAGGGTCACATAGAAATTACAGTCATTTGGCAGAAATCACGGTTAAAGAAGTTTATTATGGAGAATCACTCGAACACATTTACAGGGGTGAATTTTTGAGGATGTCTCACCAGGCATGAGGGGTGCAATGCGGTGAAGGACTTAGACTAACTAATACAAAAAGCTAATATGACAGCAGACCGTTTCTGGACTGGTTGACTCTTTATCCCTTTCGTTGGTTAATCACGCTGTTCAAACACGGGTAGCTGACACACTCTTCACTCCATCTCCCAAGCAAGTAAACTTTCAGATAAGCATAAAGTCTGTCTTATATACTGCTTCCAAACAAGCTCCTCTTGTTCGAGAGTGATGATAGGACCAGTCATGAAGGTCACGAGAAAGACGTTTATCGCTCTGCGGGGTTTGTTTGTTTAATAGATACTTTATTTTCTGCAAATCAATAAATTAATCAGCAAATCAATATACATAAGTTACATAATCATGAACATGTGGGAAATATACAAAGCACATTTAACATAGATTCGTTTGACTTGCATGAACAACGATATAAAAGGAAATTAATGATATGATATGCAGTATGCATGTCTATGCAGCGGGCATTACAACAAAAAATGTAGTTAAGAAGCGATTATGCAGAGGGCCGCCATTGTAAGCATTGCTTGAAAAATGGCCGGCCCGATGAAAAGGTCTGCTAGGGACGTACTAGATTCGTAACAATACAAATTCTGCAGCCAAGATAGCAGGGGAAAATAGAATCTGATGTGTGATGGTGGTGATTGTGCGTGCAAGTGCTTGAAAGAGCACAAGGGCAGATAGGCTGGAATTTAGAATAATAGAATTGTTTTGCTGGAACTGGGGACGATATGAGATGTTGCTATCGGGAGACCAACATAGTCATATGAATTCTTTGTTTTTAGTTCGTATTTGAAGTATACTGTAATAGAATAATTATGCTTCTTTAAGTTTGCTTTCAATGAAAACAAGGCTGTACGCTGTTTCAACTCCTCAGGAAGAGTGCTCCATGTATCCCGACCGTGATGTCTGATCGACTTTTGAGCAAGTAAAAGCTTTGGATTACTTAAATGAAAAGCATGGGAACGACGGGTTGGGTATGAGTGAATATGGTCATTGTTTAATAGGGCATTATGGAAAAAATGGTAATAAATTTCGAGTGTGTTTATACATAGATATGGCAATTAGGTATAAATGTATATCTTGGGCCTTTAGAGTTTTAAGGCGATAAAATATGGGATCAGTATGAGCCAAAAGATGTGTATATAGGAGAAGGACGTCTTTGAGCACACAGATAAGGAGCTCAAAGTCATAGGCAAGAAGAGAATACAAGGACAGGAGAAAGTCAAGATAAGAAGCAAGCACAAAGGGCTGAAGGACAGTGAGAGTTAGGGGGAAAGGGAGCAAGCTGAAAAAGCTGAAGGACAGTGAGAGGCAAGGGCGAAGGGTAAGGACAAGGATTCTGAAAGTCAGGACAAGGTCGAACTGAGGAGAGCAAGGCAAGAGTTCTGAAAGACGAGGCAAAGTCAAAGTGAGAAGGGACAAAGCGAAAGTACTGAAGTGAGAGCAAGGTCAAAGTGGTGAGAGCGTAGAATAGACTTGTGAAGGTCAGAAGGACAAAGGAAGATGAACAAAGAGAGAACTCCGCTGAATGCAAAGTAATTAAGATTGGGCTAACTAAACTAGTAATTTGCAATATGCATTCTTTACATACACTAGTACAATAATCATGAAAGCAATGAAAAACATGTAATGTTATATACATAATATTACATCAAATATCTCAACGAAAATGCGTGACAATATGTTAGATTAGTATAAAGTCAATGTAAAATCGAGTAATTTTGATTTTTATTTCATCAATTTTTGAACAATTTTTATTCGCACACCTTCGTGTCTGTATACATGTATGTACCGCTTGTTTTGTAAAAAGGGAAGGCGAAAAGTAATTACCACCAAAATATATATATCTTCCTTTGAGAATGTCTAGTCATGGTGCAATGCTACATGAATCAATTGTTCCTATCTCTGGGGCAGCTCCAGTTTAGCACATACTTCAAAATTATTATTTTTTTTTTGAGAGGCGGCATGAAACATTGGATCAAAAGGAATGAGACTGTTGTTTCTTCATCTCTTTAACTTCCTCGATATCTTTAATATTAAAGGATTGCCGCCTATCTTGACTTTACACTGGAGTGCAAATGCAAATGCAAAAAAAAAAAAAAAAAAATCTCCCCTACCCTAACCGAACCACACGAGATATTTTCATTTGAATTGTACAATACGCAAAGGCTTCCTTTTATTCACGCTTTGTGGCGTTGATCAGAATATGTGCGAATTTGGCATGTCGTCGGCTGATTGGGTCGTGCGAACGTGGCACATAATAAGGGTTAACAACATGAAGAATGTTTTCTTCTTTTCTTTAAAAGAGAAAACTGTCCAAAAAAATTTACCCATTTCGTGCATGAGGTCGTTGAAGTTCAATTCTGAAAATGTGAATTCTTCCTTCTCACTTCAATCCAATACTAGTAGATTCAAATATTCCCTCATCCTGTTTTATTCATTGACGAGTGAGTTATTTTTGTATCTTTACAGCCCTGATGATGGTCTACACAAGACCGAAAGCCCGGCAATAAACACACACGTTGATCACTAGCTACGCCCACGATGCTCTTCTTCTCGCACTGAATAAATAATGAAGGAGCTACACTGGTGCTGTACACAGTCGGGATCCCTTCTCGCGCGCGCACACACACACACACACACACACACACACACTCTCTCTCTCTCTCTCTCTCTCTCTCTCTCTCTCTATATATATATATATATATATATATATATATATATATATATATGTATTAATCGCATTTATTTGGTGCTATTACGGCCAGCACAAATTATACTTGGATATTACAAATATCATAATTATTTAAACAACTTCTGATATATATCAACTTTCAGATCAGATGTATTAGCAATAATGACCCTGTGAAATTACCTGGCGCAACAGTGGTTGAGTCTTGCATCATCGTAGTGTGTGGATATGTATCATGTACAGACTCATCATCTGTCGACAAAATATAACAAATAATTACTGAATTATCATTGATCTTTTTTAATACATACAAACGTAATCACATTAAAAAATCACAAAATCATATTCAAAAACCCATCAAATATCTTTACATGTATCGATTACGTATTAAATCAAATGGAATCATTACTCAAGAATAATCGCGCTCAACATTTTTATTCATATCTGTATACAGCAGTAATCAGTGTTGCAGTGCATCTAACCTATACTTTAGTGTCTTAGCTGTATTCATTTATATCTCTTGCGTGGTCAAGGGGATGTGTGTCTTTCTCCCAGTCTGAAGTTACAGTTGTATTGTATTAAGTATATCAGATTGAATTTTGCTGAATCAGGTAGACAGGGATGATTCAATCTTCACCACGTGCATTTTGTGCAAGACATCAGATAGATGAGTCAAATGTATTTGCAGTTTATTTTAGATGCAATTGAGAACTCTTCCTACGTGACACTGCTCCTAAACGTCTTGTATTGTTCGACAAAGCCATAACGTTTGGCTTCACATTTAACAAAGCCATTTGTACTGGGCTCATTTGGCTCTGAGAGATACATACATATACATGTATATATATATATATATATACATATATATATATATATATATATATATATATATACATATATATATATATATATATATATATATATATATATATATATATATATAGGCCTATAGCGTCTGGCGCAATTTCCCCCTGGGCAACATACCCCGGACCCTCCCCGTGGCCCTAATCGTAATGCTAATCCTGAACCTTATCGTAACCCCCCTTAATGTCATGTGAGGACTCAAAAAAAGTGTAGGTCCCACACTTTATTAGAATCACTCTTTTTTGGATATCTCAGCCATTTCAAAACCAATTTTCATCAAATAAACGTTGAATTGCTCATAGAATTACATGCTCTTTTACATTTCATAAGAGGTTTCTCATTATCTCACCGAAAATTGTTAAAAACCCGAAATTAGGTCTCAACCAAAACTGTACGATCCCTTTTTAACTAAGAATCCATGTCTGGCGACCTTTTTGTTAATGTTGTGAAGCATGGTCACATATATACATAATATATACACACATATATATATATATATATATATACATATATATATATATATATATATATATATATATATATATATATAGGCCTATAGCGTCTGGCGCAATTTCCCCCTGGGCAAGTACCCCGGACCCTCCCCGTGGCCCTAATCGTAATGCTAATCCTGAACCTTATCGTAACCCTAACCCTAATCGTTACACTATCCCTAATCTTTACTCTAACGTTACCATTATACAGTATTTAGCGGGGGGGGGGGGGTTGCCCTCTGGTGGTTATTGCCTGGATATGAATATATATATATATATATATATATATATATATATATATATATAATATACATATTATACATAAATATGAACGTGCATCACAAAACAAATAAAAAGTCATCCCCCTTAATTTCATGTGAGGACTCAAAAAAGGTGAAACTGGTCAATCGAGACAATCTTGAGTTGTTAATATTTCTTGAAAGGGCTATCCTTCTACATTATTCTGTAGTTTGGGATCATAACATGACTGGGAAAGTGTGTTTTCAGCAGTTTTTTTACAACATTTTTTTTTTTTTGGAGGAGAGTAAGAATGATTAGGTATGGCTTAGAGTCCCTTTTCATTTCTTAAAATCTTTTGCACACTCTTCGCTTTCAAGTCTAATAACTTTTGAAGGAATATTGCTATTGCTTTGAAAGTTGGCATTAATCTTGTTCAGAATGTGTTTATAGAAAATGCTCAATTCAGCTTAATCTCATAATCTCATCATTGTTGTTGCTCTGATGATTTGCATCCTGTGTTTTGTTCCTTTCATCACACAGCTAGTACAGCGTGGTAAAGAATAAACGCTTGAATAGACCCTGTACTTCAGGGCCTCTTTTCTCAGTTCACACTTTTCCAGAGTGTAAGCTTTCTTAGCAGCATTTAGGTAGGTAATGGTAGTCCATTCGAACTGAGTTACAAATCATTCTAAAGCTTAGAGTCTCTTCTTTCGGAATCTGCCCTTAAAGGGATGGTACAGTATTGGTGGAGATGAGAATTGGGCTTTTAACTTTTTGCGAGATACCAAGAAAACACTCACGGTATAGTACAGAGCATACCATTTTAAGAGGAATTCAAAGCTTATTTGATGAAAATCGGATTTGGAATGACTGAATTATCCAAAAACAAAGTAAAACAAAGCGATCGTAAGAAAGTGTGGGTCCCACACTTTATTAGAATCACTCTTTTTTGGATATCTCAGCCATTTCAAAACCAATTTTCATCAAATAAACGTTGAATTGCTCATAGAATTACATGCTCTTTTACATTTCATAAGAGGTGTCTCATTATCTCACCAAAAATTGTTAAAAACCCGAAATTAGGTCTCAACCAAAACTGTACGATCCCTTTTTAACTAAGAATCCATGTCTGGCGACCTTTTTGTTAATGTTGTGAAAAGCATGGTCATATATATATATATATATATATATATAATACATTTTTATGCGATTAAGTATTTTAAAGCGGAAGGGCGAGAATCAATTCAAAGTCCCACCTTTTGTTGTGTTTGGTGCGATCGGGAGACAAGCCATGTGTTTTTTTATGCCCCGGATGTGGGCTGGTGGAGTGATCTCACGCGGGAATGTCTCTATCAACGTCCCGTTCGGTCCAGGGATAGGGCGACACAGCTTACTTGCGTCCTGCATGTAGGTCGTCACAGTAGCTTGCCGGGATCCGTTGGCAGGAAATGCAGTACTGGCAATCTTGGCTGTTTCACGTATATTGCAAATGTCATAACATTGATTTGCGTAAAAATAAAAAATGCGATCATATCCAGTAAGACAGAAAAGGTTCTCTTTACACTAAGTCATATAGGAAGTAACATTACAACATTTGACATAACAATATAATGTCAAATGTTCAGAAATGCTAAGAAAAAAAAATGGAGAGCAGAAAACAAAAACAAAGTTCTTAATCAAATTGAACAACCTTTGATTTGACATGCCTTGGTGGCTTCTTATTTTGGGTAAGACAGCTGGGATATGGACACGATAGAACTCAAATGATTATCTCACCATTCATCCAAAAGAGAGCTTGTCTCTCAAAGTCATTTTCATCAAATTTTGTGAGGAAAAGTCTTCTCACCCAATCGACGTAGACACTCAGCCAAAAAAACAAAGAAAGAAAGAGAGGAAAGTAGACACCTTTTCCATTTCATACTTTTCATAAACGATTTTGATAAAATCATTGTGTCACATACCATATCAAAGGGAATCTAATCAAATATCCCCCTGCTATACGTTTGTACAAAGGGAAGCTTTACTCACGACTGAACATAGGCCGAAAAGTAAAAATTGCGAAAATTGATATTTTGAAATTCGTTTGCAAATACCCCTAAAGAAAGCAATGATAACAAAAGACCAATTAAACGCAATGAAAGACATGAATGAAATCGTAGAAATAAGTTTATGTCCCCTTGTTTCTCTTTATATTCTCAAACATAATCCTAGTGGGGAAACTGAAGGGGGAACATCAGATTTTTTTTTCAACTCAAACTTTAAATGATATAGGGAGTGTAAGCCGCAAAGGTGATAAAATGTTCAGAATTTCTGCATTTCATTTTTAATGAAGGGATCTATGAATGCACGAGACAAATTCAAGAGAAAAAAAGTCAAATTTTCTTAATTTGGAATAACATTTCACATTTCTACCATCTTATTTTACCATTGCTTCCTAACTTATGTGTTTTGACTATGGATTTGACTGAAGATTCATCATTTTCTTGCACGATTCTTTGCCTTTCTTTATCTTTGCAGGGTTGCAGGGAAATTAAAGAGATCACTGGTTGATTTTTTTTTTTCATTTCTCATTGTGATGCATTATTTTGTCCTTTGTTATCATTGTTACATGAAAGAGCACATACGTTTGAATAGCAAGCTGTCCATTTTTGCAATTTTTACTTTTGTGCCTTAGAAGAGAAAACGGATGTGTTCACTCATGCGTATGTTTCCCCTTTTTACCTATACATAGGTTGATAGCCAATAGAAATAACCTTTGACATGGTATATAAAATACCATGGAAGAGCTAAATAATCTTTGACAAAGATGAAATTGAAAAAGTGTTGACTTTCTTTATTACTGAGTGTTTGCATAATATGAATGAAAGATATAATTCAGAGGGATGAACCTTCAGGCGCGAGTTTCTCCACTCTGTCTCCCTCTACAAATTAAACTTGTTAAGATCGCAACTGCTGATCTGTATTTTATTAACAAACATATCGGAAAAAAGGAACCATTTTTTCCCCTTTTGGTTCCTTTTTTCCGACATGCTTGTTAATTTACAGATCAGCAGTTGTGATCTTAACAAGTTTAATCTGTAGAAGGAGACAAAGTGAAGAAACTCGCACCTGAATATTATTAAAAAAAAAAAATATATATATATATATATATATATATATATATGACCGTGCATCACAGAACAAACAAAAAGTCGCACGCAGTAATTTTGTGTGAGTACTGAAAATAGGTGAAATGGGTCAACCTAACCAATCTTGAGTTTTTCATATTTTCTGAAGTAGCAAATCTTCTATATTATGTTAACGAACAGGAATTTGTGTTCTCAACATTTTTTTTTTCTTGAACACTTTTTGGTGGAATAGTGTGATTAGGTGTTTCTCATAGAGCCCTCTTTTCATTTCTTAAGACCTTGTCCTTACCCTTCACTTTCAACTCCAATAACTTTGTAAATAGTAATGTCACTGCATTGAAAGTTAGAATTAATCACCTACAGAATGTGTTAATGAAGCATGCTAAATTTCAGCTTTATCTGGTAATTCCTTTATTGTTGTTGCTCCGATGGTCAACATCCTGTTTTTTTTTTTTTTGTTCCATCAATCCTACAGCTAGCATGGCTGGTTAAGATTAGATTGAATAGACCCTGTACTTCAGAGCCTGTTTTCTCAGTTCACACTTCCCGGAGTGTGTCCTTTCTTTCCAGTATTTATAGATAGTGTTAGAGTCTATTTGAACAGAGTTATGCCTCATTTTAAAGCTTAGAGTCTGCTCTTTCCAAATCTGTTCTTAACTAAAAGTCCATATCTGGCGATTTTTCGTTGGTTTTGTGATGCAGGGTCATATGTATATATATACATTTTCTTTGCTCAAAGTTTTCGCCATTAATTATTTGTTTCTGGTCAGTTTTCCCTTTCTTGTTTCAATTTATATATATATATATACATCACAAAATCAGCAAAAGGTTGTCAGACAAGGACGTTTAGCGAAAGTCAGTATGGAAGTCAGTTTGGAACAATAAACATTCAGCTTTCAAATGAGGTGTAACTCAATTTCAATATCTTTCAATTGAAGAGAATACACATTCTGCGTAGGTCCTAATGAGAAAAGAGGCTCCGAATTTATAGGGTCAATTCAAGAGTTTAATCTTTACCAAGTGCTGGCTGTGCAATGAATTGCGTAAACAACAGGATGTAAAACACCATGGCAACATATATGAAGAAATTACCTGATAAGGATGAAATTGAATATGTTTTATAAACACATTCTGTCCAAGACTAATGCTAACTTTAAAAGCAGCAGCACCACCCTTTCGAACGTTACTAGAGTTGAAGTGAAATATGTGTGAAGGATGAAGTACCTCAATGAAGGACATAACAAATTGCAAGTATTCTACAAAAGAAAGGTGTTCTAGAAAAGCTGCTGTCAAAGCATAATTTCACATTCTTTTAATGATCCTCAACCTTATAGTAGAGGCTACTATGTAATCCCGTGATATTTTTGTGCCAAAATTGATTTTTTCTTTTGGCTAACTTTGTCAATTTTGGGGTGCTGAATCCAAAAAACTTTGGTTCCATTTTTTCCGACCACGTCTTCAGCCGCCATTTTGAATTTCAAAATGGCCGCCATAGCAAGCTATATTTCTATCCACATCTCGTTAAGTGAGCATTGTAGAAGCTTCAAATTTGGTACAAAATGCATGGTTGTGATGTGAGACATTCTGGTTTATCTTTTTCTGATAGTGTGGATTGTTTTGACACAATTTGTAGGCTGCTATCTTGAATTTCAAAATGGCCGCCATAGCAAACAGTATTTTGAACCATATCTCATTCAGTGAGCATGGTAGACGCTTCAAATTTGGTGTAGAATGCATGGCTGTGATGTCAGACACTCTGATATATCATTTTCTGATATTGTGGATTGTTCCGATACAATTTGTAGGCTGCTATCTTGAAATTGAAAATGGCCGCCAAAGCGTTTTTACCCATATCTCATGTTGCAATCATTGTAGGAGCATCAAATTGTCAGAAATGCACATGCTTGTGGTTTTCAACGTTCTAGTACAGCTGTTTCCTATTGTGGACCATTAGATAGGCCACCATCTTAAAATTCAAGATGGTGGCCATAGAAAAAAAAAATACTTTGCTAAGCGCCTTAGATGAATTCGCCAAAATTGTCCTAGTTAGACCGAATTCATTTTTATGTCACGCAGAACAGCCATCTCTTAATTCAGAATGGCCGCCATAAATTCAGACTGTACGGACGAGGTTCCAATGACGCAATCAAGCCATCCCGAGGGGCAAAAACTGCGTGAGGAGGGGGGGGGGGGGGGGGGGCAGGGGTCCCATACCACTTTGCATAATTGTGGGCAAGCGTCTAAGCGTTACATCCCACATCATATAATAACCAAGCGGGTATGTGGTTCGCGTACATGTGATTTGTTTTTGCCTCTCAGGCAAAACATTATTTGCTGTCGTGGAACTTCGTTAATAGTTATATTTACTCCCTGCAGCCCAGTGTTTGAATATATGTACAAAAGCAAGCATTGATACGATTAAAGGTGATCTCAAAAGCTTGATGCTGCCTCGACAGAATGAAAACAAACAAGGAAAAATCTCGCAATTGCAAGAAATGCTATAGTCACCCTACCAGGCATCCCGTTTAAGCGTGTTTGTTGACCACAAAGTGAAACAACTCATCAGGGAGCTCATAATTGCTTGATGTATTTCTGGAATAACACAAAATAAATGAGGAATGCCAATGAGTAAGTTTTCTTCTGATTGCCCTTGTGTGGGTCATCCTCAATTATCGAGAATTCCAAGATGCTTACTATTGTACCGCCAATGATTCTAAAACTACAAAGGAACAATAATAGCTCAGTTCTGTGGCACTTTGCATGCATCAGAATTCCTCAACAATTTAGAACACCATCACACGAGTGTAATCTGGAAAAATTGTCACTGCAAACTGGTGAATGTGGTGATTGGCAATCAGGTATCGGACACATTCAAGGAGGATTTTTTAGAACGAGATGAAAAGAGAAGTTTTCATGTTCTGTATTAAGAATTTGTACCTGAAATAATTTCAAAATATATATTTAAAAAAAAGTCTGTCTATGATAATATGAGAGAGGCCAGACATACAACTCTTGCAATTGAAATACACCGTGTAAGATTGGATCAAAAATCATTAAGCTTAAGAGGACTACTACCTTCTTATAACACTTCTACCGGTACAACAGTCTGATAGACCTGTCATTATCCAGTCATTACTGGACGATACAATGAAAGGAAGTTATATAAGTTCTACTGTTCCACAATCACTCTTCATCTCACATTGTTATGGCCTTCTCCTCATTCTCTCAAACAGGTTCATGTTTCATACCCATGCCTTATAGAAACCCACAAAACTGAGCAAAATAATCAGCCTGAAAGTTTAATTAGTCAAATACATCTGACACAGAACGGGGAAAAACGAAACAAAGGGTTCATCAAAGATGCCATGGAAGCTATCATCCGTCACAACGAGGAAGCAGATATCCTCATTCCATTGCATGTATTGGATGCTACTTCAAGAGCAACAGGGCATTTCAGAGATATGGATGATTATTACGTATAGACACTGACATTTTCATTCTCCTAATGGATCTTTGCTTTACTTTTGATACTGCATCGCATGTTGTCTGCTCCATCACTGGAAACAGAGATGATAAAGTACAAACGATATTGTTGAGAGATTATGTTCTACAAGTCTGCTTGGTCATGCCTTTTATGGCGCAGGCTGAAGTTGACAAGTTGAAGATGTCTCAAAGAGCAGATGGATGAAGAATTATCTAAGCCTTGAATCATGCAGAATGTGCAATGACACACTCCATGCCTTCCAGAAGTTGGGCGTGGATAACTTCAACCTGGACAATCTCCCGCTTTGCTCTCGTAGAGTCTTGATACAACACATCCAGAGAACAAACTTCGTAAACCTTCACAACCTGTTTTGTGCCTCTACTCACCGGGGGATATGGTACATTGTAGTTATTTCCAGAGGATATACATAAACTGTGCAATTAGATGCTTTGAGCTTCCTACACCAACGGTAGCCACAGAATTCATTATCATGTTCATACGGCTAGAAATGCAGAAGTCGTTGTTTCTGAAGAATTTAGGACCAATTCTCCAGTGTGTACAGCCCTATACAAGTGATGTGTCTTTAAAAACACATGCAGGGAATGAGCCTAGCTAAGAATTAACTAAGTAAATTTCCGATATATTTTCTAGTACACGACTAATATTGTTTTATTTAAACTCTACAACCAAGTCGTCTAAATGGGGGCATCTAGTTCACTCAGACAGAGTTATTGAGGCACTTTTGAAAGTCATTTGCTTTGACACCAGAATCACATGATTTCCCATTCACAAGTTTTACCCAAATGCAATGCTCTTAAAGGAATGTTTCCAATAGCAGCCATTCTGCATTTCAACTTGGCAGTGCACGTGCACGAAGCAGTCCCGCCTATGGAATAATAACACCCAACAATTGAAGTAATTGACTTTATACATATAGGTCCTACATGAAAGTTCTCCAGCATGCTCGAGTTTGCAGGGTAAAGATTCTACAGCACCAAATATGGTCGAAATCCATCTTGAATTTCAAGAGTGGCAGCCAATGCGAATAATCCATTATTACAGAATGTATATAATTGTGTGTATGTGTCTGTGTTTGTAAAAGAATGTACAATGTACACCACCATAAACATTTATATACCTGACAGTTGCTTGTAACCACAGATATTAGCTGAAAAGCAGCCATTTTGAATGATAAAATGGCAGCCTCAAAAATGATCTGCAATTTTAGGGAGGAGATCAAAGTGCATCTGAATGTTCAACATCATGAGCCCAGTTTATGCCCGAAATGTGAACTTTCTGTATTGTTTACAAAATGAAATATGGGTCAAAGTATACATTCTGGTATGGTGGCCATTTTGAATTGCAAGATGGCCACCTATAATATCAAAATGGACCATCATTTCAGAAAAAGATGTTTCAGAAAGTCTGATAGCATACGCATGCTCTTTGCCCCAAGTTAGAACCTTAAACACTGCATACGATATTATTTGTTATGGTGGCCATTTTGAATTTCAAGATGGCCGCCAACCAAAATGATCCATCATTTAAAAAAAAAATGTATAATTATATTAGCATGTCTCATATCATAAGCATGCTTTTTGCCCCAAATTTATACTTTCCATAATGCTTACAACCTGAGATACAGGTAAAAGTACATTAAGCTATGGCGGCCATTTTGAATTTCAAGATGGCAGCCCTCAATTTGTATTAAAACAATCTACAATATCAGGAAATGGGGTATCAGAATGTTTGATATCATAAACATGCTTTTTGTATCAAATTTGAACCTTCTATGATGCTCACTTTATGAGAACTGGGTCAAAATACAGTTTGCTGTGGTGGCCATTTTGAAATTCAAAATGGCGGCTGAAGACGTGGTCGAAAAAAAATGGAACCAAAGTTGTTTTTTTATTTTGATTTAACACCCCCATATTGACCAAGTTAGCTATAAAAAAAAAGTCAATTTTGGCACGTAAATCTCACGGGATCCAATATTTCGACATAGTAGCCCGTACTATTAGGATAATGTAGAAGAAGAAGAACAGCCTTTTCAGTGAAAGAATCAATATTGCCTATATAGACATTATTGACCTTGTTGGTCAATAACAAAATGAAACTTTCCGCATGAGAAAATGTGGAAACAACTAACACGTGAGAGAGGGTGACGTGTGGGTGGCATGCCTGAACACTCCTCAAGAATAGACTAATTACTGGCATATTGGCGTGCATGATTGATTCTCATCAATATGTTGCAAAAAGTCCTTTTCCTAGGTGACAAAAAACGATGATATTCAAATGAACTTTATCAAGACAAATCCATTGTTAAATTCCTAAGACAACCGAATTAGATAGACTATTTCTCAAAGAAATAGCATTTATGAAATGTGTTTCTCCACCCACACTTTGGGGAATAGCTGTTTTCAGAGTGTATGAAATCCAGCTTGAACTAGAGAGGGGCCGTCAAAGGCGGCAGACCCACGCCTAAGTACAAAGTCGGGGTAAACATAATGTGCATTCGGTCATCTACCAGAATTCGGCCACTTAATTGCCAGTGTGCTTTATCACCAGCCAGTGAGTTCTACCAAAGATCGTACACTGAAGTGTACGATCTTTGGTTCTACAGTCACATCACACGCAAATCACATAATTACACATACGGTATTAACACTCATTCACGTACAGGAAAGTCCTTAAGTCTCCTCCAAAAATCCATCGAAAATCCCAAATTCCACCGTCAAAAGTGCAGAATCGGAACTTTTCCAAGCGCGCGCGAATTAAGTCCAGTTTTAAGAGTATTGTCTACGCGACGGGTCGCGGAAAAAGCGCTAAAAATCGAGAAATACGCCGTTTTCTTGCGGGATATTTTGATTATAGCAAGCCGAGAGTGTGATGATATCAAAGGTCGTATGAGTGTACGATCTTTGATGGTATCCACAAAAGCAAAAAAAGAAAAACAAAATTTACGTACCCCCTAGGCAATTACCCCTATGATTAGTGTCTACGGGAATTATTCAATGCAAGGGTTGAATGCAAATGTCTACTGCACCAGTATTCGGCCACCAAACGAGCGCCGCAACGTCCCCGGTGCAATTTTGCACCAACAGTGTAGAGCGCGATGCATTTTCAGCGGCCTTGCACACGCATTGACATTGAGCACGCATATCGTGCAGTGTGACTGCGACCGAGCAAAATGCTCCTCCAACGAAAAAAACAATCAATGTTAATTTGAAAAATCATCAAATATCAAAGGTCGTATGAGTGTACGATCTTTGATGGTATCCACAAAAGCAAAAAAGAAAAACAAAATTTACGTACCCCCTAGGCAATTACCCCTATGATTAGTGTCCACGGGAATTATTCAATGCAAGGGTTGAATGCAAATGTCTACTGCACCAGTATTCGGCCACCAAACGAGCGCCGCAACGTCCCCGGTGCAATTTCGCACCAACAGTGTAGAGCGCGATGCATTTTCAGCGGCCTTGCACACGCATTGACATTGAGCACGCATATCGTGCAGTGTGACTGCGACCGAGCAAAATGCTCCTCCAACGAAAAAAACAATCAATGTTAATTTGAAAAATCATCAAAATACGGGCCAGTTTGTGATGACGGAGAACGAACTTTCATAAATCTAGAAGGACATAGTCCCTCAAATAGGCCTAAACGTAAATTTCGGAATTCTTACGAACATTTGAGCAGCGAAGTCGGATCGTTGGGGAGTTTATGTCTTCGTATGGTAGCGGAAAATCGCAAAGTGAGAAACGGGAAATTTTCGGAATGGTCACTATACCATGGGGTCAAAACTTCAAGGTCACACAGAATTTGCAAGGGTCAACCGATTATCACCAAAATCTAATCGATTCTTTCCTGTCATTATCCAAACATTCCCTGAACATTTCGTGCAAATCCGTTTACCCGTTCTCTTGTTATCTTGTACACAAACAAACAAACAAACAAACAAACAAACAAACAAACAAACATACATACAAACAAACAAACAAACAAAAACAAACAAACAAACAAACAAACAAACAAACAAACAAACATACGGAACCCTTTACATAACCCCCTGCCGATTTTCATCGGCGTGGGTAATAACCCTAGTTGTTGCTACGTTGAACACATCCCAGGCTAGTCGAGGTCCACTTTAGCATAGATGCATAAGCAATTGTCATGAATAAGTTACAGAAGCAGCCTATTCCCTAGGTAACTGAAAACCAACTCAATTGAAAATGTCATTGGAAGTGCAGCTACTGATGCTCAGATCTTTGACATTTTGTTTTCATATTGCATATATTCACGATTCTCAAAAACAAATGGGGATATGGCACAGTTTGTATATGGTATAATGTTGTCCACCCGGCTCAAAACCCACAAAAAGGATTGTAAATAAACGTGAACTTTTCTATTAAAAAACATGTATATGTTTATATGAATACACACACACACACACACACACACACACACACACACACACACATACATATATACACGTTACTTGTCCAGAAAAAAAACCCGCTAACATCTAGATATTTGTTTAGTTTAAAGCGACCAACTTTTGACAGTATACCAGTATTATGGGTGACAGAAGAGATATTCCCCCAGGTAAGACAAATAAAAAAAGTCGGCCAAGCGAAATGACTATTAAAGAGAGAGAGAGAGAGAGAGAGAGAGAGAGAGAGGGGGGGGGGGGGCTGGATGAGAGAGAGCACCATAACACTAATCGGCATATTTAGCCAAAGTTATGCCCAATCTCATTGTAACTGTACAATAAATTTGCCAATGATAATTGACTTTGCAATTGATTAATGTGTGATGCATGTATCATTCATACTATGTGCACAACCACTCGTGCCTACATAATCATCCAATCCCCTACTGGACCCTAGTACCACATAAATTGTGACCTTGCACCACAAAACAATCAAAAAAGTTGCACCCCTTGATTTTACGTGACGTGGACACATGGGAAATAGGTCAACCAAGTCAATCTTGAGATAATCATATTTCCGGAAAGAGCTATCCTATTTCTATATCATTCCTGAGTTTTGTATCACAGCATGAATTGAAAAGTACGTTTTCAGCAGTTTTTCTACAACCCCCCCCCCTTTTTTTTTTTTGGTGGGGGGGGGGGGAGAGTAGAATGATCAGGTATATCTCAGAGGCCCCTTTTCATTTCTTGACAATACTCAGCACACTCTTCACTTTCAACTCTAATAACTTTTGAAAGGATAATGCTACCATTTGGAAAGTTGGCATTAATCATGGACAGAGTGTGTTATTAGAGTATGTTCAATTCATTGTTGTTTCTCCAGTGAATAACATCCTGTGTTTTGTCCCTTTCATCACACAGCTAGCACAGCTTGGTAAAGATTAAGCGCTGAATAGACCCTGTACTTCAGAGCTTCTTTCCTCAGTTCACAATTTTCCAGAGAGTGCGCTTTCTTTCCAATACTTCGATAGCTTAGGGGAGTCCATTTGAATGGAGTTATACATCATTTCAAAGCTTAAAGTCTCTTCTTTTATAATCTGTCCTTAACTAAAAATCCATGTCTGGCGACTTTTTGTTGGCTTTGTGATGCAGGATGACATATCGTTCTTCTACACCATTGTGCACCATCTCTAGGTCAACGACAGGTAACGACCATCAAAAATTCCTATCAGAAAAGAAATAGTAAACAAAAAAGTAGTAATAAGCAAAAGGCAACAAGTGATAAACAAGTAACCCGTCATGATAAGGAGGTAAATAAGCACCGAATGTGAGTGTCTATTGAGAGGTAAGAGCCAAAATAAAATCACTTTTATCATAAAAGGGAAAAAGACAAGGAAAAAAAGGAGAGAAACAAACCGCATCAAAAGTTATTTCTCTTACCTGCTGCGATAACCAGAAAACACGCAGCCATCTTTGACATCCCGCACAACATGATTGATATTTTTCGAAGATTACCCTGTTGAAATAATGAAAATAAGATTAATATGCGCGTTACTATTTTTGTTCCTTTTTTGAGATAATTTCATAATTATATATTTGGAAAATGGTGACCTTGTTGTAAAACACACTTCTCCTGTCTCATCTTATGGAACGTAATAATCTCATACATTTTTTTCCTCTAATGCGTTGGTTTCTATACAGAGCTCTCACTTTCAATCCAGAGCTTGACGGCGGACACCAAATGGCTTAATAGCTGTACATGTTACTTTTTGTGTCTTACTGATCATATCCTTGAGATAGTTTTAATGCAACAACAGTTTATAGTGTATATACCAAAGTAGGCTTTATATGCAAAACATGTTCTACCCCGGAAACCCATGATAGCTCGGTCACAGTAATGCTTCACATTTTAGCACAGTTTTTTTTTTCTCTTTTTTTTAGCACATAGGCACACCCCACGTTTCTTATTTGGCACCATTAAATCACCTGGTCTTATTTTCTATTCGTTCTCCGTTTCTTTTCCACAAACACTGATTACTCGGGGCTTACAGCTAAACAAGCTAGCTTTCAGGTATAGGTCCCGTCATACCTCTCTTTGATCAACCCCATTTTGATTTTGACCAGTTATTATTACAATCATGTAATAACTGTGTTATCACCATGTATATTGTTTGTTTTCTGCACATTGTTTACAAGGTAAAAGAACTTGTATTATTATTTCTGTTGTAATATTCATAAATGAGAAGTATGAAAATAAGTGAATTGAATTGAATTGAATTGAAATTGCACCAGCAATATAGGAAAAAAATCTGGAGTGCTCTGTTCTGTTTTTGTTTTTGTTTCGTTTTGTTTTGTTTTCTTCTTGCATTATTGTTTGTCTACTTGCTTGTTTGGTTTGTTTGTTTGTTTGTTTGGTTAGTTTGTTTGTTGGTTGGTCGGTTGTTTATCCATTTGGTATTTTCTTGTTATTGGTATTTGTCTTATGTATTTATTTATTTATTTATTTATTTATTGATCTATTTAACGATTGATGTGAAGTTTGTGCGATCAGAGCTGAATTGAACATTTCATCTGTCGTGTATTCGTTTTTACTCCATTTTCGGACAACTGCATTTAAGTTCAGCAGCCGAGCTTTGGGGGGGGGGGGGGATATCGAACTCCTCCACGACGTACACTAGGGATCTTAAGAATATTTTGAATTGGAATCCAAAGAACTCGTGCTCAAGTTGGTGGAATGCTCGGAAAATCTCAAGAAAAGGAAAAGATATACGGGGGTACATATTCGCAAAAAAACAACAACAACAACAATACTTAACAAACCATCAATCACACAAATGTTTTTTAAGATGGCGTGATTTTGCGCTCTGTACAGATCAGGTTCAATTTCTTTCTTTTTCTGTTCTGAAAAATGTGAAACGTAATAATTATATCCTCGAGCGGGGGGGGGGGGGTCGGGAAAGGGCATATCTCGCCACCACGAGGCAGCATTTTTGCTTGAAATAGTGAATCCAACTATGTTGTACATATTTTACGGAATATTCAGGTATATTCAATCAGAAAAGTGACAAAAGAAATAAGATTGCGAGTGGGTAATCCATGCATTTGAAGACCTGAATATAAGAACGACCCAAGTCCAATTTTTGGCCAAATTCAGTTTGACATGGGAAATTGTAGCTTATGCATGGACTCATCTTGTGTATAAATGATAAATCCTAATTACCCCAGGAAATGCCTGAAATGAATGAGTTAAATCTTATATTAATGTAAGAATGAAGGACTTGGGTCATTCTTACATTCATATAATAACGCCCTCTCTCATCCTTCTCTCATCTCTTTAGCAGAATATCATGTATATGAATAAAAGAACGACCCAAGTCCACCACACAAAATGGCCTCTCCACAATTAATGTAAATTTTAATTGTCATAATAATATATGTTCTAATTTGTATATACAATGTTGCCTTCCCATCACAGTTAAATAGAATATTATTGGACAAATAAAAAAAGATATGAAGTTTTTTTTGTTAAGTTTACTCGAAATGGTCTTCCATGGAATTGGGTCGTTCTTATATTCATATACTCATTTCTCTCTCCCCTTGATCCATAATTCTATGCGCGTCTTTACTTTCCAAAAGCATGAAGTAAATTATTAAACCAATAGATTTGGTAATTGTTATTGCGTATTGGTATTTCGAGTATTGTTCCAAAATCATACGTCTTGGTCTAAAGGGAAAAAGAAGTGTAAAGACATTTCCCCCAGCTGCTTCTAACATACGGCAGTGGAGTTGTTTCTCTAGATACCTCTCTCACCCGACAAGTCTTCAAAACACAACCACCGACAAAGCGGGAATGGGGTTGTATAGATCAATAACGGTTAAAACAATGTACTTGTATAAACGTCTCCCTTTTTAATAATTGAAGTCTAAAGAGCACTCATTTACTGCGTATGGGGCTTAGGTTCCCTTTAGTTCGTTAGTTTTCTGCTTCTTCTTCTTCTTTTCTTCTTCTTTTTCTTTCTGTTCAAGCGGACTCTGCTCTCCAGGATTATAGAGTTCAAAACCCCTCCTACCAGGTCATTAGACGCGTGTTTCACAGAAAACGAGGGATTTCCTTAAAGATTATATTAGGCCCTAATAATTACCTATAGGGATGAAGAGTCATACTTTTTTTTTCCCCATGTGGCATCGTCAACCTTATTAGATAACCCAGTTCGTAACTAGCTCAGGAGCACAATTTCCCCAATTACCTTTCTTTTTGTCTCGGTTTGTAAGGCACTTGTTTATAAAGCGACACATACCAAAGCTTACCTGACTAACAATTTATGGATTTCATGTTTAGACAATGAACTTGTCACGGACACGTGCCCTGAACTGCCGCATGGTCAAAAGGGGAAATCCAGTCCAAATATAAGTTAAGTACAAGTCCACCTTCATATAACATACGGTTTGAGAGAATGCAGCAATATCAGTAAAACACATCAGTGAAAGTTTGAGGAAAATTTGACAATCTGTTCAAAAGTTACGAATGCTTTAAGTATCTGCGCAGTCACTGCTGGAAGAGAAGACTACTTCAGTGTATGATGTCACATGCTTACAACTATATATAAGGAAAATAAAAAGAGAATTTCACAAAACTTTACTTTTTGAATAAAGCGCACATTTCTTCGACTTGCTACTGACGTATGTTAAGGGTAATATTATTCCCCCTGCCTTGTGAAAGAGAGAAGTCGAGTGTTCTTCGGTTATGCGAGAAAAATGGAAATATGTTGAATTTTCTTTATTCTTTCTTTGTATCGTTGTACTCATGTGACATCACAAGCTATAGTAGTCTTTTCATCCAGCCGTGACTGAGCAGAAACTTCAAAAATTCATAACTTTTTAACGGATTGTCCGATTTTGCTCAAACTCTCACTGATGTGTTCTACTAATATTGCTGCATTCACTCAACCCACATGTCTATGAAGGTGAACTTGTCCTTTAATCGGATAAGCTAGTCGGATAGCTTTGTGCGTTGACTGCAATTATATTCGTTATATATTATTATTGCCAAACAAACAAACATACACAGGGATTATACAAATAATCATTACGACTCCCTACTCCTGTATCACAAATGCTTAGCTGGAAATTTCAGAAGGCAGCATACTTTCTTTCGCAAATGACCATTTTTTTTTTTTTCTGGTCATTCGCAAAATTGAACTACGAGCTGGCTTACTTCATGAGCGCTGTGGTGCATATCACATAGCAGGTACGCAAGGCCAGTGACTTGTTATTTGATATGAAATAATAATGTATGGAATCTGCCTGTCTACTCTGCGATATCACTGCAATTCATATCATTATGGTAGCTTGAAAGCGCAAGAAGGAATATGTTGAAAGCGACTTTTACATACAAGTCATAACAGCCCAAAAATACTCATTACCCATTCTCATTTGTCAGAGAAATCACAGTAGTGAGTTGATACATGATTTTGTGAGGGTGTCTTCCCCGCACTTTATTCGTCTGTCAATAATTGTTTTTCCGGTACCCATGCATCCGAGCAATAGAGCGGGGACTGCGGCCCCTCCAAGCTTACAAATCCCTGCCGACATCCCCGCCGGAAAATGCATTTTCGGCGGCGATTCACCGACTGTAAGTCCCGGCTCCCATAAAAACGAGAACTTTTCAATCCTGGACGATATTCGGGGCTCGACCCCAATACCATGGGGAAATTTGTTAAATCACGGACGGAGTTACAGCTCCCATTATACCACGGGAGAATTTATTTCAGTTTAGAAATGTCAGGTGAAAGTTTAACAGTTCTTGATTTCGAATAAAATTGACACGCTTTATGAATGAACTCTGGCTTCGGGGATTCATATTTCATGGAGGTGTCATATAATTCGTTTTTCTATGTGTTACGAATAAGCGGATGCAATGTTTATCAAAGTGTCTCTGTATGTTTTTGTGTGCACTTGGAGATGGATTTTTGATATTGATTTCGATTTCCAAAGCGTTATTTGAGAATTGTTTTTTTCAACCCCACAAAAAATGTTACAGGCATAAAATATTCTTCGAATAATTACAGAATAGTGTTTGAAGTCTGTTAACGTTTTTACCGACCGCAAAAGCTTCTTTTACAGGGCTATTTTCTTCCCTTACAAACTTTGATCAGTTGATTTCGGACTTTCAAGTTATTTGCCCCCCCCCCCCCCAGCTATTTTAGGTGTTAAAAGGCAGCAAGGGTATATAAAACAGTAGACTGTAAAAGTGGAAATTTTGGCGCGATTCATTTTTCGCGCCTTGCTCAGAAAGTTGAACATCGTGTGCTTTTTTTTTCCTTTCTTTTGCCTCGTCTGAAGATTTATTCAGGATACCAATCAAAATAATGTAATCATTACGATATCACACAAAAATGATACAAACACAATGGTGCCCTATATGTTCAACAATTTGTTTGATAGTATTTGTTCATTTCTCCTTAGATTTCTTCTATGTTTCATGTAAGATTGTATTTCTATTCTCGTTTTAACTTCTTTCATAAACATATGATTTAAGGAACAGCTTCTTTTATCATTACTGGTCTCATTCGGTATCAAAGTAAGCCTATAAATACTCCAAAATGCAACCTTCAAAATAAAAACTATACTGACTCTTGAAACTGTATTTTCAACCAATGTGGAACGTTGATATTTAGTACTGATGTACGGTACACATCTTGTAACAAACTCCTTATGTATACGTATACAAAAAAAGAATCATTGATTTTGCATTCAATAAAGGCATGAACGATGTCCTCTCTTTAACGTTGCAATTCGGGCACAAAACATCATAACTTGACCCCCATTTGAATGGATTTCTTTTCACTGGCAATAAATTATACAACAATTTCAAATCCAATTCTCGTAATTTGTTTTCTTTTATGCATTCTAAATCATTTCTGAATACACTGGCACTGTTAGCTTGGAAGTGAAACTCGTTCTCCCAATGTAAGGAACATGTATTGGTTAACACATTTTTTGAAGGTATCAAATTATACAATTCCTTGCTGCTTAAATCCACAATGAGGATTACTTTTTTTTTTGTAACACACCAGTTTGGAATGCACAATGCATTTTCTTTTCTGATAAAACTATCTAACATTTCCTTATCTGTCTTCTGGTCCTTACGACAGTGAAAAACTCGACTTCTTTTGTCTTTATTTCTTAAAGCTCTTGCATTTGAACTGATAACATGACAGTTCGCCATTGACAAAAAGGGAAGAGAAAACAGAAACAATGACTTAAGGGGAAACACAATTGTGACCGTGCATCACAAAACTAACAAATAGTCGCGCACACTTATTTTGTGTCAGGGCTCAAAATAGGTAAAACGTGTCAACGTATAGGTAATTTCGATGTAGCTTTGAATATGTTCTGAAAAACCAAGTCCTCCTCGACATTATGCTTAAAGGGGATGGCTAGTAACTGATCAGTGGGAATCAGTGGGAATGCTGGGGGATGATTGTTCTAATTCTTGTGGGATTCATTTAAGAGTACATTATATATCTATTGTTGTGTGAACATTATTTGCTTCAGAACGATCTCATATTCAAGTAATGTGCAGTTTAACGCCCCGTCACTGTACAGGCATGCGAACGTGGAAACATTAAACTGTACATTACTTGAATAGGAGACCATTGTGAAGCAAACAATTTTCACACAACAATAGATATATAATGTACCCTTAAATGAATCCCACAAGGATTGGAACAATCATCCCCCAGCATTCATATTGATTCCCACTGATCAGTTACTGGCCATTCCCTTTAAGTTTTAGATCATAAAGTGGATGAGTAATCTGTGTTCTTAGCAGTTTTTCTAGAACTTTTTTTAAATAGTGTGATTTCGTGTGCCGTATGGAGCCTGCCGCACACTAGCCTCTTGCAAAGGCAGCTCGCTATTATTTGAGGACACGCACACAGAGAGCAGTGGACTCGCATACACATGACATCCGGGTTATTCGGCATGAGGCCATCAGCCTAGTCAAGCTTAAACAGAAATCTAGTATCAGAAAAAATTATACTCGAACATTGGAGCCCTGTTTTCTACTGTTAATAGTGAAAAGAGTTGCAACAAGTGTCCGGGTGATGGTCTGTTCAGCTTTATGTTATTTTTGTGCCTGTAGATTCAATTCAATTCAATTTAAACTTTATATTCATTTCTTTTTGTTTCAATAGAATGTACAAACAAATACGTCAAATTTGACTTGCGTATCGTTGGAAACATACACACCAACCAGGAATAACAACATGTCCATGTCAATGTGTGACCGTGCACCACAAAACGAACAAACAGTCGCACACAGTGATTTTGTGTGAGGACTGAAAATAGGTGAAATGGATCAACCGAACCAATCTTGAGTTTTCCATATTGTCTCAAAAAGCAAGTCTTTTTCTATATCATATTAAAGTTTGGGATCATAAAACAAACGGGATCTTGTGTTTTCAGCAGTTTTCTCTAACTCCTTTTGGTGGAACAGTATGATTAGTTGTGTCTCATGGAACCCTCTTCCCATTTCTCAAAAACCCTGTCCATGCAGTTCACTTTCAACTCCAATAATTTTAAAGAGAACGCCGTTACTGCACTGAGAGTTGATATAAATCATGTACAGAATATGCTAATAAAACATGCTGAATTTCAGCTTAATCTTATAATCCCTTCATTGTTGTTGCTTCGGTGGTCAACATCCTGTTTTTTGTTCAATTCATCCCACAGCTAGCATAGCTTGGTAAAGGTTAAGCGCTTGAATACACCCTGTACTTCAGAGCCTGTTTTCTCAATTCACACTTTCCAGAGTGTGTCCTCTCTGTCCAATATCTAGATAGGTTAGGAGAGTCCATTTGAAAGTTATATATCATTTTAAGGCTTACAGTCTGCTCCTTCAGAATCTACTCTTTACTTTCTAAAAAAGAATCGAGTGAAAATATTTGCTCTTACAGGAGTGAATGCAAAAAAGAGTGAATTTAGAGAGAAATTGGAGTGAATTTTGAGTGAAAATGAACATTTTCACTCAAAATTCACTCCAATTTCTTTCTAAATTTACTCTTTTTGTATTCACTCCTTTAAGAATGAATATTTTCACTCGATTTTTTTTTAGAAAGTACTAAAAATCCATGTCTGGCGACTTTTTGTTTGTTTTGAGGTGCAGGGTCACATAATATGATCAGCACAACAAAAGAGACATACAATCATATTCATACAATCTGCGAAAAAGAAAAACAAATGGAAGAAAAACCTAGATCAATTGAATGCATACATCAAGGCTCATCAAGAGAACTGCTTAAACATTAACATTGGATGTGATAATGGGGTGCTTCAAGTGAACGAAGTCTATAGGAATAGAAGATAACGTCTTGCTTACAAAATGTGTTACAAAATTGATTACATTCGGTTGCATCATAAGACTTCAAAAGAAACGCACACCTTCAATCTCTTTTTAGAGCTCTACTTCAATGGTTTTCAGTATAGAGCTTCAGAATGAAGTTCTACTACATTTTTTGGAGGGGGGGGGGGGTACTATTATATTAAATTGAACGCGCTTTTGGTAGTTCATGAACCTTGTATTACAAGTATCAGAATCAAAAGGAAGTTGCACATTAGTAATGGTACAAAAAACAAGGAAAAAAAAGACCTATTCAAGTCCTTTCTATGTCGAGAAATGAAGTACAGGTATAGTAAATTTAATTTCAAAACGCTCTTCTCAGATGTAAGAGGCGACCTCCGCACTCTCTTAAAAGGCTATGATGTGCTGGTGTAGTTACAAAGAGCTGGAATACAAGTACAAAACATTAGAAATATGCTTGCCTCTTACCTTTCTTTCAACTCCGCTTGTCAGTTTCTTCGAGGGAATGGCTCGTATCCTTCCCGTGTGTTCTTTTGTCAACCTGCACAGTTCCTTTGCTCATCGACTACATATGAGGGGGGGGGGGGGGGGGGTAAACAAACGTAACCGTATGCTATTAGAGAATGCTCGAAGAAGAAACAGGAAAACTTTGTCACATTTGCTATTGCGCGATGCAATGGTGGAATGCTAAACATATAAGTCTGTAAGATGATCTTGGTCAAAAGCTGCGACTGTGTGACCTTTTTAATTAGCTAGAAGCTACTGTGATCTGTCAACATGGGGAATCATATTTATTGATCTATACCTCGTTATCTGGTGATGATGCTACTTGTTTGTTTTTATACGCATGCGCGGGCGCGCACACAAGCACAAACAGTCACACGCACACACACAACATACACGCATTTACGGATGGTGTGTATGTGAGTGTGTGTTTGTGTAATTTTTGAGTGTCAGATGTGTTTTTTTTTTCTAATACCTGTATTTCTTTTGATTGGTTCAAAACTCATTTTGTGCTAAATCATTGGGAAAGAAGTCCTTGTAATTGTGCTTTAATTTATAATAATCGAATACTATTTTCCACTTTAATATTTCAGACTATCCAAGGGTGAATCCAGAATGCCCTGGGACATATCATTTTTTTTTTTGCCGTTGTTGTTATGATATTCTGTGCTTTACACTTTTGAATGACCTTGGACATTCAATTTTCTTTCCATCATTTTCCTATTCCTCCTCCCTCAGAATAACGGACTTGTTAATGCCTCCGTGAGCAAGTGTTGCCGGAGGCATTACCTTTGTTGTTGTTGTTGTTGTTTTTTGTTTGTTTTTTTTTTTTAGTTGTCCGTCCGTCTTTCAGTCCGATGTTCCAACCGTTTGCAATCAATTTTGTGAACAGCTTAACTTAAGAAACGTTCAAGGTACAGTATTATCTTAATGAAACTTGGCATGATATGTATGTATGAATAGACGAAGCTATGCCTATCAACTTTTTAGTGCACACGTTGAAGGTCAGAGGTCAAAGTTCAAGGTTAGATTCTACAATTAATATCGCCATTTCCCCAACACCTATGCAATATCTTGAACTTAGTGTATGCATGTATCACCAGGTAAAGAGTCTCTGGGAAATGTTTTGGGTCATGGGTCGAAGGTGAGATGTCAAAGGTCGAGTAGGAATGCTAAAATTTTACTTCTCCATGGAAAAGAAATGGCTCAAGGAATATCCTCAAGAAGCTTTGTAAGCATGCATGTACTACCTGACAGTAATTCTCTTGGAAACATTTGGGGTATTGTTACAAAGGTCAAGGGTCAAAGGCCAGGTTTACGTGGTGAAATCCTACTACTTAATGCTGAAATTACACTTTTTCTTCACCTTGAAGATTACTCAATGCATAAATTTAATGAAAAACTAGATATATACATTACTGCACAGTGATTCTGTAGGAAAATATTTTGGCCATTGGGGTCAAAGGTCAAAAGTAAAAATGTGAGAATGTCCCAATTTTCCCCTATTTGGAAAATAGCTCAAAGTATTGTCATTAAAATGGATGTTACACGTTATTTTGAAGAATAACTGGCCATGGAGTCAAAGGGCAAGTCATGGGTCAAATGAAAATGTTCAAATATGTGAATGATTTTTTTTTAACAATTAAACACCCATCCAATTGAAATCTCCTTCAAGGAAAGTTAATACTCATTTCATTTTTTTTTTTTGGAGAGGGGGGGGGCAGTTACGTGAATCTGTCCTCGAAAATGACATACTGTAGATATATTAGGAGAACCATGCGATGTGGCGCGGAGGCATACCAGTCGCCCTAGCGACATCTCTAGTTTCAAATTCATTTTCAGATAAACATACTTTTTTTTCTTTTTTATTGTCGAATTAATGACCTTCATAAATTTCGGAATAATGAACCGTATTTCATTTTTTCTGACCATCGAGAATTACGATTAACAAATCAAATTTTATATTCGGATTAGCAAGCATTCTCTACATTCCCAACATTCTATTTTCATTCACGGATTAAGGAACCTTCGGAGTAATGAACATCACCCCTTGCTTCCGATGATAAGTACGATAGACACATTTCTTTAGTTCCTCGGGTGCAATGTTGTTTCAGACGTCTTTATGGTGCGTTCCCACTGCCGATCAGATCAACTCGATCAATCCCGATCAAGCTTTTTTGGCCTGGTCGGACTCGCTCGGCACTGGTATTCGCGGTCGATCTACCTTAATCGGCATCGCTCCTGCTTCCTTCATGATAATTTTGGACATGTCCAAAATATTCGAGTAGGAAACCCGAACACAAACAGTTCGGGTAGTGATCGAGAAGAGATCGAGGTGATCGGAAATCGGTCGTATAGAAATCTAGTGTGGTCAGGACTGATTTTCCCCCGAGCTCAGTTCCCGATCATCTCCAGTTATACTCGAATGCTAAACGATTGGTTTCAGATTATCTCGATCAGGTATTAAGAAAAATCACATGCAGTCCAGTCCTTGGCCACGTTAAAAAGTTAAATGTCGTCAGTATCTTCAGCCACTCCTGCTCGGCCCACTGAAAAAAAAAGAAAAGGACCACGAGGAGAGCCACAACAAACAGCAGAAATGTCAGAATTAGACTCTCCAGCCAAAAATATCAGAAGATAGAAAGGAAACTCCTATAGTCCTACGCTTCCGGATGAAATCCCCGTCAACAACATTGAAGGAACCCAAGAGCATATGCAGACTCGGTCTCCACAGGAGGAGGTGAATATATATATACATATATGTATATATATATATATATATATATATATATATATATATATATACCCATGCTATTTATTTTTTTTTAAACAGAGTTGCCCCTCAGTATTACATCTGTAATAAACATATTATTAAACCTTACATAGTAATTTGAAGAGGGGTCGACATTTAGAATGATATATCAGATGTCATTTACCATTTCACCCCAATAAAATTATGAAAGAAACTTGAAGAAAAAATGAAAATGTATCGGGAATATTCTATTTTTTTATTATAGTATGGAAACAAAATGATAACAGAAAATAATACAATACCCGTAAGAAAGAAAAGAAACAAATCTTGCGTATTTCTAATTCAGTGTAATATGCCCGTTTTGCAGAACTGGAAAAATATCTTGTTTCATTCTTCATAAAAAATGTAATTCATGGTTGTTTTAATATCCAGACTACATTCAGGCCCAGGAAGACGATGCATCGAATGCTTACTCCTGAAGAAGAAGGTGACATGGTAACTTGGCTGCGAGAGCATACTTTTCTGTATGACAAGTCATCAGCGGAGTTCAAGCTGAGAGAGAAAAAGAGCAGAAAAGGAGGCGGAACTGGAACTGAATCCAGGAGACTTGTCAGGGATTTGGTATCCTAATATTAGGACCCAATTTTCAAAGCTCATAAAGACATCTCGCAAATCGGGATCTGGTGCTGCAGAACTTACAGCAAGACAGGAATGGATCCTTAACAAATTCGAATTCATGTGCCGGCCATTCCTAGTGCAGTTGCGTCACCAGAGATGATCCAACGTAAGTTATAACAACTTTTCACCTTAAAATTTGAATTGAAAGACCACTATGTTAATTCAACAAAACAAGGATCCCATATGATATGATTTGAAGGTATGGATATGAAAAATATATTCCGAGAAATAACATGAAGGCCAATTAAAGATTGGGTTTAAAGGCACTGCGAATTCCCATAAATTTACAAAAGTGTGGCCCGACCCAATATGCATATTTGCCTGTAAAAGTTCACATTCATTGTATCCTATTGATTGATATAGCCTTGGTTTCCGTTATTTTCTAGTTTGCTGAGAAGAGAAAGGAACTTGAGCGAGATGACTCAGATGACGCTGTCTCTGATTTATCACTACCCTCAACTCCTCATGGTGGTCAAAAGGCAGCTCGAGCACTCTCCTCACTGTCCTCAGAACTGGAGTCCGTGCGTAGTGCAAGAACAGATGCAAGAGATGCAGCTGCTCAGAGTGGGCAATTTTTGGTTTACCTAATGCGCGAAATGGATCAGCAAAGGATGCATTCATTCGTCACTCGTGCCACGAGGTTCGCGGTCGACCTGTTAGATGAAAACCAAGAGGAGAAGAGGCGACAGGCAGCTCAGAATGCAGCTCCACAACCAAAAGAAGGAGCCTCGATGATTACCAATGTTCCCTCACATCCATTCCCCTCACATCCATTCCAAGGAAACAGAAGATGGGGTCATCCTTCAGTAGCTGCTCCGAGCTCAAAAGGGCAGCAGCAATAGATGTTGAGGCAGCAGCAACTAGGGCAGCAGCAACAGCAGTTGAGGCAGCAGCAACAACACCTTCAGGATTTTCAGCTAGCCACCAACATAGCTGCAGCGGCGCCACCAGCCCATCTCATTCCACAGATGTCATACTACCCCCATCTGCAGCACCCAATGTGCAACCTGTTCTCATGGAACAGTAAGGAAGCGGTTTACCTACAGGTCCCACAGTGACCTCTACATCTGTCATCCGTCTTGACATGGACATTGCCTCATCTACACCAAACAGTTCCCTCAGCCTGAGCCAAGAAACACTGGATGGAGACTTTGCAGATCTCCAACACCAGCCATGAGCTTGACTGATGTATAATCTGTCATGAACTGTCTACTGAAAAAAAAAAAAAAAACTGTGACAGAACCTGGAAGGAGTTGGTTGTACTAGAGTTAACTTTGGTTTGCATTACTTTATTTTTGTCTTGTTTATGTTTTGTAATGTTTTGAGTTTTGAATGTAATTGCATGTGTTTATTCTTTGCGTGCTAGGGAAAGGGGTTGTGAAACCAACCCTGAGACATTCCAGGGAAGTGAAGTATCTGTCGCATGATTTTTTTTTTACTTTTCTGCAAACTTGGGTTATCATCAAAATTAAGTTTTGTATAGGTTTATATTAATGTTTTCATTTTCCCTTCGGTTTTGTGGATTATTACTTTTTTTTGTTTTGTTTCGGGGAAATATTGCCTCCTTGAATTTTCGAGTATACATGTCTCTTTAAGCATGCACGCGCCCACGCATGTTCGCGCACACATACACAACACGCTAAATCATTAAAAGGAGGCCTTGTAAAAGTGCTTTGGCACTGGCTTTGTCATTTTCCTTTCATCACTTAATAATTCAGAATATTCAAGCGTGAATCGTATATGCTCTGGGCATATAGAATGGTCGCTATAGACCGTTAAAAACGATTACATGCATTATGTCATTGTACTCACATTCTGTGTCTTTTGAATCTGTCTGTTCTTCTTTATTTTTCAATGTTTGTTTTTGTTTTTGTGTTTTTGTTTTCTTCTTTCGCTATCCTCTTATCGCTTAATATCATCATGTGTACAAATTCGTTTTTCCAAATAATGCATGCCTACCCGTCCACTCACTAAAGTTTTAAGAGAGATATAATAACTTATTGTATGACATAGCAAAGCAAGTAGAATAAAAGGACTTTCTCCTAGAAGAAGAAAAAATCTTAGTGCTGAATCAAACATTGAGCTTAATTCTTTCCTTAAGACGAAAAAAAAACCAATTTATGGCGAAATTGGCAAAGATCTGTTTAAAATATCATTCCTTAAATAGTAGATCATTTGGTGCAAATTATAGACGTCTCCCTCACAACTAGTCTCCTTCCAAACAATGTAAAGATCGCAAAAATAATTTCAACTCACAGAAAAGGAGAGGGGGATCATGTCAATAATTGAAGAGTCAACGCTCGGAGGCGTTAAATCCATCATTTTTCAATGGATTCAGCGCCTTTTGGAAGCAAGCTCTTCTAGGCCTATATTAGTGTTAACTTCTCATTCAGTTTTTGTTGTTGAAAAAACAACGTACATTCTGAACAGCTAAGCGTTTCAAAGCAAGTGATATATTTTCTAATTTTCAATTTGGATTTAGGGTTATTACAGCACTACGCATATGCTACTTACCTTTGTTGAAAAAAGTAACACATGCATGCACGAGGTTTATATGTTCATACACAATAGGCATTTTTTAAAAGACTTTTCAAAAGCCTTTGACCCGGTAACCATAAAATGCTTCTTGCCAAATTATATCATCATGGTATATTCGCGGAAAAGCCTTACAGTTGTTTACGAGCTACCGAATAGGTCTCAATGTACAATGTCAATGATTTGGACTCCCATATATGAAAGCAGTTGAATGAGGTGTAAAACAAGGAAGCTTGTTAAGCCAATTATTATTCATAAATTATATTAATGATTTCCATAAGTTTTCGGACAAACATTCATTGATATTATTTGCATACAATTCTAATCTAGGCAGTACATACCCAAAATACATTCTTTTATATTGGAATCTCACTTTGGAAATTAGGCTCTTTAGCAGTTTAAAAGAAGCTTGTATCATTTTATCATCTAAAAAAGTGACCTACAAGAAAACATCAGCTTTCGATATATTATAATTGATAACTTTTTATGTAAAAAAAAAATAAAAATCCGTGCTTTCACCTGTCATGATGATGGAGTGGCGTGTTCAGTTATACAGACGTCACTACATTCTTCTCTGCCCCTTTTTCTTTCCTCTGTCCTCTTTGTCCTTGTACTTTGTTGTTTTGCAATGTTATTGTGTTCTCTTCCTTGTACAGTGTTGCGTCTTTTGTGTAAGTATCTGTTTATTTCTTTTTTTTTCACTGTTGTTGTTTTTCACACATGACTAGAGTGTGGGCAGTCTCATGATCATGTGTCTATGTAATCACTATTATTCGTCTCCACCATTCTTTTCTGGGGGTACACATGGCTCAGTGAATAGTGCTTGCATCAGGTTGTAACATTGTAAGATTAATCTGAACTTCCTTGTTTTTGTACTTTATGATTACTGTTTTTGTAGTTTATGATTAAATGATTGAAAGCTTCACTAAAACGATATTTGGTACAATCATATTCTCCCCACTCATTAAGATAACAAATATTTATGGTAAATGATTGTTATTTTTTTCAATCTCTATTTTCTTCCTTCAACATGCTTCTTGCACTAACAACTGCAACTGCACTGTACCCCCTGATCTCAGTGCTCAATGGAATCACCCATGTGTATCTATTTGTGTACTGTTATCGATTTATTTTGCTGCACTTGCTATTCTTTGTCCTTGTACTTTGGAAAGTTGTATTCAAATTGTATCTGATTGAAAGCAGAAATAAATCAAATCAAATAAAAATCAAATCAAATCATTTTTCTGTTTATTATGATTTTGAGTGATCCACGTGTTACAAGCCTTGCTTTTTAGTGGACCACTCTTGTTCCATACTTTTTTTTTTTTCATCCTTTCAAGGTATGAACTGATATTATTTGTTATTCTTGCAATAAAACGAATACTGATACGAAATATCTTTTATTAGGTTAGGTTATTGAATTCTGTATTGTACCACAACCGAAGTAAAGTGTAGATCAGGAAATTATTCACTGAGTTTTGTTCATCATAGCCTTACGAAAAAAATCCGTCGCTGTTAGATTATGCAGAAGAAAGATTTTTTTTTTAAATTTCAAAATTGCCTCTGCAATATTTCAAACACACCGACAATCTCTCATACACATCTCTTTTTGTCTCTCTTTTTCTTTCTCTCTTCCACACAAACACATCACACACAAACACACACGCACACACACACACATACACACTCACTTGAATACATAAACACACACTGTGTCTCAAACATGCACACCCAGACATTTTGCAGTGTGTGAATACATGACTTCCGGGCCAAACATTATTAACTCATTTCTGGGAAAATGTAAGGCAGATGGTTGTGTTGTTTTCAAAGATAAGCGGCCGTCACTTGTGACTGTGTGAGCTTCTCTTTCAGCCAACTAGAAGTTACTGTGATCATTCTGTATGAAAAGCATTAAAATCTACACATCCCGATAGTTGGTGATGATCTTATTTTTTTTTTAATTATCTTGATGTTGATTAAACTGTTGCCTTCTTGACTAATCGAAAAAAAGAAACGGCGCACCTACAAACAAATGCGTCATATGAGTCATTCTTGTGTTATTTTTGCATGACAAGTTATTTGTGTGTAATATCTATAACCATTTGATGAATTAAAAAGCTGTTGACAGTGCGTGCTCATTATCATACTGCATCACGGAAAGGACGACTTTTTAGCGGTTTGTGTTATGAGCGACCACGCACCCGCACTATTTTAATTATTAGTATTCCCTCCATTGCAAGCGTGAATCAGGCATGCTCTGGAAAAATACAACATCTCTCGCATGCGAGACTGTTTAGAATGACTGCATACATTTGTCATTGTGACTATAGATGCTTGCCTTTCACTTTCAAGGACATTAAACTGTTATTTTTTTGTCTTCATCAGCATTTCTCACTTTTTTTCTCTCCCCTTGTATCACCTTATCAAAACGTTACGATCAAGATATATAGATATAACCTCTGAAACCATAGTTTGGTATGTCCATCTCATCCGCCCAAACCCCAAATTTACTTACTTTCTTTCTTTTTTTTTTTGCTAATTCGTAAGTGCAATCTTAACTTATTCAACATAATCATTATGTGACCGTGCATCATATCAGCGAGATTAGGCACAATAAAAAAAAAAGACCCTAAACTTCAGAGCCTCTTTTCTCATCAAACATTTTTCCAGAGTGTGTACATTCTTTCTGTTATATAGATCGGTTGGGAAAGTCCATTGATTTTGTACTGAATTGTACATCATTTTAAAGACTGGAGTCTGCCCATTCACAATCTATCTTATACAGATATTATAGTGTGACCAGTTGGTAACAACGGACACACGTTTACACACAATCAAGACAGAATGGAACAAGTTTAACATTAAAGGCAGATAACGCAACAAACAAAACTGTCCTACAGATCCTATGATAACCCACAGAAGATTATCGAAACAAAAAGATAATCGACGTGTGAAAACGCCAAGGAAATAGATAAAATTTTTTAAATTAATGTCTATAAGGAAAACATGTTTATGTCATTATTCAAAGAATCCCGATACGTTTATGCCAGTATAATTAGAAATAAGTGTGTTCTTACCAACAACCGTATGGAAAAAGGTAAATTGGATCAGTTGCAACATGGAATGGCATATTCATGGACTGATTAGTTCTCAGTATTTAACATAGAAACAAAGATGGACGGAAGTGAGTTGTTGCCGTACAAAGTTAAATGATGTCCAAAATTAACATTTATCCGGAAGCACTGGGTTACATAAGTGTATGCTTACACTGCATGATGCGCCTGTCTGTAATCAAACTTTGGGGTATTATGATAATTCTAGTGAGGGCTTCAATGTTATAATTTATTCATTTATTTGTTTCCAGTTTTATTTGATAAGGGCAGCCTCGTCAGTTATAAAACTGCTTTCAATGGCCTGCAGATGGGTAAAAGCATAAAAATACAATATATAGCATTTAAAAACAAACGTTTACAGATAAAACAGCAGCTGACAATACATGGATTCAAGACATAGTTTAACTACACATTGATAACAATTACTTTAGTCAAAATATGAAAAAAGGGGTCGACCAAAAAGAAATTGCAACAGAAACAATTCCACTTGCGTTTTACCTGGAAGAGCTATCAAAACAACATATTAAAAGTTCCCTAACATTCGAGTGGTGGACTAATGCCTAATTTGCATGAATTCAAAATGGCCGCCATGAAACCTATTTATGCTTATATCTTGGGACATAAAACCCACAGAAAGCCAGTACTTGTGTCTAAACCTATGTTTTTTAGATCAGGGAATACAATTATGACATCAGTAGTCACCTAAAAGTATTCATTTGTAAATAATTTTCATAAATTTGCATATAAATGCATCCAAAATGGCCGCCATAATTGCTTTTTAATATATATAAAACCTATATACATAAAACCTGTAGAAAGTAAATTTTGGCGTCTATATCTATGTCTTTCACGTCAATGAACACAATTATGATGTAAGTTGTAACTTAACAGCATTCCCACATAATTTACATATGTATGCATATGGCATGTGCATGCCCCTATCTCAGATTATTTCATCCGTAAGTGGGTCCCTTTGTGTCTCTTATCTTCACTGCCAGGAATAATGCTGCATAACCCCCATTCAGTATTAAGTCACTGAAAATCTGCATAAATACATAATCATTCAAATCAGGAATATGACTATAATTACTTTTATCATACATATAGGCCCTGTAAAATGTTGACTGTGATGTCTATATGCATCTATCAAGTCAAGGGCAAATAACACTAACATTAACTTTAATGATTATCTTTACACCTAGTTGCATGAATTTGCAAGTAATGTTCCACCTATAATTTCCGTTAAAAAGCCTCTAAACATTAATCAATGTAAACATCATCAAACAAAAGTAATTGTCACTTTTAAACTTTAACTCCAAATTAGCTTCCAAATGTGCTTAATAGGTACATAAAAATTGAAATCTTTGAATTGTTAAAACATCTCATATTTGCATACAATGTGAGAATCTGCCTTAATGTTTAATGCATACATACAATATATATATATATATATATATATATATATATATATTTATTTATTTATTTATACTGCATATATATATGTATATGAAGGGTTTGTTTGCAAAAACCGATAAGTCAATTTTTGAAGATTTTGAAGTACGATCTCTGTCATAAAGTACAAAATAATACCTTTAAATGATATATTGGTCACTACATATAAAGGTATATTTTTAAAGTTATGGTCAGAAGAAGCAAAAAAAAATCTTATTATTCTCTTTATTTTTCTTGACTTTTAATCGCAATTATCTCCATTTGGCAAATATGGACTTATCGGTTTTTGCAAACATAATTATGAAGAGTGTTTTTCTTTGCAAAAACCGATAAGTCAATAATCCAGGATTGGTCGCTGCCAGAACTAATTCATTAGGGAACAGTTTTAAGTTTTGATCTTTTTGAAAACACATAATAACATTTTCTACAGACTTAGCAGTTGTTATCGCCAGTGTCATGGAATAAAAACACATGTATGTCATATCTACTTGGGTCCTGGAGATATGTAAAGGTTTCCAACTTTGATGTGTTCTGCCTGGGTAACAGTTTGCAAGAATGCATAGAAGGTAAACATGAGATACTCAGGCGAGTTCTCAACCCATGGGTCTCTTGTTAAGAAAGTAATTGAGTGGCCAAGGCACCAGATTATGACAAAAACATTTACTACAATGTATACAAAACTCATGTAACTTTTGTATATCAACACATAGATAGACATGCTCATAATGAATTGATGTACCCTCCATTCTTGCAAAAAAAAAAAGTATTGTGTAGTTACAAATATGCATTTAAAACTTCAAAGATTTCGATTTTTCTGTACCTATTGGGCACACCTGGAAGCTAATTTGAAGTTAAAGTTAAATGAAAATCGGTTCTGTTCAATGCTGTTTACATTGATTAATATCCAGAGGCTTTACTTGAGGAAATCATGGTGGTAATGTAGGCCTAAAAGTACTTGCAATTTCATGGAAATTCATGCAACTAGGTGTAAGAATGTTCATTAAGTTTGGGAAATGTAAATGAGACCGTGCACCTCAAAACGAACATAAAGTCGCACACACTGATTTTGCATGAGGACTGAAAATATAAAGTGAAATGGGTCAATCTAGCCGAACTTGACTTTTTCATATTTTCTGAAAGAGCGGGTCTTCTTTTACATTATGCTAAAATTTGGTATCATAAAACGGGCAGGAAAGTGTGTTTTTTTTTTTCAGCAGTTTATCTCGAACATTTTTGGTAGAATAGTGTGATTATGTGTGTCTTTAGAATCCCTTTTTCATTTCTGAAAAACCTTGTCCACACTCTTCACTTTTAACTCTAATAACTTTTGAAAGGATGATGCTACTGCTTTGAAAATTGGCATTGATTATGGACAGAATGTGTTAATGAGGCATGTTTAATTTCAGTTTAATTTGATAATCCCTTCATTGTTGTTATTCTGGTGGCTTACTTCCTGTTTTTTGTCCCATTCTTCGCACAGCCAGCACGGTTTGGTAAAGATTAAGCGCTTGAATAGAAACTGTACTTCAGAGCCTCTTTTCTCTGTTCACACTTTTCTTGAGTTTGTGCTTTCCTTACTATATTTAGATAGGTTAGGAGAGTCATTTGATTTGAGTTATACATCATTGTAAAGTTTAAAGTCTGCTCTTTCAAAATATGGTCTTAACTAAAAATTCATGTCTGGCGACTTTCTGTTTGTTTTGAGGTGCAGGGTCACAAATGTTCTCTGCCCTTGAATTAATAGATACAGGCATCACAATCAACATTGCGCATATGCAGATGTATATCCTAAAAGTAGAAATGTATTCATATTAGTGATTTGAATAATTGTATATAATATGAATAGTTTGTTTCCAAAAACCGATAAATCCATTTTAAAGATTTTGAAGTACGGTCTCTGTCATAAAGTACAAAATAATACCTTTCAAATGATATATTGGTCACAACATATAAAGGTATATTTTTGAAGTTATGGTCAAAAGAAACAAAAATTTTCTTATTACTCTCTTTATTTTTCTTGACCTTTAATCGCTTATATCTCCATTTGACAAATATGGAACTTATCGGTTTTTGCAAACAAACTGTTCATATGCATATTTATGCAGATTTTCAGTGACTTACTACTGAATGTAGGCACTGTGGCGATTATTCCTGGCAGTGAAGGTAAGAGACACAAAGGGACCCATTTACGGATTAAGTAATCTGAAATAGGGGCACGTACAAGGCATAAAGCAGCCATTTTGCATATAATTGTATGCATACCTATGCGAATTATGTATATAGGAATGCTGTTAAGTTACAACTGACATCATAATTGTCTTCATTGACGTGAAAAACATAGGCATAGACACCAGAATTTACTTTCTACGGGTTTTATGTACGGAGATATTAACAGGCCATTGTGGCGGCCATTTTGGATGCGTTTATAATCAAATTTATACAAATTATGTACAAAGGAATACTTTTAAGTCGTTACTGATGTCATAATTGTATTCCTTGACCCAAAAAAAAACAACAAAGGTTGAGACACAAGAACTGACTTTCTATGGGTTTTATGACCCACGATATAAGCAAAAAGAGGTTAAATGGCGGCCATTTTGAATGTATGCAAATTAGGCATTGATCCACCACTCGAATTTCAGGGAACTTTTGATTTGTTGTTTTGACAGCTCTTCCAGGTTAAATGCAAGTGGATTGGTTTCTGTTACAATTTGTTTTGGGTCATTCCATGTTTTGACTGGACTAAATAAAGTAAAATGTCTTTTAAAGGGAGTGGCTAGTAACTGATCAGTGGGAATCAGTGGGAATGCTGGAGGATGATTGTTCCAATCCTTGTGGGATTCATTTAACAGTATAATTATGAAGAGTTTGTTTGCAAAAACCAATAAGTCCATTTTTGAAGATGTTGAAGTAAGATCTCTGTCACAAAGTACAAAATAACACCTTTTAACCCGTTGCAGACGGACTGATTTTACTACAACACGTATTTCCCATAATGACACCGGCCCGAGTATACTCGGGACTCGTCCTCAGCGGGTTAAATGATATATTGGTCACTACATATAAAGGTACATTTGTGAAGTTATGGTCTAATGAAGCAAACAATTTCTTATTATTCTCTTTATTTTTCTTGACTTTTAATCGCAAATATCTCCTTTTGGCAAATATGGATTTATCGGTTTTTGCAAACTCTTCATATTACATATCTATTGCTGTGTGAAAATTATTTGCTTGAGAATGATCTCATATTCAAGTAGCATGCAGTTCAATGTTTCCAGGTTGGCATGCCTGTACAGTGTCGGAGCGATCGTTAACGGCCCGACACTGTACAGTCATGCTAACCTGAAGAAATTGAACTGAAGCACTGAACTCGATTTGCACAAAAGGAAGTTATAGGACATAACGTGAAGCTTATATTGCTTTAACTGATTACACAGAAACATATTTTGGACATGCAATGAATCGTGCTGATTTAAGAAAAAAAATTGACACTTATCGTGTATAATTTATTATGTGCTGTAAATCCCGGTATATGTTTTTTGTATTGTTGTTGTTTTTTCAGTTTTAAACAAGCACATTTTCTTTGGAATATCAGTAACCAATATATAATATGTTGCCATGGTAACATGTGTTTCAGAGAGTAGTTACATTTATAAGTATATTCACACATGCATTTTTTCACTGATTTGTAAGCTAAACATAACAAATTGAACGCGTCAACCTTTATGTTGCCACCGGAATTGTCATGACCTTTACCTTGAATTGCCAGGTTTGAAACGTTGTGTGCTCAATGACTTGCGTTATGTTTTGATATATAAGTGTTATGGATATTCCAAAAAGCAAATTTTCGAAAGTCTATGTCATAGCAACAACCGTGTTTTAGAGGAAATATGACTCTGGATGTCAATTCTTTTACTCATCTTAATCGATATCTCCCGCATGAGACCTTGTCAAATTGTAGCGTTGACAAGACGTCAGTCTCTACACATAATTCAAGCATGATTTTTATAATGACTTTCACGAGGCGAAATGCAATGGTTACACTATTAGTTTGATCATGGACCCTATGTCAGTAAAATCATTGCTTCTAATATTGACTGATAAGCTGTGGTCGCTTACTGTTACCACGGCAACTGTCACAGACTGACAACTCGTCAGGGATGATAACTTCCATGAAACGGTGTCATGATGTTGGACGCCGTTTTTGGCAATGTGGATGGGCTGATTGAGGTAATGGATTTCTGGTCGTGCTCCGTCAGCTCTGACAACGAACGTGATTTCAGAAATTTTGATAAATCCATGTGGAGAAGCAGTCATCTGTGTCCATATGAAGGTACCCATGTATATATATATATATATATATATATATATATATATATATATATATATATATATGTGTGTGTGTGTGTGTTGTTTAAAGCTGATTGTGTAAATTGATGTGAGCATGATTATGTTGATATCCATTTACCTGTCTCTGTCTCTTTGTTTGGGTTTTTCAAGTTGATGATATCCTTCGTTTAGATCCTAAAACAGGATGACACAATTCGGAGAAGAGGACGCCTTAAACTGACTCACAACACTTTATTGCCTATTATCAAGAAGTAATAGTGACTACGGTGACATGTTCGCCTTGAACGTACGGGCCACAATGGATGTCTATGTACAGATGCTATTACCTATTTAGTAGGATCTGTGGAAGCTGACTACCTATTCAACACCACATATCCACTTTGATTCCAAATTCGAACAATGATGACGAGTGAAACGCTAAACATGTTAATCACCAGAATCATAGGGAAAAACCGGCGCATGAATTCTAGGTCAAGTATTGATCAGGATCTTTGGCTAACACACACACACACACACACACACACACACACACACACACACACACACTCGCATCTCCCACCTCTTATCTTGGCCCTCAAAGAAGGCAGCAAACGTAACTAGACATTCAGGCTTTAGCTATTAGAATGATCGAGAGAAAATAATATTTATTATCTACTTTATGTTATGTATATAAGAAGACGAATTAAGAAAAGAGAGATAAAAGAGAACTCCATTCAAAACTAGACCCCAGAATTCATGAAGAACGACTTATTAGGTGATCCTTTCCGTCAAGAAATAACTATTTTGAGCTCTTAACATAAAACGCGTAGAAAAGAAATATTGCATCAACTCAAGATGTCCGTATTTCAGGATATGATTCATTGTAACATAGACTGCATGTGTGCAAAATATAGACGTTTTGACTCGGTTGACCCATGGCACTTTTTTTTTCGTCCTCACGTAAAATTAAGGGGTGCGACTTTTTGTTGGTTTTGTGATGCATGGTCACATACAGTGGTACAATCAACGTGAAAGATAATACATAAAGTGACTGAAGATAATCAAAAAATAACAATAATAGAGATTGACATTAATCGTTGTGTCCCTCTATCAATCTTTTTTTCTTTTCTTGAAAAATTACAACCATTTGGTTTCTTAGAGCAAATACAGGAATATGAAAAAGAAATGTTTGAAAGGAAAGACAAAATATGCAAAATATCCAAATGTTATTATTTTGGTGCGGCGGTAATTACATAATATACAGAAATGGCACATGTTGCTTGCTTTAGAAAGGAAAATCTTTTTCATTGAATTGAATTGGAAAATCTTTGCATGTATTAAAGGGTTGGTACAGTTTTGGTTCAGATGGTGCTTCAAGTTTCCAACGTTTTGAGATGAGGACTGTTTGTGATCATGCGATTTTTTAATGAAATATGAAAGAAGATAAAATTCTGCAAGGAATTCAAAGTTAATTGGATGAAAATTTCTTTCGAAATGGCTGAGATATCCAAAACAAAGCGATGCTAATAAAAGGGGGACCCAACATTTTTATGATGGCTTCGTTTTACTTTTTTTTTGGGGATATCTATGCCCATTTCAGAACCTATTTCAATCAACTAAACTTTGATTTCTGTTAGAATTGCATGCTCTTTAACATTACATCGAGCGGAATAAGTATCTTTCAAAAAGTTTTTTTTTTGAAAAAGGTAGAAGGTGTATCCTCACCTCAAATAATACTATACCATTCTTTTAAGCTCTGAACTTGTCCTTTACTTATCATAAGTTGCTGCAGTGTTGATGCCGGGCTGAAATACAGTGGACGCATAAATCTATTTGAAAAGCCTGTCCCAACATGTGAATGTAGAATAAAAATTAATTTTGTTTACTCCCCGTTACGTGAGTTGATTCATTAATGACAATGAGCTAATCGAGGTGATGACTATATCGATTCCTGAAGGCCATGCTCCATCAGGTCTGCGAAATATGACTTCCAAACTTTGGACTGAAAAATGGCGAGAAGCATTTTCCACAGCTCATTTTCATCAACGGTGAGAACCAGTCTGTGGATTTGAAAGCACTGCTCCATATTGCTTCCAGACTAGCCCTGCTGAAAAGAACACAGTGTGTGTTCAACATTGTGCGAAACACACTGTGAGCACATTGAGAACACATTATGTACACAGAGTAAAATCTATTCGCACTGTCAAATTCGAGCGTTTGAACAGTGTATGAACACATTGTGAACTAGAACAGCACTCTGAGAGCGCAGACCTCCGCCAAGCAGTTACTTTCCACCGATGATCTTGCTCTTCCCAAATAGAGTTTTCTCCTCTCCACCACTGGGGAAAAGCTCTTTGGGGTCTTCCATAGAGATCAGTGATTTCCACCCATAGGTATACACGCTGTGAAATCGCCCGATTTCCCAATATAGAAACCTTTGTTACGTCATAAACTCTCAGTTGCGCGGCGCGCTGCCCTGTCCCTAGCAGAAACTAAATCACGCATTTTAGAGCGCTTTTGAAAACCTAAAAAAAATGTAGAGCTTGAACTCCCAAGTTCATTGTCCCTACCTGTCAATACAGTGTATATCAAAAATCCTTCGTAAATTCCCCCAAAATTCTTGGATCACTACCAAAATTTAAAAAGTAGTAGCTTGTGTCATAGTCAACCCTTCCTGTAAGTTTCATCAAAATCCGTTTACTACTTTTAGAGTTATTTTGCACACGGACAAACAAACTAACACACAAATCAACAAAGCAACGGTAACGAAAATATAACCTCCTCCCTTGGCGGAGGTAATTATCAATTATTCACAGTGAGGCACAGAACATTACCATGTGAACACTGTGTGAAAACCAAACGACAGTGCCAGTCATCTCCACACTGTTAAATTCGAGCGTTTTCACATTAGTCAACTACGTAATCACACTGTGATCACACTGTGATCTTTCCAGTACGGAAATCACGATCATGATCTTCAGGGCAGACTTTCCTTCTCCAAAGCTTACCAAAAAAAAAAAAAAAAAAAAAAAAAAGAATAATTTGAAGAATCATCTCAACTTTCCTTTGACGCATGCTCTCCTAGTCAAAATATAAAGCGTAATTGACATTCAGACACCAGCAATAATGTAATAATCAGAATAATAGAGCTCCACAGATATGATATATATATATATATATATATATATATATATATATATATATATATGTATATATTAGCAAATTGAAAAAAATGATGAAAATGGAGAAAAGGACAATCATAAGTTAGCTGCTTTGTCTTAACGGTAGCAATCAAAATTTACCGGGAGAAAACAAACAGGAATTATGAGAGGACTGTGTTTTAAGTAAGTCATATTTTTGACAATTTGGTCTGCTTTATTTGTAGAAATAAATAAATACCTTAAAGATAATCGTACTAATAAAGATGCTGTGCTCGAAAAATACAATACCATAGGACTGATGACAATTGGATGACACGAAAAATAATCAAATTTATTCATATTGACAACATGAAAAACTGTTGTTTTTTTTTTCTTGGTATTTGTAGGTGTTAAATATATAGTAGCTACAAGTTTTCATGTCAGCCAAGTTACCATTATTTTCTATGAACGTTGTTTATTTGAAGTATGCATCATACCAGTAATTTTATCGTGTTCTTTCATAAAACTAGAAATGAGGATAGAGCGGTGATATTTTGTAGCAGGTATCTGCTGCTCCTTCTGACTAATTCATAGCCGCACGAAGCTGATTGGAAAGCACCGTCCTTGGCTTGTCTGCAGAAATAAATGACTATACATTTGGATATTAGACGCCATGAGGTGATACTCCTAACTCGACAATACTAGCAATGATAGGTCCGACCAGCCATTGTTATGATAATGATGCATTTTCAATGTCAACGATCCTAATGGCCTAAATGCTTATTCGTCTGATTGTCAGGGTCATACACAACGCCCACAAAGCTGTCTGATATCCAATTGGTCAACTGCTTATCACGTGACGCGCGGTAAGACGTAGGCCCCACTATTGCATGTTGTCACTGTAGGTAGTTTTGGATATTCCACTTGTTCATCTACAATCACCTCATAGCAACAGAATATAACTTTTAACGTCATCCTTTTAATGACAGTGATTTTGATAGCATATACAGTTTCGCCATTAACAAAAAGAAATTGACATGCTGAAGGGTCTTCTATGATGTTATTACACTTCCCTATTACGAATATTATCTTTAGTTTCTGGATTTTCAGGCAATATTTATGGTAATGTAATAGTAGAAACATGAAATACTTTTAAGATGACAAAATCATAGGACTGATGACATGAATTTATAGTCTATCAGAATATTTATGCTGACAACAGAAACATTTGTTTTTCTTTCTTTGTATTTATAGGTGTTATAAAATAGCTAAAAGTTTTCATTTCGTGTCAATCAAGTTGCCATTATTGTCTATGAATGGTATTTTGTTTGAAGTATGCATCATATTTTTATCAATATTTTTTCATAAAATAATGAATGAGTAGCGGTAATATTTTGTAGCAGGTATCTGCTGCTCCTCCTGACTAATTCACAGCCGCACGAAGTTGATTGGAAAGCACCGTCCTTGGCTTGTCTGCAGAAATAAATGACAATACATTTGCATATCAAACGCCATGGGCTGATATTCCTATCAACTCGAAAATACAAGCGATAATAGATCCAACCAGCCATTGCTTTGGTGATGCTGCATTCTCAATGCCGACGGTCCTAATGGCCTAAATGCTCATTTCTCTAATTGGCAGCGTCATAATAACACACCTACAAAGCTGTCTGATACTCAATTGGTCAACTGCTTCTCACATGACGCGCGGTAAGAAGTAGGCCCGCTGTTGCATGTCGTCACGGCAATTTTGTTAAGTAGTTTTGAATATTCCACTTATTCGTCTACAATCACCCCATAGCAACAGGATATAACTTTTAACATCATCCTTTTGATGACCATGCTTTTGATAGCAAAATACAGTTTTGCCTTAAAAAGAAATTGTCATGATGAAGGGTTTTGTATTATGTTTTACACCGCCCTATTATGAATTTTATTTTTTGAATTTTCAAGCATTTCTTATGAAGGCAATGGCAGTTTTCGAGTATTTCCATACATAATTACATCACATTGCAGTGACATACGGTTGAATGGGTTGGGAATTTTTGCACCCTTAATTAAACATTAGTATTGAATAAAAATGATTAAAAGACACACACATACATCACATCATCAGTGGGGCCCTGTGACGTATTAGATACGACTCCTGACTCCCAATCAAAGGTCCCGAGTTCGATTCCTGCTCAGTGCTTACGTCCTTGGACAAGATTCACGTTTTTACCCACCATGTCCCTCAGGTATATAAATGAATACCTGGCGAGCTAGAGTAACGATATTGGCGCGGCCTTCAGGTAGAGCAGTGGCAACACCTGAAGAGGCTTCCCTGGGTAAATAAGATATTATTATTATTATTATTATTATTAATATTAATGGTATTATTATTAGTAGTAGTAGTATTGTTGTTGTTATTATTATTGTTCCTATTATTATGATTATCATCAATAGTATTATCATTATTATCATCACTATTATTACTACTACTACTATTGTCATTATTGCTGTATTCAAAAATATGTGGTCTTCTTGTTCTCCTTGCTATTGATCAAATTGATTATCTGAATATAACAACGACACAAGTCCATGAAATGTCATTACGAGTAAACTTTAAAAAAATCTATATATTTCATTTATCGAATAGTATTGATTTTAAGTATGATCGGAGGCAACATTGTAAATACAAAATAATACATATTATAGTTATATTCAACATTTACATTAATTGGGAAGAGGTCATTTTGTTTGATGGACTTGGGTCGATGTTTGAATCACAATGGACTTGGGTCGTTCTTAGAATCATATTATAAAGGATAAGCTGCTATATTAATGGTATGGTTAAAGCTAAAGATAAGAGAGCTTTGTCACATTTTTTTTCAGGTTTTAGTCTATACGGCCTGCAAAATTGTAGTTATCTACCATAGCATAATGTCTGTAGTAATCACTATACTAATTCATCATGTGTTTGTATCTCTGTGTGTACATGCCTGTGTGTGTGTACATGGAGGTACAATGTGCATACAGTGTGTGCATGTGTTAACTGCGGGGAAATGTCTTTCGTCAGCCTGTCTCTAATAAGCCATAATAATCCCCGTATTATGTGGACGATGTATTACTAAGGAACCGCTTGACGTACCCAATTAAAACTTTGCCCACGCATGAATAAGTAGATAAAGCTCTCCCCATCAAGTTATGGTCGCAAATACCCAATGTCAAGGGTCAAATGTCACTAATCAGTTTAAATTGTAAAATGTCACAAATTCCCCGTGTTTCTGCAGTGCAGGAAGGTATCTTCATAAAGTTTTATACACATGTATTACCTGACATAAATTCTCTGAATCTTTTCTTTTTTTGCCATTTGTTCAAAGGTATGATAAAGATTCTGCCATTTTACTAGTTTTCCATCTTCTAAAATGGCTTGATGCCTACATTTCTAGATACTCCTAAATTCAGACCATACATTCACTGTATGCCTATTACTAACATGCGCATTGAAAGCATGAAATACCCCACATGATTCTCCAATAATTTCATGTTATTCAACTGACAGGAACTTGGTTCATATGCAATTGCTGTACCTTTCCCCTCTGCTCTAAAGCCATTTGCTCTTATTTTGCTTCTATTCTTACTCATTCTTTTGTTTTTCCCAACCTACCTCCTCATCACTGTCCAGCAAGTCATGTTGTACTTGTGTGTATACAAGAATAGGCCTGGACAAGGAATGATGAGAGAAGGCGATATGATCTGAATGTAAAGAATAACCAAAGTCCTGGAGCTGGCCCAGTAGGTTATTTTTACATTCATACAAGATTTCATTCATTCATTTTCGGCACTTCCGGGGGTTATTAGGGTTTATCCTTTATATGTGACCGTGCATTACAAAACGAACAAAAAGTCACAACCCCTTGATTTCACGTGACGACTAAAAATAGGTAAAATGGGTCAACCGAGTCAATCTTGAGTTTGTCATATTTTCTGAAAGAAGAGCTATACTTCTTTTACCTACCTATTCTTTAATTTGGGATCATAACATGAATGGGAAAGTGTGTTTTCAGCAGTTTTTCTACAACCCCTTTTCGGGGTAGAATAGAGTGATCAGGTATGTCTTAGAGTCCCCTATTCATTTCTTGAAATCCTTTACCCATACTTCACTTTCAAGTCTAATAACTTTTGGAAGGATAAATCTACTGCTATGAAAGTTGACATTAATCGTGGACAGAATGTGTTAATAGAACATGCTCGATTTCAGCTTAATCTGATAATCCCTTCATTGTTGGTGCTCTAGTGGTTTATATCCTGTGTTTTCTCCCTTCAATAGCACAGCTAGCACGGCATGGTAAAGATCAGACGCTTGAATAGACACTGTACTTCAGAGCCTTTTTTTTTTCCTCAGTTCACACTTTTCCAGAGCGTGTTCTTTCTTTCTACTATTTGGATAGGTTAGGGAGTCCATTTGAATTGAGTTATACATCATTTTAAAGCTCAGAGTCTGTTATGTCTGGCGACTTTTTGTTGGTTTTGTGATGCATGGTCACATAATCATACAAAATGACTCCATGTATAAGCTCCAATTTCCCATGTCAAACAGATTTGGTAAAAAATTGGACTTGTGTCGTTTATATTCAGGTCTTCAATTTTGTACACAGTGTAATCAGAGATGATATATTTGAGATATACGGTTGTCCGCGTATCGTACTGTGCTGCTGCAGAAGTACCATTTTCAACAATTGCTGATATACTTAGTGTAAAAAAAGAAGCAAAAAAAAATCGCAAGTATCTCCATTTGGCAAATATGGACTTATCGGTTTTTGCGAACAAAAACTCTTCATATATAGGCCTATTATATATATATATTTTTTTTTTCTTTTCATTTTATTTCATTTCATTTCATTTTATTTCATTCTCCTTTTCCCAACAAAACACAACACAGTATGAATTAGGTTATTATCACAATCGTATACACACAACTTACAAATGATGTCAAATGATACAATAATAAAGTAACATTTTATGTATACGCAAAATAATACAAGTCTTTGTTTCAGTTGAAAAAAAAAGGAGAACTGAGAGGTCCACTAAAAAGCAAGCTTGTAGATTGTGAACCACTCAAGAAACTCTAACTAAATACTTATTTGTATATGCTGGACACAAGTATGATTTACACAAGACGGAAACAAACGAGAGACACACAATAACATGACACGACTAGACAGAAAGGTGGAAAATGAAATGAAGGAAGGAAGAAAGAAAGAGAATGCCTACACGCTGATCAAAGAAACGAAAGAGAGAATTGAAGAGGGAATTGAAGAAATTCTTTAAACGGCCGGTGGTTGCATACAGCTGTGTAGAAATTATAATGGCTATTTCATGAATTAATGAATTCAGAAATCAATTGATTGATGGTTGGATGATAAACCCTGTGGTTGTTGGAACTTGATTAACAAAAACGAACATCAGAGAGGGTTTAACAGAAAGGATTTCAACTTACGCTTAAAGGAATACAAAGAAGGAGAATTTTTTATTTCGCTACTTAATGAATTCCAGAATCTAGGGCCTGTGTATATAAATGTATTCTGAGCCAATAATGTTCTCAGAAGAGGTAGATGAAACTCAGAAGATTGTCTGGTGGGATAATTATGGAAAAATTGATTCCTTGCAAACATTGAATTGAATATACAGGGAAGTGCATTCGTTTTGAAATTAAACATAAACTGTCCAAGTTGAAAAAATACAAATCTTTGATTTTTAAAATCTTATATTTAGTGAATAATGGATCTGTATGGGAACGTGGCGGGACGCCACAAATAACACGAAGTGCCTTTTTTGTAATACCAGTAATCTATCTAGTAAAATTTGATGAGCGTTACCCCATGCTAAAAGACCGTAGTTAAGATAAGGTAAAATTAAAGAGAAATATAACGTCAGCAAAGAAGACAATGGAATATGAAACTTAAGTCTATTAATGATTCCAATATTACGTGATATTATTGTACTTATGTTAATAATATGTGGCCTCCATGAAAATTTATCGTCTACTGTAATCCCCAGGAATTTTATATGAGATACGCGTTCTATTTGAATGTCATCAAATATATATCATATATATATATATATATAACAGACGGCGCTCTTCACTATTAACATGTAGACAACATCTTAGCCCTGTTCCTGCATTGAGTCCTATGTAAAATGAGAGGGAATATTAGTGGGACAGCTATATGTCCTTCATTTATTGTAACTGTCCTCGACCTAATGTACATTTTCTTTCTTCATATGAGAAGTCCTGCTATTGTACATTGTAGGAATATATGATATGTATATAGATATATAGGTATATACATATATACTCACATTATAGAATTTCACGTCAGTGTATACATGTGTAAGTAGATACTTGAATATTCATAAAAATACACACAGCAAAAACGTTACTTAAGCCCCCCCCCCCCCTTGCTTGCCTTTAGGTTTCAATGGGAATGTTTGGCGCTAAATAATTTGGCAGGTGTTATACTATGTCTTGACTATGTAACTTCTGTTTCAAAATTACAGTAATCCGTTTGGTCAGGCATGACTGAACACTCATTAACCCTTTGCATGCCAGATTAATCTCATGTCCATAGCTTTGTGTGTGAAATGTGTGCCTATTTGACTCAATGGCACACAATGGGCTAAAGTCAAAATTGTCACACTTCTAAAGTTCAAACAGGAAAATTGGGGGCCACTGAAATATTTCTTTCTCTAATGATCACGTAACGTCTATTGCTGTTTCATCCCCTATTTTTTTCTTTTTTAATCGTATGATGTCATATCAAAAGTGTTTGTGTATATTTATTACACTCATTCCAAGAATACAGCTAAAATTCACTACTTACAGAAGAAAAAAAAAACCAGCACGTTCAGTTGATCTGTAGTTTGATATGCAAGATTATCTTTTATTCTCTACTGACATGTTAAATCTCGTCCATAACAGTACATCGAGCACATTTCATTCTTTATGAAATCTTCCTGTTTCGAGCTGATCAAATAACAAGCGTCATAAATTAAGACCAATTCAACTTTACAATAACTTTTTTGTATCTACACACATTTTCACACTTCATATTTTATCCTACAATTAGTATTATGTGATCGTGCATCACAAAACCAACAAAAAGTCGCAAGCCCTGATTTTACGCATGGACGCAAAATAGACAGAACTTGTCAATCTTCTGCATTACACTACAGTTTGGGATCATAAAACGAAGTTGTGTTTAGGTCAGCCCTCTATTTCTATAACATGTTTTTTTTTTTTTTTTTAACACTAGTGTCATTAGGTATGTCTTTTCATTTCTTGAAAACATTTACACGCACTTTACTTTCAACTCTTTTTACTCTTAAAAGGATGTTACTACTTTGAAAGTTTAATAGTTTATATAGCCAGTGTGATAGACATACGCAGACAAGCCGCATTTTAGCGCAATCAGTTAATTCTTTTTTTTTCACGGCTATGGAGTTTTACATCTTGTTTTTATCTCATTAAGTGCGCAGAGCAAGGCTTGGAAGGATAAGTGCGTAAATAGAACCTATTCTTCTGAGCCTGAATGTGTGCTTTATTTTAAACATTAAAGGAGACCAGATGATTTTCACATTTTTACCATTGAACAACTGTAAATTAGATGTACTGATGACACGTTTTCAGAATTTATAAAAATTGGGATGAAGAATAAGAATATGTTCGAAATTCATAACAAATTGCAATGAACAAAGTTGATGATATGGCAGGGTCACCATAGGAATGCATGGGTAAGGACTCAAGGAAGCAGAACAAAAGAAAGGTAAAGAAATTACACTGCTACATTCCATAAATAATTATGTGAGCCTCTTATGTCATCACCCATGTTCAGTGTAATTTGTTTTTAAGGTTTTTCAAAGTATTATTTTCTGCTCAAGAACCAGAATAAATTCCAAAATTCTATACATGGAGCTGTTGATTTATTTACTACATGATGTTCAACTATGAAAATCGTCTGGAATTCGTCTTTTAGACAAGTTATAAGAGTCCATTAGAATTGACTTATCATTTTAGAGCTTCAAGTCTGTTCTGTCAAAATCTACCCTTAACTGAAAATACATTTCTGTCGACTTTTTTGTTGGTTTTGTGGAGCAAGATCACGTCCATTCATGCATTCATCTACTTCCATAATGAGAACATAACAACAATTAACTGTATTTACACAACTCTCAATACAATTGCCTTGCAAAAAATGTACACAATTTGAAGTGAATTATACATATGAATTCGGATATACACACTCAGCAAACGAAAAATGTAAACACTTTTTCGAGTTCCTATTTTTCATAGAAGAGTTTACTGAAAAACAATGTATCAGAACTATACCAAATGAAAGGTAATCTAATTTGTAATAATTGGCTATCAACCTATAAGGTCAGTATAAATTGAAACTTTACGCATGGGTGAATATACTCGTATTTGTCCTCCAGGGCACAAAAGTAAACATTGGAGAAATGTCCTTCATTGGCAGATGCCTTTCAGGATAATACTGATAAAAAAAAAGACCAGTAAAACACAAGGAGAAACATGAAAGAAACAGTAAAATAATGTTTCCTTCTCTTTATCTTTTCACGTCCTCAAATGAAAGAAAAGTGGTAAACTAACCGGGGAAAATTGAAGATTTATGTCAACTCAAACCTCAAATGAAATAGGGAGTAAACGCACAAAGTTGAGTAAATGAACAGAATGTCTTATTCCATTCTTTGATATATTAATTTATGATATTCTTGAGACAAGTTCGAGAACCACATATTATTTACAATTTTTCCTAATTTGAGAAATCAATTCAAAATCCTGCACTTTTGTTATATTGCTTCTTCTCTTATTTCATTTGAATTTGCATTTGACAGAAGAATCTTCACATTCTTCCAATACCTTTAACCTTTATTGATTTTGGGGCTTCAAAGAACTTTAATGAGATAATAAGTTTATTCTTTCGACTTAAAGGGATAGTACAGTTTTGGTGGAGATGAGAATTGGGTTTTTAACTTTTTGCGAGATACCAAGAAAACACTTATGATATAGTACAGAACATACCATTTTAAGAGGAATTCAAAGTTTATTTGACGAAGATCGGGTTTGGAATGACTGAAACATCAAAAAACAAAGTAAAACAAAGCAATCGTAATAAAGTGTGGGTCCCACACTTTATTAGAATCGCTCTTTTTTATATCTCAGCCATTTCAAAACCAATTTTCATCAAATAAACGTTGAATTCCTCATAGAATTACATGCTCTTTCACATTTTATAAGAGGTTTCTCATTATCTCACCAAAAAATGTTAGAAACCTCATATTAGGTCTCAACCATAACTGTACAATCCCTTTAATCTATATATGTTTCTTATTTTGTTTAATTTGTCTTTTATTTTCATTAGTATATGAAAGAGCACTTACGCCTGAATGACAACTTGCTCATTTTTGCAATATTTATGTTTGTGCCTTGAAAGAGAAATACTTAGATGTTCACTCATGCCTGAAGTTTCCCTTTTTATTGACCAACCAGGTTAAAAGCCAATTAAACTACCTTTCATAAGGCATATAATACGTTGACATTTAGCCATATTATGCTATGATATAAACGTGATAAAGTGTGTGTTTAATAATTGTTTGTTTGTTTGTTTTTTACTTTTTTCTTTGCTGAGTGTCTGTGACCCGCCAAAACAAAATGATCCAAGTGTCGGGAAGGAAAATCTCCTGGGAATGACGTGACATTATTCCTTTACTCTTCCTCAATAATATCATATATAACACAATTCATAAAAAGTAGTTGGTTGCGAAGATAGCGATGATTTTTGTAGCGAATGTCGAGTGGTTTAAGAAGTCAGCGTTTCGAAGTTTTGCTGTCGATGCTATCATGATCAAGGAGAGGCAAGACAGTTTTAACCTCTTAAATATAGGAGGTATGCTTCTAGCAACCTCCACGATGTTCATTCAAGCCTAGCACTACAGCGGTCTACGCACGACTTATCAATAACCAGGATTCCATGCACTGACAAATAAGATCCCTCCCTCGTTGTTAGGGGTGGCATTAAACTAGCTGCGGCAGTAAATCAAAATCTTCGGACTCGTTTCTGTTTCGTTGAAATTCGGAAAATCATGGCTCAGAAAAATGCTAATTTCTTGACTTTCCTTAGATCGTTTAACTTCAAAATTTGGGCAGATGATAGACGATACATTAGATTAGAAAATTATGTCAAAGACAGAAATTCGATCGTTTTGGCAGATTTTGATTATCTGACGTCAATCTCGATTTTCTCGGCTCAGCCGTCAGTGACTTTAGGATCATTTAATTGTCACGGGTCACATTTATAGATATCATATATATATGTCCGTTTTTCTTTTGCAATTACTAATTGAACAAATTGTATTAATGTCAAATGATAAAAGTCTTTGATGAACACATCTTAACACTTCTTATTATATCTGGGATTTCAAAGCTTGTTATACTAATTGTGACCGTGCACCTCAAAACAAACATAAAGTCGCACACACTGATTTTGCGTGAGGAATGAAAATAAGTGAAATGGATCACCCTAGCCGAACTTGACTTTTTCATAATTTCTGAAAGAGCGGGTCTTCTACATTATGCTAAAATTTGGTATCATAAAACGGGCAGGAAAGTGTGTGTTTTTAGCAGTTTATCTCGAACATTTTTGGTAGAATAGTGTGATTAGGTGTATCTTTAGAATCCCTTTTTCATTTCTGAAAAACCTTGTCCACACTCTTCACTTTCAACTCTAATAACTTTTGAAAGGATAGTGCTACTGCTTTGAAAGTTGGCGTTAATTATGGACAGAATGTGTTAATGAGGCATGCTTAATTTCAGTTTAATCTGATAATCACTTCATTGTTGTTACTCTGGTGGGTTTACTTCCTGTTTTTTGTCCCATTCATCGCACAGCCAGCACAGTTTGTAAAGATTAAGCGCTTGAATAGACACTGTACTTCAGAGCCTCTTTTCTCAGTTCACACTTTTCCTGAGTTTGTGCACTCTTTCCAATATTTAGATAGGTTAGGATAGTCCATTTGATTTGAGTTATACATCATTTTAAAGCTTAAAGGGATAGTACAGTTTTGGTTGAGATGAGAAATAGGCTTTCAAATTTTTGCAAGATACCAAGAAAACACTTATGATATAGCACAAAGCATACCATTTTAAGAGGAATTCAAAGTTTATTTGATGAAAATCGGGTTTGGAATAACTGAAACATCCAAAAACAAAGTAAAACAAAGCGATCGTTACAAAGTTTGGGTCCCACACTTTATTAGAATCGTCCTTTTTTGGATATCTCAGCCATTTTAAAACCAATTTTTATCAAATAAACGTTAAATTCCTCATAAAATTGCATGCTCTTTCATATTTCATATGAGATTTCTCATAATCTCACCTAAAAATGTTAGAAACCTGAAATTAGGTCTCAACCAGAACTGTACGATCCCTTTAAAGTCTGCTCTTTCAGAATATGGTCTTTACTAAAAATTCATGTCTGGCGATTTTTTGTTTGTTTTGAGGTGCAGGGTCACAATTTTGCTAATGAACCCTGAATCAAACGTTCATTAAATGCAATAGAATTTAAATCAATGTTAATTACGATCCAAAATAACTAAATATCTCAATTACCACGGGCCTAAAATGTTTGTGTTCCCCAGTGCATGTCAAATCATTTTGCAGATATGTTATACCATAACTGTGTGTTACATCATCTTATCCGTTTATTCATACGAGCCATACTTGCACTTACGGATAAATGGTAAACTTGGAGATTTCTTCCTTCAGGAGATTGACTGGCTCGCAGAAGGTATAGTTTCTACGATTAGTGATACGACACACATTTGCTAAGAGTTGCAGTTGTGACAGAGACTAAATTCTACCTTACTTTCCCTTTCCCAAAACCTCTTGTCCATGTCCATGTCCATGTACCTCTAGAGGAGATAATAAACTTTCTCTTTTTTCCAAATAGTATCCTAAGATTTTAAACTTAGAGAAAAAGAGGGTTGGAGACTATGTTGACACAGAACATAGTATCAAGTTTTTTTGTTTTTTTTTTTTCTAACTTAGGCAGCCAGCATTGCTGGGCAGAACCAAAACCTCTTGCCCATGTCCATGTCCATGTCCATGTACCTCTAGAGGAGATAATAAACTTCCTCTTTTTTTTCCAAATGGTATCCTAAGATTTTAAACTTTTATAGAGAAAAAGAGTGTTGGAGACTATGTTGACACAGAACATAGTATCAAGCTTTTTTTAACTTAGGCAGCCAGCATTGCTGGGTAGAAGAGTAGTGACAACGTTCTAAAAGCATCCAACAGCATGGCAGTGAGAGAAACGCTGCGGCTGGCCTTACAAAGCGTACGGAGTGCAGTTGCCAGTGGTTTTCACTCTCGCCGTAGAGGGAGTGTTTATAGCCTATTTGTGGTGACATTCGCTTTGGTCAATTATACTGTTTTTACTAACTCTATTACGCACACATCAGTACACAACAATTAAGGTTGATAAATACTCTTCCACTCAAAACCTGATTGGAAGTAATTATGTATATATCATAATGCTACATCAAAACACTTAAAGGACAAGTTCACCTTCATAGACATGTGGGTTGAGTGAATGCAGCAATATTAGTAGAACACATAAATGAGAGTTTGAAGAAAATCGGACAATCCATTCAAAAGTTATGAATTTTTGAAGTTTTTACTAAGTCACGGCTGGATGAGAAGACTACTATAGCTTGTGATGTCATATGAGTACAACCATATAAAGAAAGTATACAGAAAATTCAAAATATTCTCACTTTTCTCATATAATAAAAGAATGTTTGACTTCTGTCTTTCAGAAGTCAGGGGGAATAACATTACCCCTAATATAAGACAGTAACAAGTCGAAGAAATGTGCACTTTATTCAAAAAGTCAAGTTTTTGGGATATTCTCTTTTTATTTTCCTTATATTGTTGTACGCATGTGACATCATACACTGTAGTAGTCTTCTCCTCCAGCAGTGATTGCACAGATACTTTAAAAATTCACAACTTTTGAACGGATTGTCAGATTTTCCCCAAACTTTCACTGATGTGTTCTACCAATATTGTTGCCTTCACTCAATCCACATGTATATGAAGGTGAACTTGTCCTTTAATTATCAGGGCATACTAGTAGGCCCCATGACTTCCCTTACTGTACAATGCCAGAGATACTGGGGTAGCACTTACTGTACAATGTCAGAGATACTGGGGTAGCAAATAATGGTGTGATCGCTCATGGAATCAGCGTTATTAGTGGTTTACACAAGTGCTACTTACGAAATATATTCCAGTACAATCATTTCGTCGCTACAACACTTCTGTTCCGTTTAGCGACATAATATTTTAACTCGTTGCAGCTAACTAATTGATATCTTATAGCAGGAATACGTATAACACGAGATACGGGTTAAGTAGGACACTAACCTTCAATGGATGTCATTTGCACCATGCCTTTTCAAAACGTCCTTTGTCTTGATGATACATCAGCACAAGGCACATATATGCTTTGTTTCGTCTCTTCTGCAACTTTACCACTTTCATTCACACCTTGAATATATACAAATTACTCATCTTGAACAACGTAATCCAGACAAATTAATTCACATGTTACACCAGTACAACGTTTCATGAAAATACACTTGGCAATTGACATTGTATAGAAATATCGATTCACCTCATTGTAATAAGAGAAAACCAACATCACGTCCAGTTCAGTTAATGTGGAATAAGCATGGGATGCTTGAATCACTAAGCTCATTGCAAGAACTTACACCTCACTGTCACTTTCTCAGAAAGGATCCCACTGCGACTCGCTCTATTTCGATCTTGCTTTAAGGGGTGGGATGGGGTGCCCCTTCATTGTACTGCTAGTTTCTTAAGAAAAATCTGATTGAAATAAGAGGGAAACGGAAGGTTAATGAGGGAAATTGCTGACATTTATTAATATAATAATACATTAAAAAGACAGAGAAAAGAGAAAGAGAGACACACACACAAAAGGGAGAGGAGCATGAAAAGAATAAGAAGAAGTACCTATATTCGTTTCATATATTATGACTTATAAGGTATACATAAATGTAAATTATATAACATGGGTTATAAACGCATTTTATTCACCTGCAATAGACATTGATGTTTTGCTGTAGTCCATCGAGGAAATACTTTATGTGATCCACTGTCATTACAGAAAGGGGCAAAAATATAACGTTTATGATTTCCACAACTGATCATTGATTGATAAAGAATTTGAAGGAAAAACATGTGTTCTTAATTTCAAAATATAATAAGATGAATCTTTATGTCATGTGAATACGAGAAAGACTCCTCGCGTTCGACATTGCTTAGCTCCCGTCATGGAGGATTCCAACCCAGAGCCGATTGATCGCAAGACAGTCGCGCTAAACACTGAACTTCATGTCTTTTGCTTCCGTAAGATATTGTTCCTCGCAAGCTTTGTAGCATTGAGAGCGTTTTCTAAGGCACTATCCAGCCTTCAACGTATTATGTCGATAAACATGTCGCGATAAAAAAAAAATAATAATAATGTAGGTGACAACAATATAGATGTTTAAGATAGGCTTACAATTAAACTGCGCTGATGGAACCATAATTGTATCACCGCTAATGGTTCGAATATACAAATTATGCTTCTTTTGACCATAACTTCAAAAATGTACCTTTATATGTAGTGACCAATATATCATTTAAAAGGTATTATTTTGCACTTTATGACAGAGACAGTACTTCAAAATCTTCAAAAATTGACTTATCGTTTTTTTTGCGAACAAACTCTTTACGTATATATTTATATATATGTATATATTATCCATACATATCAAAATATGAAAGTTCTGCGTCGGTGTGTAATAAACAAATATCAAGAGTTAAAACACCGCAGGAGACAAAGAAAAAATGGCTCCTGCGGTGTTTATACGACTGTTTTTACTCTGGGGATATATATATATATATATATATATTTATATATATATATATGTATGATATATATATATATATATATATATATATATATATATATATATTATGTTAATGTATTGCTATAAGAACAACGCGACACTGTCATATTACTACGTAGTTTGTGTTTCACTTTTGTTCAGATTAATTGAATCAGGAAACCCAAAGTAAAACCCGAAAATACACTTGTTTTCTTTACAGTGCTTTTCTCTCTCATAATTGAATAGAATAAAAAAAGAAAAAAAATCCTTATCAGAGGTCCTTCATGATTATCTATTTTTTTTTACACTATGCGATGATGCCCTATACATGTACCTTTTCTTCTTTTAACATTTTTGGCCCTACTTTTGGGTTTATCGGTACAATATTCGCTTAGTCTATTAAGGGTTAAATTTTCCACCACAAGTAAAAAAAAAAATGTTACATGTCAATGCACAGGATTCTATGCACAGAGACAGATATCAATTCTTTAGCAAAACGAGTGAAACTTCCAGTATCCCTCAGATCCATATCCGGTGAAGACACCGACGTAGTTGATTTCCATGAGTGTCGGGTAAGTGGCCGCCATAAAAGGGGTAGAATTCCCGTGACGCCCCACCGCGATCGTGTTGTTACTGAAAGTGATCCAGAAGCGGTCGTAGATGCCATAACCAGAAAGGATGTTCGGTGTGTTCACTTTCAACTTAATATCGCAGTCCCCGCTGAAGTTTTTCCCTGCACACTGGCGTATATCACTTGCTGTGTTTATCCAACCACCAACGACTTATGTTAAGGGTTTTGACAGAGGGAAACCAAATGTAACAATAAAAAAAAAAAAAATCACTCACATTACGGAAAAGGGCGGTTGAAGTGGAAACTAGCTGGAAAACATCCTCCTCCTGATGATGTTGATTTTTAATTAGTAAATGTATTACAATAATTGTACAGACCACAAGTGACAGTCCGCCCTCTGATAAATTAAAAAAGAAATAATTGATAAAATTAGTAAAGAAGGTCGTACAAGCATTATCCCTTGAATCCGTCAAATTTCTTACTCTATGATATCCCAAGAATGGACGAATTATACCGCCAAACCCAAGTTTGATCGACACATGACATTGAATTGCCAACGGAAGGATGGAAAAAAGAAATCAGACAACATATTTCTGACAAGACGAGCTGAACAACAAACCACTACCTTTCAAAAGCTTCAACTTGAAGTAGAACATTAAGTTCCCCTGGGATTTCAATGAAATTTTCCTGTTCCTGTTATTGTTCACCAAATATCCATTTGCGTACGTCCGTCAAGAGGGTGTTGCGGCACAAATTGTCATCCCTGCACAAAATTTAATTGTCACCCCCGGCTTGGGGCGACAATTTGTGCATGGAGTTGACGGTTCCCAATTTTTTACTTCGATGGCGACAATTTCTGTAGGCAAAATGAAACGTAGCTGCACAAATTGTCGTCGGCCGTTGTCTTAAGCTGCAGAAGATAATGCTAAGATGCACTTCGAATTGTGCGGTGGTTGAGGTGATCGTTCCTGTGTTATGCTTGGATGGGGGTGGGTATGATAAGGGAGGTGGCCCTGGCATGATTTTTATTAACTTTGCGGTGTGAATGTGTGTGTGTGTGTGTGGGGGGGGGGGGGGGCAACATGGTATGTGTTGTGTATGGTGTGTAGGTGCGTAGGCCCTTATATGTGATGTGTGTATATCGTCTGCGCATGTGTGTGTGTGTGTGTGTGTGTGTGTGTGTGTGTGTGTGTTTGGAATATAATACATGTAATATGGGTGTAATCTGTGTGCATTGTGCATGGTGGTTGTATAGTGGTAGTGGGTTGTTTGTGTGTTAATGTGCGTACCTGTGTCTGTGTGCGTTTGTGTTTGGATGTTTGTGCGCGTGTGTCTTTTTATGTGTTTGATGCGTATGTCTGTGGTGTGTATGATATGTGTGTGTTATGAGTATGGTGGTCTTTCTTTACGGGAGTATGTGTGGTGTGTATGTGCAGGGGTTTACATGACCTGTGGTGTGTATGTGTGCGTGTTTGGCGGGGTCTTTGTGTATGGTGGTGATGGGGGTTCTGTGTGTGTGTTTGTATGTGTGTGCGCGCGCGCGTGTATTTACGTATCTGCATGCATGTATGGATGTGTTTATGCACGAACGTTTGTGTGTGTGTGTATGTGTACGTCTTTTTGTTTGTTTTTTCTAGCCCAACGGAGGTGAGGGGAGAGTACTGGGATCACCTGCGACGTCTGTCCGTCCGTCGTCCGTCCTCCCATCGTCTGTGCGTAACGCCACACACACACACACACACACACACACACACACACACACACACACAATAATAACACTTTGTTATAAACTCTGTATGTTGCGACACGGATTGTCGCCCCTACACGGATTGTCGCCTCCTGCTCGGGGCGACAATCCGTGACGGGCGTTGGCGGCACGGATTGTCGCCCCCTACACTTGATTGTCGCCTGGCGACAATCTGTGACGCTTGTGCAGTTGCCAGTTTTTGACCTCGAAGGCGACAATCCGTGTTGGCAAAAATTTTGTTGCGACACGGATTGTCGCCCCGTCACGGATTGTCGCCCCGGGCTCGGGGTGGTTCCTCCGGTGTTAAGCTTTGGTGGGATGGGTATGACTGGTAAGTTATGCGTATGTGTGTGTGTGTGTGTGTGTGTGTGTGTGCGTGTGTGTGTGTGTATTGTGAGCGGCATGATATGTGATGTGTATGATTTGTTGTGTGTGTGTGTGTATGTGTGTGTGTGTTTGGAGTATAGTAATACAATATGTAGAAGCTGTGCATGTGTGGTGGTTGTATAGTGGTAGTGGTTTGTTTGTCTGTGTGTATACGTGTGCCTGTATGCTTACGTGTGTATGTGGAATATAGTGGCGTATGTGTATATCAAAGGGTATGTGATGGTATACAAATGATGCACAGGATAGAGTGCGTTAGTGTAGGCGTATAGTGCACTCGAGGGTATTTACAATTGTGAAACATGCACTACATTGTAAATACCCGAGAGTGAGCTACGCCTCCACTAACGCCACGAAATAATCCTGTGCATCATTTGTTTTATAAAATGGGTCGAAAATTCGAAAACTAACAGCATTTTTCAGCGTTTTTCACGTACCTTTGTGGGTCAAGACGTCCGAAGATGTTCGTCCCAAACATTTACGCACGTCGCACTCGGAAATCCCGCACATACAGTATGATGGGGGGTTGGGTTTCCGGTCACTTAAGTTCCCGCATGAAAACTTACTTATTTTACATAGAATATGCACCCTTTACCTTCAAGACTTGATATAGACTCCTCATATAGGTCTACTAGACAACATACTCTGAAAACGGCGTGAGAATTAACCTGCTAAATCGTTGGATTTGCTCTTCAAAGTGACTCCATGTACGCGTCCGGTCCCACAACGCTTGGTCTACTGTACTGTACAAAGTGTACGTAAGTAGAGTACTAGTATACGTACGCCAAACCTGTGCCACACATGTTGTGCACAAGGGAGAAAGGCCGGCCGGCCGGCAGCCCGAACTACCACTAGAAGTTGTTTACAGGATTGACAGCGCGTATGCATGCAATTCAAAGGAGCCGCCACGCGCACAGACGATCGGCAATAGGATTTAACACGCAGTGCAATGGGACTGAGTAACCAAGGCACACGTCACTCATTTCAGCGCTTCCTATTGGCTACATTCTTGAACCCATTTTATAATGCGTGTTTGTGGGCGCAGTTTTGTGCCTGCATGAGTATCTGAGGGGTTTGGTGTTCGTGGGCTACGTAGGCCCTACGTATGTGTGTTGTGTGTGAGCGTTCGTGTGTCTACGTAAGGCCCCAGTCACATAATGCTCTGCGTCCGGCGTTACGTCCAAATACAAAGTCATTCTTTTTTTTTTTCTTTTATCCTGCGGACACCCGGGAATCTCTTGCTGTCACCAGAGCATTTTACAAAACATATACGGGAAAAAAATATGCGGGGCGATACGGAGAGATTTGGCACGAATTGGCACGCAATTTTGTTCTTTCGACTTGCATTTAAAACTTCCGAATAGTTCGGAAGACCTGCAGAGAGTTGCGACTATTTACAGAGAGTTGCGGATATTTTCGGATAGTTACAAATTCTTATGAATAATTATGTTCAATATGACGATCCCTGCCAAGTCAATGTATTATGACAGCAAATTTATCACATATTGGACTGTCTTACATTGTACACTGGGGAAAAGTGAAATTGAATTTACGTACAAGTTGTGAAAAGTTTTCGCATTTCTTTAATTTGCTTTACAGTAATGAAAGATATGTGAATTTTTGAACTTGAAGTTTGAATTTTATTTGTGCAACTCAGATATGGATAAACATCATAATGTAAAGACTACATAACATAATTATACCACAAATAGAATACTATCTAGATCGATAAGTTAAACAGAGTAAGAAAATATTACTTACAGTTATGGAATAGACAAACTGTGGTTATGCTGTCATTGTGCAGCGATATTCATGACTTTCTGGGTTATGTTAAGGAGATTGTTATAATAAAGCGAAGCCTATTACATTTCCAAAAAAAAAAAAAAAATCATTAGAACATTCGGACACCCCTCCCACACCCAAATACAAAAAAAAAACAAACTAGAGATTGTAGTTTGTCATCACTGACAAATTAAGGTGATCCGATTTTTTTTTTAAATCAATGATTCGAGTCCTGATACTGCAAAGTCTCAGCTACAACATATTAAAATCTGAGAGAAATTCACAGAAGCATAAGTAAGATAGTGCTCGATAAAGAGAGTCATGTCAATTTTCACATCTAAAAAATTCCCTCCCATAGAGATAACGTCATAGCGAAGATAGAAAAAGAAGTACATATGACCTTTGACCCCACTTTGCACAGACAAGATGGCATCAGGGCAAAAAGTGATTATTTTATGAAATGATCCTTGTAACATGGTCTTTACGTGTGCAAAATATGGGAAAGATAGGACATGTATTCACAAAGATACAGGATGAAACATCTATGACCTTTGACACTAATTTACATACCCAAGATGGCGTCTGATCAAGTAGTTGTTATTTTATGAAATAATGTTCGTGACATGAACTAAACATGTGCAAAATATGGTGGTGATAGGGTATGTTTTTCTTGAGTTATTGCACATAAAGTTGCAAAAAGAAAGAAATATTTCAATACATCGAAGATAAACTTTAATTTCAACCAAGTTTTTTTACGTGATCCCGACAACGTATGAAAAAACAAAGGGCACATCACGATAGCCCTACGTCTCAGCTACAACATATTAAAATCTTAGAGAAATTCACCGAAGCATAAGTGAGCTAGTGCTCGATAAAGATAGTCATGTCAATTTTCATTTTCATAAAAATTGCACTCCCATAGAGATTACACGTAAGCTGGTCAAATTTGACAAGGTTACCTTCAATCCGTTTTTTCGAGGTGATGTCGTCATCTAATCAAAATTGTGTAATTACATTCATGAAAGAGCATTTCATAAGCTACAACATATTGAAATTTGGATGAAAATTGGCAAAGGATAATTGAGCTAGTGCTCGATGAAGACAATCATGTCAATTTTCACATTAAAAAAAAATTCCCTCCCATAGAGATAACACGTCATAACGAAGATACAGAAAGAAGTACAATGATCTTTGACCCCAATTTGTACAGACAAGATGGCATCTGAGCAAAAAGTGATTATTTTGTGAAATGATGCGTGTAAGATGGTTTTTTCGTGTGAAAAATATGGAAAAGATAGGACATGTATTCACAAAGATACAGGATGAAACATTTATGACCTTTGACCCTAATTTACATACCCAAGATGGTGTCCGATCAAGTAGTTGTTATTTTATGAAATAATGTACATGACATGAACTAAACATGTGCAAAATATGGGGGTGATAGGGGCTGTTTTTCTTGAGTTATTGCAAAGAAAGTTGCAGAAAGAAAGAAATATCTCAATACATCGAAGATAAGCTTTAATTTCAACCAAGTTTTTCGACGTAATTCCGACATCGTATGAAGAAATGAAGGGCACACTTACGATAGCAAAAAGTCTCAGCTACAATATACTTAAATCTGGGAGAAATTCACCGAAGCATAAGTGAGCTAGTGCTCGATAAAGATAGTCATGTCAATTTTCATTTCCAGAAAAACTGCACTCCCATAGAGATAACACGTAAACTGGTCAAATTTGACAAGATTACATTTAATCCATTTTTACGAGGTGAAACCGTCATCCAATCAAAATTATGTTCTTATATTTCTGAAAAAGCATTAAATAAGCTACAAAATACTGAAATCTGGGTGAAAATTGGCCAAGGATTAGTGAGATGCGCTCGAATGAACTTGAAATTTGATGACGTCATTTTGAAAATTTACATTTTTTATTTTATTAAGAAATTTGATATCTTTTAATCATTTTGCCAGCATCGCCAACCCATGAAACGACATGTACAACTCATCAGCTTTCAAAATATGTAAAGAAAATGGGGGGTCACCGTCCATCCTGACGAGTAAAATTGGATTTGAAATTAGCGTTTTTGTTGGTATACTTGCACTGTATATCGCCATTGACGCGCGCGCGGAATTTCAACTTTGACGGGCCCGTATGACGTCATATTGAGTCGGATTGACTTGAAACTTGGTAGAAATATACCTTGACATTTTAGACATCCGATCCGTGTAAAAAAACGGGATATTTTCATCGCATATGAGCTTTGCGTGCGTATATGCGCGCGCGCGTACGCGTCCGTCGATTTTTTCTGAAATACTCCAAATGACCTGAAACGTGTGCAAAACAATTTTGAGCTCGATTGGAGCATATTAAAATTTCAACGCGCGCGCACGCGCTCGTTTACCAGGGTCGCGATGAAATTTTATTAAATATATCGATAGAACTTGACTTGAACTATATAATATGTAAATTTCATTGAAAAATTCCATTTCATTAATGAGATACGAATGTGAACGTGATTTCAGATAATGACGTCATAGGGACGACATGGTTGACTGATCACAATGATACATTAGATCTGTCGTTCTTATGACGTGATACATATATGGTATAAGTTTAAAAGTCATAGGTGAATGACTTTTTGAGTTAATCGCTGCACAACATTTGAGGAGAAAGAAATAAAGAAGAAAGATTCAGTACAGATACAATAGGTGATCCGAGAGGATACTCGGATCACCTAAAAAAATGTAATATCCATGGAGCGTAAAGTGGGTAAGACTATAGAGAAATACTAAATTCGTTCTCATTGTATATCATTTATCGCTGTCCCACACCTTCCCGGCCACACACACACACACACACACACACACACACACGAAGGTTCGTTATTCCGAAGTTTCGTTTTTTCCGAGGCTTCATTTATCCGAAACACACAATTCCCTATACCTAGTGGTTCGTTGATCCAAAAATGAAATTCGGAATAACGAACCTTCGGAATAATGACCCTTCGGACGAATGAGCCTTCGGACGAATGAGCCTTCAGAATAACAAACTTTTTCAATAACGAAATGTAACCCCCTTCCCACATACCGACGCACACCCGAACCGATACCACATTCTTCCTGATGAAACGATTTCCCAATAATGATAAATAAGACATAATGGACCGTATGCAGAAAAGCAGCATCCGCCCGCACGCAAGCTCCACTCCGAATTCATATACAAATCTGCCAAACAAACTCATCAAATTCAAAGCTGCTGATAAAATCAATATCAACATTTATGCCAGCAACAGCTTACTAGGTATCCCTCCCCACGCGCAGCTAAAAAACACATACGCAAAAAAAAAACTGACATAATAAACACATTCTTCCATCACACACACACACACACACACACACACACACACACACACACAAACGGACACTAAATTATCATGTGCACGCGCACATACACACTTCCTTGAAACCTCACCATGACTTTTTACATGGCATGTTTGCATGGATGTAGCCATGTAAGTTATGTGTTAGTATGTCAATGGTTATGTCCAGAACGATATTACCCAGCAAAATGTGCTTCGAGGGCGGGCGACAATCCGTGCCGCCAGCCCCCTACACGGATTGTCGCCCCGAGCAGGAGGCGACAATCCGTGTAGGGGCGACAATCCGTGTCGCAACATATGTACTCAGGGCTTCAATTTCCATCAAACTTGGAGGGAAGGGTGGTTAAAAATACAAAGTTTCACATCTTACCAAACATGGATGTCACCTCAAGGTCAAAGGTCACAGGCAAGGTTCAGTGTTAAGTTCTGACGGCATGTTTCTATCATGGCTCATAACTTTCCATCCGTAGGACACACACACACATACACACGCACACACACACACATTTCCCTTACACTCATCCATCATCCACCCACTTCCTCCCCCCCCCACACATCCACACCCGACCCTCACCCCACACCCCATCCATCCACTCCTCTCCTCTTCACGCGCACCCCACACATTACATCCAAACATACTCACACTTACACACAAACGGACACTCAATTATCATGTGTGCGGGCACACGCACACACACACTTCCTCGAAAATTTAACATGAGTTTCACATTACTTGTTTGCATTGACGTAGCCATTATATGTTACGTGTTGGTATTCCAATGCCTATCTCAAGACTGATTACAACCCCTCCAAATGTGCTTCGAGGGCGGGTGACAATTTATGCCGTCAGGAATGTTCACAAATAATTGTCGCCAGGCAACAAAACTGTGGGGTAACAATTTGTGCCGTCAGCTCCCTGCACAATTTGTCGCCCATTTAAGGGGGTGACAATTTTTTTTTTTTTTTTTTTTTTCCGAGCCCACCGGAAATGAGGGGAGAGTATTAAAGTAATCATCTGCGACGTCTGTCCGTCCGTCGTCCGTCCTTCCATCGTCTGTCCGTAACGCTACATATGAAATAAACACTTGAATATAAACTCTGTACTCAGGGCTTCAGTTTCCATTAAACTTGGAGGAAAGGGCGGTTATACAAAGTTTCATATCTTACCAAACATGGAGGTCACCTCAAGGTCAAAGGTCACAGGCAGGGTTCAATGTTGAGTTTTGACGGCATGTTTCTATTACGACTCATAACTTTTGATCCGTAGGTCGTGACACACACACACACACACACACACACAGACACACACATTTCCCTTACACTCATTCATCATCTACCTAACCCCCCCCCCCCCCACACACACACACACATCCACACCCAGGGGCGTCACCATTTTTTTTTTTTTTTTCAAGAGGGGTGCGTCTTGACACTAAATGTAACGAGATTTTTTGAACAGACGTTTGGAATTCAGGAAGCTCTCAATCCCCAGATTTTTTTTTTTTTTTTTTGGGGGGGGGGGGGTGTTAGTATGCGAGGGGCACGAAGCGACCGGGGGCGGTGAGAACTTTTTGCATTTTGATGTTGTAAATGGTGCAATTCGATGTATATTTTTGCTTGTTTTATCGACTGGAAACAGTCCCACTTGTTTAAGGCAGCAGTATATTTTGATGTCGATTATTATTGAACAATTTGCCAATAAAATAGTATCATCAAAATAAACTTCCTCTTTTAATATTTACACTGAATATTACGAACGCGACAAAGCAAGAGCGTTAGAAGTGAGCAAGGGGGAGGGTGTGGAAGGGGGTGTCCCCCTCCCACGGTGAGAATTTGTTTGGCATATTGACGTTATAAATGGTGCAATTTGATGCATGTTTTTGCTTGTTTTATCGACCTGAAACAGTCCAACTTGTTTAAGGTAGCAGTATATTTCGATGTCGATCGTTATTGAACAATTTCCCTATAAAATAGTATCATCAAAATGAACTTCCTGTTTTGACATTTGCACTGAATATCATGAATGCGACCAAACAAGAGCGAGCGGAGGGAGCGAGGGGGGAGGCCCCCCCCCCCCCCCCCCTTCCACGGTGAGAATTTTTTTTTCCATTTTGATGCTGTAAATGATGCAATGTGATGCAGGTTTTTGCGGGTTTTATCGACTTGAAACAGTCCCACTTGTTTAAGGTAGCAGTACATTTTGATGTAAATTGTAATTGAACAATGTGCCTATAATTATGATCATTCAAATAAACTTCTTGTACTAGTATTAATTCTTACACTGATGTCATGAACGCGACCGAGCACGAGCAAGCAAGGCGAGCGAGGGGGAGCATGTGGGAGTGGGTCACCCCCCTAGCACGGTGAGAACTGAAATAGCATTTTTATGGTGTATATGGTGCAAACTGATGCATGTTTTTGCTTGTTTTGTCGACTTGAAACAGTCCCACTTGTTTAAGGTAGCAGTATGTTTTAATGTCGATTATTGTTGAGCAATTTGCATAGTATCCGAAAATTAAACTTCTTGGGTTAATATTTACACTGAATATCATGAACGCGACGAAACAAGAGCGAGCGGAGTGAGCGAAGGGGAGGGTGGGGTAGGATGTGGGAGGGGGTGGGAGGGGGTGTCCCCTCCCACGGTGAGAACTTTGTGCATTGTGATGTTGTAAATGGTGCAATTTGAGGCATTTTTTTTTTTTGCGTGAAACAGTCCCACTTGTTTAAGGTAGCAGTACATTTTGATGTTAATTGGTAATGAACAATTTTCCTATGGAATGGTATCATTTCGATAAACTTCTTTTATCAATTCTTACACTGATGTCACGAACGCGACCGAGCCCAAGCAAGCGGAGCGAGCGAGGGTTTAGGGTGTTGGAGGGGGTCGTCCCCCTCCTACGGTGACAACTTTTCGCATTTTGATATTGTAAATGGTGCAATTTGATGCAGTTTTTTGCTTTTTTTATTGACTTGAACAGTGCCAGTAAGGGTAGCAGTACATTTTGATGTAAATCATTATTAAAAAAATTGCCTATAACATGGTGTAATTTGCATAAACTTCTTGAATTAATTCTTACACTGAATATTATGAACGCTGCCTATTAAGCAATCAAACAGAAAAGAGCATGCACACGAGAGTATACATAAGCGGCACTTCTTACCAAATGAAGATGATTTCTTATTTTCAGGCCTGAAATTCAGCGATCTGCTGCAAACTTTGTGTGTAATACAACTGTACTTGAATTTTTTTGCAGCCCCCTCTCAAAAATAATAATCTAAACAAACAGTTGGGGCTTTTTTTCGGTGAAATGTTAACGGCTCTTATTTCGAGTGTGCATCATCTTTGTGTATATGTACAAAGTATAGTGAGGTAGAGCTTTGGGGGAAGGATGTGGGAGGGGGATACTCCCTCCCGCTCGACGGAGCTTTTGAGTTTTTAGAATTGAAATAAAGCGATCTGAAGCACACTTTTTGTGAAAATTCCGGAAATTGTCATTCCCCATCGCATAGTGTACTAAGTCTATAGAAGGGACAAGGCAACGGGAGGTTGGTAAGATACCTCTCCCATATTCGATTATATTTTTCCGCCTTCCAAATCCCCGGTCAAAATCTGGGGGGGGGGGGGGGGGGAGGGCAACTGCCTCATCGCCCCCCCCCCCCCTTTGCTACTGGGAAAGGGTTAATTGTTAATTGAAAGGAGATAATATCCCCTCTCCCTTTTTCATTAAGTAAAGTGACATATTTGGTGCACACTTTCGATGAAACATTATGTAAATCTGTCCATCTATAGGTGTATTAAGTCCATGAAAAATAGACCGAACGGGGGAAGGTGTGGGAAGAGGTATCCCCCTCCCACACGAGAGAGACTTTGCTTTTTTTAGAATTGAAATTCAGCAACCTGCCATCTGGTGCACACTTTGGGTGAAATAATTGGACAGATTTCTAGCAACAACAACAACAACGAAACAAGAAAATCTTTTCATCGAGGGAAATATAATTATTTGCAGTGGGACAGATATGGTGTGCTTGCCCTCGAACATTATGGAGGCAACTTTTTTTCTGCCAAAAAACAAGAAAATCTTCTCATCTCACTTATAAATACGCTTGCCCTTCCAATATTTAAGGGGGGTAAACTTTTTTTTCTGACAAAAAAGCAAGAAAATCTCGTCTCGGGAATTATGGGGGGGGGGGGGTGGGCAAAATGATATACTTGCCTCTCCATTTTTTCTTAATGAGGCTAAGGCTCGCATTTGGGCTGGCATTATCAATTTGGATTGGTCAGAAGTAACGTGCTGTACATAGACCCTTAATACTTGTAAGTAGCATACGTACATGCAAACCTGTACATTACGGTCGATAAATAGTAAACACTGTAGAATACTCGTAGATATGTATAAAATTAGTGCCGACAGAGCCCAGGATGATAATTTTTTGCCTACGCTTTTGTTGTCCCTGGTGCAAAATAAAAAAGTAAAAAAAAAAAAAAAAAAAAAAAAAAAAAAAAAAAAAAAAAAAAATTTACGTCCGGCGCTGAGGTCGCTCGCAGACTGGAGTGGTGATTTTGTTGTTGTTGTTGTTGTTGTTGTTGTTGTTGTGGTGTTGGTCTAAAGGAGGGGGGGGGGTGCGTCCGCACCCAACGAACCCCCCTCCCCCCTGGTGACGTCCATGACAACCGAGCCTCAAACCCATACCCCATCCATCCACTCCTCTCCTCTTCACACGCACCCCACACATACATACATACACACACTCACACACAAACGGACTCTCAATTGTCATGTGGCGCGGGCATACACACATACTTCCTCGAAACTCTAACATGAGTTTTACATTGTCTGTTTGCATTGATGTAGCCATGTAGGTTACGTGTTGGTGTAATTCCAATGGCTATGTCGAGAATGATATTACCCCTCCTAATGTGCTTCCAGGGTGGGTGACAATTTGTGCCGTCAGGATTCTGCACAAATTGTCGCCAGGCGACAAAATTGAGGAGGGGTAACAATTTGTGCCGTCAGCTCCATGCACAATTTGTTGCCCGTTTAAAGGGGTGACAATCCATGTAGGCGTGACAATTTATGCCGCAACAGTGTTTTGTCCATGGAATATCTACAGTGATAGCGATGTTCATCAATACTATCTCTTTCTACGCTCTTTTGTAATGGCACCACGAAAATCAGCATGACCTTGAAAGTAGCTCAAAGGGAGAAGCTGCATTTTCATGATTTATGTATGTATGTGAAATATTGTATGTTTGTGTATGTGTTTGTGTTTGTGTGTATTTAAGACATTTATAAATCGTTTCCTCTGAATAACAGCTACTTTAATACGAAGATCGTCCCCAACTCTAAAGACATTCTGCATCGCAAGCGACTACTCATTTCGTCATGTATTGGACTAGGGCTTAAAAATCACATCAGAAGAATTAACAATTATTGATTGTTAGCGGCTTACGTATTTCATACATTTCCCGCTTCTCCTGGTTGACGCTACTCAGTCCTACATAAACGTCTCTCTTAGCACTAACTTCAAAATCCAGTGACGTCATGTTGTCCGTGACGTACCAACCAGGGAAAGTGTACGTCCGAGAATCACCAACGTCCGGGGTGTGGAGGATCACACGAGCTATGAGGTATAGAAGCAGAAAACAGTGCAGAATGAAGGTGATTTCAGAAATGATACGACATAAGTCCAATTACATTTGACTTTTTAGTCCCTGATTACACGAAAATAATCAATTCACCTTATTTCTTGTTTTGAATAGCATCACAATCAACCATCAGCAGCTTTCTTCGTTTCGTCTTTCTCTTTTAGACGTTCAATTCAATTCAATTCAATTCAATTTAAACGTTAATTCATTTTTCGAATATAACATAGAGATTTTATTTTCTTTGGTAACAGAAAAATCAGGTTTCACAAGCAAAAGAAAACAAAACTGAAAAGAGTATACAATAACTCTGGAACCTTATAGTAATTATACATTATCAGGAAAACTAAATTGAAAAAAATGAAATAACAATATGCAAGCTTCGAAAAATGGAGGGACCCACTGAAAGGACAAAGCCTGTAGACTATGGCCCCTCAGATATTATTTCTTACATTTGGTGGCTCAGTGGACAAGGCCATGGACACTCGATTCGTAAAGAGGAAATCCAGTCCAAATATAAAATAGTTTTATAAAAATTTAGTACAATTGTACGATTTCAACAGTAAAATTTGACTGAAATAGGATGACAAATAAGGAAGTTATGCCCTATTGTTGCATGTAGGGGTTCCATCTCATACGATATTGCCAGATTTGTCGCGGATATTATCTCGCCGCTGGTTGGACAGTCAGACTACCATCTTCAAAACAGTAAGGACTTAGTGAACAAGCTTTCTGATCTTGTGCTCGACCAAGATGAGGTCATGGTGAGTTATGACGTAACAGCCCTGTTCACTTGTACTCCGGTGAAGGAATCACTGTCCATTATAAAGGAACGTTTGCGCAATGATACCTCGCTGATGGATCGCACGGAGTTATCGGTCGAGCAAATTATGAACTTATTGGAATACTGTCTCACCACCACATACTTCCAATACGATGGTGAATTTTACCAGCAACTGGAGGGTGCAGCCATGGGCTCTCCGGTGTCTCCCATCACTGCCAATCTATTCATGGAAGACTTTGAATCGAAGGCACTCAAATCGTATCCTGTCCCCCCAAAATTTTGGGGTCGTTATGTGGACGATACAATCGTTGTCATAAAGAAAGATCAAATTGACCAGTTCACCGACCACATCAACTCACAGCATTCTTCCATCAAGTTTACCATGGAACGGGAAGAAAATGGACAAATTCCGGTGTTGGATGTACTCATTTCACGGAATCAGGAAGGCCGCTTGAGCTTTTCGGTCTATCGCAAGCCCACCCACACAGATCAATACCTGAACTTCACTTCTCATCACCCCCTCCAACACAAATTAGGGGTAATTAGGACATTAAATGACCGAGCACACACCATTGTGTCTAAGGAGGAAGACCGACAACAGGAAATCAACAAAATCCGCAAATCACTCGCTGTGTGTGGGTACCAGGAGTGGACTTGGAACACAGTAGCCAGGAACAAGTCGCGCGACGACAACAGGATTCCCAGACGTAACATCGTTCCATCCAAAGGCAATGTCGGCATTCCCTATGTAGCGGGTGTCACTGAGTCTCTTCAGAGACTATTCAGATCTCATGGCATAAGCACATATGTGAAGCCACAAAATACACTAAGATCACTCCTGGTAGCACCCAAGGACAAAGCAAACAAACTTGACAAATGTGGTGTCATATACCAGGTACCATGTAGAGAATGTTCATCAACATATGTAGGGGAGAGTGCCCGACCCCTCAAAACTCGTCTGGACGAACATGCCCGACCTTCATCACCGGTCGGCGCGCACGCTTCATTCCATGACATTGATTGGGATGGAGTGAAAGTACTGGACAGAGAGGATAATTGGTACAAGCGAGGAGCAAGGAGGCCATCAACATAAGGAGAACTAAAAGTGACCTGAACAAGGACCAGGGACGCCACCACCTGCCCAGGACCTACGACCACCTCATCTTGTCACGTGACTCACGCCCCAGTAGGCGAGGTCACGTGACCACCAATTCCCGGCAACCATCAATAGGCTCCGAAGGTCGATGGATGTCGGTCGCAGGCCACCACCGCTAAACAAGTAAGTTGTGAGATTTTTGGTTTAAACTTTCTTTCCATTATGAAATTGTGAAGTTTTGGTAATTTCTCCAAAGCAGTTCTGGTACAGTGTGTTTGAATATACAAATGAGTGAGCAAACCATGTCATACCGTTACAATTTTTCATTGATCGTGTACAAAAAAAAAATGACAAAAAGTCAATGTTTCTGTCATTGAAGTCCGAAACATGGCATCACATTCCTGGTTGAACAACTTCAGAATAGTGATCAGTTAGATATACGAGGATTTGAGCCAAGGGCATAATTGCGTTTGAATGAAAAATAGGAAATTTCAAAATTTATGTACAAACTATATGGTAATTTGTTAGGGAATGACTTGCTCACTTTGCAATTTGCATATTCATATTGACTGTTCAAGAACTGTTTCCTCCCAAAACACAGTGAACTCCAAAATGTTATAACTTCCTTGTTTTCCATCTGATTTCGATCAAATTTATACCGTTGAACTCGTAATATTTTACTCTTTCTTAACAGACTGACTTATATTTGGACTAGATTTCCCCTTTAAGTCCTATCAGTCATATAGCGAAAAAATAAAGAAGTTAAAACAAGTCACAGTATATATATATATATATATATATATATATACGTTTATGTATATGTATACATATATATACAAATATATTATATATATATATATATATATATAATTATACATATTATTGATAACATATAAATATATGTGTGTATATATGATTTTTTTTTTCTGCAGGGGTTATTTTCAAATGATTTATAGATATTCATAAAATAATGATACACACAAACAGATACTGCAACTGAGTACTGATACATTCAGGCTGTAAGATCTCTGTCAGATTAAAAAATAATTAAAAAAAGACATTAAGTTCCTTGTTAATCCCGCAATAAGCTTTTCAGCAATGTGTCTGATTTTGAGAGAGAATGATTATCTTTAAAAGGAGAATAAAAAAAGGAAACAGGAAAGACTTTACTCACAGCAAGTTGGTCCGAAGTATTGGTCGGAGCAGTTGCAAGTAAAACCTCCGTGTTTGTCCGTTATGCACTCACCTCCGTTCAGGCACGGTGAGGAATGACAAGCTGTAAAAAGACGATTGATAAATTACTCTCATTTTTTCTTGATTTTTCTTTTTCTGGTGAATCATATCTGTAGTACTAGGCCTTATCATCACAATATCATCACCAATATCATCACCGTAATTAGGTTGGTAGACGACTGTCCCGCGTTGACATTGGACCCAGCGTTGCGGGGACAGTCACCGTAGAGATCTTTTTTTTTTTTTTTTTAAGACTGACCATCATTTCATCTGCGAACTGTGGGGGTATTGAGGATTGGAGCGAGCTCTACCACACGAAACCAGGCATCGCGCATGCGCACATTAGATGACCACAGCTGGACGCTTTCAATTATGCCCCGAGTTCACTGTCCCTAAAAATCTTGTCCCCGGACCCGACTTGCTTCCCGGGGATGAGGGGACAATTCCCACGCAGCGAGTGATCCCGAGGAGAAAGTCCCACAGCGCTGACTTTTGGCCATGTCAAAAGACATCAGAACACCCAAAAACTGTACTGGCAGAGATTCTAGAACGCAGGAGATGCAGAGGACGCCAGCGCAGTGTGTGGTGTGACAACATAAAGGAGGCACCTTAAGAAGAAGAAGAGAACTTGAAAGTGAAGAATGTACCAGTATATTTTTTTTTTAATGAATGTAAAGGGGCCTCTAATAGATATACCTTATTACCCTTCTCAATAACCCCAAAAAAAAAGAAAAAAAAAAAGAAAAACATGCAAAAGCACAATTTTCCATTCGTTTTCGATCCCAAAGCTCAGGATAATGTAGAAGAAGAATCACTCTTTCAGAAACAAAAAAAAAAGAAACAAACTTAGGATTGGCCGAGGCGAAGCGTTTTTCGAGTCCGCAGGCAAAATCATGGGATGCGTATTTTCGTTTGCTCTATAATGCGAGGTCACAACCCTCCCCCCCCCCCCCAAAAAAAAAAAAGAGAATGGAAAAATATAAAGATGTAAGATATTACATAGCCTACTTGAAGATCTACCAGAAAGCAGTTTAAAACAAAAATTAGAAACAATCAGCATTCGAAACGAAACGGTTAGCTTGAGGTATCAGATCTCACTTTTCTTTCAAAATAGCCTAGATATATGAGATTAATTATAATTAAGATGCAAACTCATATGAATTTCAATTTCATCTATTGGATTATTCTTACTCATTTTGCCATGAATGATAATGGTAATGACTCTGGTACATTAAAGAAGAATTCCTTGAATGGAAACAAAGAGTTCCATGAAAAGCAAAGCAAGTAAAAGATATATTAGGGATTTCATAGCTTACGTGAATTTAGACCCTTTTGAAAGAAATTCAAAAATAGATTATAATCAAGCATAATACGAATACACCTAGTAGGTCTGCTGGCTGAAAATGGGACATAACATTCTTTTTATGCAAGATCATACTCAGTTTACTTCACGGAAGAGCTTCCGATGTTTACTTATAAAGATCGTAGCAAACTAAACTTTATTGGCGATATTGTTCTCAATCGTAACCAACGGAGGGTGTGTTTATGCTCAATTTGTGAAGGCATAATCAGCGTTTTGAAACGCTGATTCAAAGCAGAATACATCCATTTTTGCTTCTTTATCACGGACGTTCCCTGTAATTGTCATAATTATGGTCCATACATTTCTACACTCTTATTTTTCTTTTCGCAACGATTTTTTCTCTTATTCCCTATGTAACCTGAGCATGCTGCGACCAAAGAGAAACAAAATGAAATCAAATCTAAAAAGTGCTACGCAGTCACGATCGGAATATATTGAAAAAAAAAAGGGTGAAATGACGGAAGAGGTCTAGACTGGGCATGTGGCAAGAGGAAACGTATTAAAATTCAAAAAGGATGAGGAAGCAGTTGAGTGAAAATGAAAAGAAACGGAGAAGGGATAGAGCTCTAACACGTAGAGAAAAGAAGTGTCAGTTGGCTCCCGAATTCCTCTGGAGGGTCTGTCCTGTTTGCTTGATTTTATTTCATCGAAAGTCCCGCATAAGCGAAGAAAGATAATGCATACAGTTTACCATTATCTCATGATGAAAACATTCAAACCCTATCAATCATACGGTGTGTGTGTGTGTGTGTTTTTTTTTGATACTCATCACTGAAAGGCAATGTTATTTGAAATTCTACCTGATATATCTCAGTTTTTTAATTGTACGTGAGAGAGAGAGAGAGAGAGAGAGAGAGAGAGAATTGGTCAAGTTGTTTGTACTTACTTTTAAAATACATGTTTAAAAAGTAATGATTTTAAGTAACAGGTTTAAGGTCGCAATTTGATACGTTCGCTTTTCCAAAGGTTCGTTACTCCGAGTGTCCATTATCCCCTTGATCCATTATTCCAACAGTTCGCTATTCCGAAAATGAGAAAAAAAATCATAATGAATTCAGGAGGTTTCTTGTTTCAAAGGTTCTTATTTCGAAAGTTTTTTAATCCGAAAATTAGATATTAAGGTTCAACATTCTGAAGGTCAGTTCTTATTAAAGTGGAATGGGCCCGATACTAGTTTAGGCGAAAAGTTCACGAGGTATTTAAATCTGGAGGCTTTGGTTGATAACTTGTTTATCCACATTTGAATTAACGAACTTTATTTCATGTTTCAATAACCACAATCCTTTCGATTAACCTTCGGAGATTCCTATCATTAACAAAATAAATCATAACAAAGTTTATGATTACGACCCTTAATTGATTTTCGAATTGATAAACCATATGAAAAACGAGCCTTTGTTAGCTCATGAAACCCGGAAGTGGGCCCCCATGCTTTTAAAAACGTTCCGCCGGCCCTGTGACTAACCATATTCTATAATATCAAAGTCACATACACCAATCTAATTTATATGGACTTAGTGGGTTTTGCTATGACGAAACTTCGATGTAACGAACCTTTATCTTTTTTTTTATTTATAATATAACACACATTCTCCTCGGTAACGATGTGTAACACAAGGAGCAAACGCGGAGGGATTTCTGCTTAAACACAATGAAACGTGAAGCGTTTGCCCTCCGCAGCTGAACTACGTATTTGCATCGGAGCACACGTCTTTGTTTTTCTTTGTCAGTTCTTTGTCATAATGCAGCTGTGACCGTATTCGTTGTAAGCAAATTTCGCATTGTATACTTAAGACAACAATTTGAGATCTGAATCTTTCCTTTGATAACTATATTCTTGCCCTGTGTCGCGATTACATGGGAGCGTTAAACTTATTAAATCAGTCAACTCTGAATGTGACTTTGTCTTACGTTGTTTTTGTTTTGAATATTTTGAAATACAGTTTCTGTCGTAAAGTACAAAATAATACCTTTTAAATGATATAGGTCCTATTGGTCACTACATATAAAAGTACGGGGTTTAAGTTATGGACAAAAGAAGCAAAAATGTTCTTATTTTTCTCTTTATTTTTCTTCTTGACCTTTAATGGCAAATATCTCCAATTGGCAAATATGGACTTAACGGTTTCTGCGAACAAACTCTTCATACATATGAATATATCTCATCGATTTAGTGATATCTAGGCCAGCATACAATATCTGTTGATATTACTAACAGATTGTAATAACTTAAGCGACTTCTGAAATATACCAACTTTCAGATCAGGTTTATTAGCAATGAAGACATGCTCTGAAATTACCTGGTGCAAAAGTGGTTGCGTCTTCCATCACAGTAGTTTGTAGATATGTACCAGGTACAGACTCATCATCTGTCAAGAAGAAGTTATAATGAATAATACTGAATAATCACTACTGTTATTTGTTTAATATGTAATCAAGCATACTCATAAAAAAAATTCGGAAAATCATATTAAAGAATGCATCACATAATCATTACAAATATCGGTCAATCAGATTGAATCATTACTCATGTATGACCGTGCTCAACCTTAATCATACCTATATGGTCACACAGCTGTAATCAGTATATTCAAGGAAGTTTGAGAGATGGATTTCCAACTGGCTGTAATCATTCAAACAGTTGCCAGTTTTCTATTGATGCGCAGAAGAATTCCACAGGTGCACTTGTGCCTTTGATGATCGGGGTTCCATGCCGCTGTGTGTTTGAGCAATCTGAAGATTCATTTTTAACTCTTAACATAATATCGGCTATATTCTGCTTGTTTATTCGTCAATTAAAATGAATTTTCACTTAATGATGAAGAAAATGAAACAAAAGTAAATCCTGTCCAGGATTATGTGCAAAACTGTAAACCTGAGCGGTATGTCGTGAAAATATTTGAAACTGTACCCTCACTACAAAGCCGATTATATCATCTTTCCGATCACTTCCGCCAAATGAAACTAATATGGTATAGATTTTAAGTATAGTTCTTTATTCATTTACATTGTAACGGCGACTTCTATTTGTCGAAGATGGGCAGAATACAATTCCGATTCTGTAAACGTCCCAAAATAAAGTCCCTCATGTTGAAGAGTATTGTCGAAGGATGCCGAGGGTCACATAGAAATTACAGTCATTAGGCAGAAATCACGGTTAAAGAAGTTTATTATGGAGAATCACTGGAACACATTGACAGGGATGAATTCTTGAGGATGTCTCACCAGGCATGGGAGGTGCGATGCGGTGAAGGACTTAGACTAATTAATACAAAACGCTAACATGTTTCTGGACTGGTTGACTCTTTATCCCTTTCGTTGGTTACTCTCGCTATTCAAACACGGGTTTCATTCTTAGCTTACACACTCTTCACTCCATCTCCCAAGCAATGTATACTGCTTCAAAACAAGCTCCTCTTGTTCGAGAGAGATAGAGAGGACCAGTCATGAAGGTCACGAGAAAGACGTTTATCGTGCGGCGGGGTTTGTTTGTTTAATTTCTGCAAATCAATAAATTAATCAGCAAATCAATATACATAAGTTACACAATCATGAACAAGTATGAAATATACCACGCAAACAATGGCAAATTTAACACAGAGTCGTTTGACTTGCATACACAACGATATAAAAGGACATTAATGATAATCTATACAGTATGTATGTCTATGCAGCGGTTATTACAACATTAATTTAGTAGTTTAAAGAAGCGATTATGCAGAGGGCCACCATTGTAAGCATTGCTTGAAAAGATGGCCGGCCCGAGGAAGATAAACTCTGATGTGTGATGATAGTCATTGTTCGTGCAAGTGCTTGAAAGTGCACAAGGGCAGATAGGATGGAATTTAGAATGATAGAATTGGTTTGCTGGAAGAGGGGACGATAGGCGATGTTGCTATCGGGAGACCAACATTAGTCATATCAATTATTTGTTTTTAGTTCGTATTTGAAGTATACTGTAATAAAATGTGCTTCTTTAAGTTTGCTTTGAATGAAAACAAGGAGGCACACTGTTTCAACTCCTCAGGAAGAGTGTTCCATGTATCCGGACCGTGATGTCTGATCAACTTTTGAGCAAGCAAAAGCTTTGGATTACTTAAATGAAAATCATGGGTTGGGTATGAGTGAATGATGGTCATTGGTTACTAGGGTATTATGAAAAAAAAATTGTAATAAATTTCGAGTGTGTTTATACATAAATATGGCAGGTAGGTATGAATGTATATCATGGGCCTCTAGAGTTTTTAGGCGATAAAATATGGGATGAGTGTGAGCCAAAAGAAAATGTGTATATAGGAGAAGGACGTCTTTGAGCATGCCAGATGAGGAGCTCAAAGTCATAGGCAAGGAGAGGATACAAGGACAGGAGAAAGTCAAGATAAGAAGCAAGCACAAAGGGCTGAAGGACAGTGAAAGTTAAGGTCGAAGAGAGCAAGCTAAAAAGGCTGAAGGACAGTGAGAGGCAAGGGAGAAGGGTATAAAGGGCAAAGACTCTGATAGTCAGGACAAGGTTGAACTTAGGAGAGCAAGGCAAGAGTTCTGAAAGACAAGGCAAATTCAAAGTTAGAAGGGACAAAGCGAAAGTACTGAAGGTGAGAGCAAGGTCAAAGTGGTGAGAGCATGGAATAGACTTGTGAAGGACAAGGGAAGATGAACAAAGAGAGAACTCCGCTGAATGCAAAGCAATTAAGATTGGGCTAACTAAACTAGTAATTTGCAATAGCGTTGGCTTTACATACACTAGTACAATAATCATGAAGGCAATTAAAAACATGTAATGTTATATACATAATGTTACATCAAATATCCCAACGAAAATGCGTGACAATATGCTTTTTAGATTAGTGTAAAGTCATGTAAAGTCGAGTAATTTTGATTTTTATTTCATCAATTTTTGAACAATTTTTATTCGCACACCCTCGTGTCTGTATGTACCGCTTGCTTTGTAACAAGGGACGGCGAAAAGTAATTACCATCAAAAATACATATCTTCCTTCGAGAATATCTAGTCATGGTGCAATGCTACATGAATCAATTGTCCTCCTATCTGTGGGGCAGCTCCAGTTTAGCACATACTTCAAATATATATATTTTTTTTTTTTTTTTGGAGAGGCGGCATGAAACATTGGATGAAAGGGAATAAGACTGTTGTTTCTTCATCTCTTGAACCTCCTTGTCATCTTTAATATTAAAGGATTACCGCCTATCTTGACTTTACACTGGAGTGCAAATGAAAAAAAAAAATCTCTCCGACCCTAACCGTACCACACGAGATATTTTCATTTGAATTGTACAATATGCAAAGGCTTCCTTTTATTCAGGCTTTGTGGCGTTGATCAGAATATGTGCGAAGTTGACACGTCGTCGGCTGATTGGGTCGTGCGAACGTGGCACATAAAGGGTTAACAACATAAAGAAATGTTTCTTCTTTCGTTATTCTTTAAAAGAGAAAACTGT